>NC_088913.1:2405000-3005000 GCF_963576675.1 Euphorbia lathyris
GTTTTCTTAAATCAAAATCATTTTATGTATTGAATGAGAAAAATAACTATTTAATTTTTTCCAAATTTTTTTTATTATCCCATTTCAATTTTTTTCTTAAATTTAATTGTCAATATACATATTCATATGAAAAATAATATATTTATAGCAGAAAACATGATTGATTGAACCCTGAACTTTGACTGTTTTAAGAATTAAACCCCTTGATCATTTATTTTTCCACATTGGATATTTGATCATTGATTCTATTATGGATTAGGCCCTTATTTAACTTTTTCATCAAGTTTGGACTACATACATTGTTAGGGCGATTTGGCTTGTTGACATGGATAAATAAAAATAAGAATTCCTTGACTAGAAGAGATAAAAAAAATTAAAAACTAAAATGAAATTATAGAAATTAATTTCCAGTATATTCTTTCAAACTCGATTTTCTCCTCTCCCATTTTGTGATTTTCAACATTAGAATCGCCAAATTGATCTTCTCATCTCCTAAACTCGCCGGAAAAGTTAAATAAGGGTCAAATCCATAACAAAATCAATGATCAATGGCTCAATGTGAAAAAATAATCGATCAGGGACTTCATCCTTAAAACATGTAAAATTCAGGGGCTTAATTATGCTTTCTGCCTATATTTATATACTTCTTTCAATTTTACATGACATAGATACTTGTTATTTTAGCACATAAATAATTCTAGTTAGTATACTCGCTACTACTGCATTACTAGTTTAGCTTTTATATAGAAAATATTGCAATTTTAAATAACGTTTACGAGTTGGTGCAATTTCAAGCTTACTTGATTAAAAATGAGTTTTTTTCATTAACATGAAATGTGTAACTTCAAACCATATTGAGTGACCAGAACGGTGGAGGTTGGAGCGAAGATAGAACAAAAAATTACACATAAAAAACCTTATTTTCGTCAATTAAGCTTGAAGCTATACCAATGGATAAACGTTAGATTTAAAATTGCACTATTTTATGCATGAATGTTAATTGCTCTCTCCTAATAACTATATGATTAAATTTTTACCATATCCCTTGTAGTAATAAAAAAAATCATCTGGCTTACAATTGAAAAAAAAAAAGTAGAATGTATATATGGGGGCCAAAATTATCATCTCACCCCGATCCTCTAAAAGGCCAGGAACAACCCTGACGATTACCTTTAGAAGTAAAAGCGTCTCCTTAATCCAAAATAGCCGCCCACCTAGAGAGAGAAGCTCTGCCTTCTCTCTAGGTCTTTCTCCTACTCTTGCCGCCCACCTCCTCCTCCTCCTCCCCCTCCTCTTCTGCTTTCTGCTTTCTTCCCTTTCCTTTTCTCCTTTTCCTAACTTGATTTTTTGCAACCTTAACCTAGAACAAAGTAGCCAGCTCTAGTCGGAGGAAGGAGAAGGAAGTTTGTCTTCCTTCTTCCTCCTTCCATCTATGGCTGTATTTTCGTTTTTCTAGCTTTTTAGTGTTTTCTTTTTGTTTTCAGTTGAAGACCCATACCTTTCATCGGATTTTCTCCATCTGATTCGCATCTGTTAGCTATATCTTTGTTGTTTACGCTTTTTTTAGATTTAGCAAGAGCGGAAACGTGTTATTTTATACGTAGATCTACGGATCTACGGGGTTGCACCGGTACAAAGGACTCAGATCCAGGTAGTCCAGTTAGTTGGAAGAAACTAAATGATGGCGATTGGTTTGCAGTGGCTTTCATGTGGAGTTGGATTCGTGAGAAGTATGAGTTTTGTCGTCTTATTGTTTTAATTGTACCTTTTATGATTATTTTTGCTCTTTGTAGTCCTTTTATTTCCTTTATGAATGTTGTATTAGGCATAAGCCTTTACTTGTGTGTGGTTTTATCCATTGCTATTTTCATAATATACTTGTATTTTATCATCTAATGAAATGTTTAAGTATCTTTATAAAAAAAAAAGCGTCTCATTAATCCACGTGCATTCATAAAGATGGTGATATCAATGTAAAAAAAATCTAAATGTTAAATATCTTTTGGACTTAAAAGTGTATATATAACACACATGTCACTCTATCTTGGGGTTGAATTTAATAAGGAAATGATGCTAGAAATAGAAGAAATGTGTCCTCTCATGCAAGTGTAATGCCTATGTATATATGGAACAAGAATAGTGAAGTGAATCTTTTTGGTAAGCATGCGAATTTGAAATCAAATCATCAATCTAATCATATTCACAGTTGAAAAAAACACAAATTGGAATCATCCAAATGTCCCAATTGAAATCATACATAAAAATATTGCAATCTTTCTTTATTTAAAGGAAATTTTTATATCATGTGATTACAAGAAAATATAAAAGAGATTATGACCATTTGAGGAGGGGACCGATTGTGGAGCAGCCCGATATTGATGGATCGGAGGGGGCGACCGATTTTGATGACAGAGAGCCTGATAGCGATTCTTTTCAGGACTACCTGGATGTGGCAGCCTGGGCAGTGCGACAGTCCGCTGTTGCACATGATCGCGAGGTTGAGGATAGTGATGAGCAGCCGATCCCGGGGAGACAACCGACCCAGCGCGTAGGAAGTCGTTTTGCGAGTACAAGTATTTTTTATAATTTTAGTATAATTTTAATATTTTAGTATATTTATAATTTTAGTATAATTTTAACATATTTTAGTATAATTTTAGTAATATTTTAGTATATTTTAGTATAATTTAGTATAATTTAGTATATTTTAGTTTCGTATAATTTTAGTATAATTTTAGTATAATTTAGTATAATTTAGTATTATGTTTCTTCAAATAAATACAGGGAAAAGTAAAAAAATAAAAACCTTCTGTTTTCGATCAGCATTCTTGTTGTTTAAAAATAGACAAAATGATACTTTAAAGTTTATTTCGTTAACAAACAAAGGCTAAATTGACTAACGATGTTAAAAAAAAATCAAAAGTCAAAGGGAAAAGAGTTAATTTTATCCTTATATTTATCTATTTATTTTATAAATTAACCCCCTTTATTATCTAATTATTACAAACAAACCTAAAATAAAAAATAAAAATCAATTACACTATCTTCTCTATCGCTCTTTAATTTCTTATTTTGCTTCTACTATCTCTCTCTTCTCTTTATTAAATTTTCTCTCTCTAGAATCAATTCAACATAATTTGGTAAACACTTTTAATCGAATTTTATATTTGTCTCGCACAATGCTTGTATTTTTTAACTGATTAATAGGCTTACAAACGACGGAAGGATAGTATCCGTTATAGTCAGAATAGAAGAATATAAGCCTATTCTGGATGTTTCATCAGCCACAATGTTTGCTGTTATTCGAGTAGAATGAAATGAGCAAAGAGGTATTGATGCCGAAATTTCAGGGCAATCGACTAATACTATACCAAGACTTGAGAAATTGTCACCTGGATCCTGACATAACGCGTTGATATTCACTTGAGCATCACCCTCCACACAAGCTGTAACATCACCCTTCTCTTTTATCCAACTAAGCGCTTTCCTACACGAGATTGTCTCTGCCAGCACTGGCGTGAACTGACCCTGCGATAAAAGGAGCTGCTGCTATCCTGTAACACAACACCCACCCCTATACTGTCGAAATCCGCACGAACAATGCTGTCGAAATCCGCACGAACAATGCTTGTATAATTGATCAAAGGCTCATGAAATTTAAAAAAAAAACTAATGGTCATATTTAGATTTAAAGAGAGCATATGAAATCGTTGTTTAAAACACCAGTTTCAAATGTAAAGAATTCGGTGATCATTGAATCACCAAATTCAATGTTTGACATTAAGTTGCAACAACTGTTTTAATATCGGTATTTCAAACATTTGTATTAGATGTCATTGTCAAATATGTAATAATGGAGAAGTGGGATTTCTGTTCACTGTCTTGTGGTCGAACTCCTCTTACATTGGGAGTGGTCCTGTGAATACACTCTAGCGGTAAAGTTATTTTCGAACAAATATTAATAAACGAGTAATACTTAGAGAGGAAGAGAGATTTCAAGATCCCTTTACCATTAATGAGCCCCTTCTATTTATAGAGATTGAACATATGGTGTAATATCTTCTCTGTCGTTGGGCTTTTGGTTAGTTGGCCAAGTTGACCCGTTATCTGTTGGGCCTGCTCTTAGATACGCAAATGGGCTGATTAGGTGGGCTTAGCCCATGGACTCATATTCTTCATCATATATTATTACTCCAACCGCTAGATTCTTTACATTTGAAACTAATGTTTATTTACATTATTACTCGAACTGTTAGGAGTGGACATGGTTCGGTTAACCTATCCATTGAGTAATTATATAAATCGAACCGAAAAATATCAATTTTTTAATCATTAAAACTAAAACCAGTCTATACATATCGGTTAACCGATAATTTCTAGTAGATTTTTCGATTAACGGAGTTTAACCATTTCTCAACGGTTAACCAAAATCAACGGTTCACTGACATGTATAACCTAATTAAATAAATAATCTATCAATTAATCAATTTTTTCTGTTCGAATTACCGGTTTGACCCGGGTTTTTTTCCACCCCTAATGATAGCAAAGGTTAAATGGAGCAGATTTGGAGTGAAAGAAGGGTTAGATTGAATGTTTGAATAGAGAAATGGCACTCAAGTACGGCAAAGTGGCATCCTTCTCAACTCAATTGCACATATTTTCTTAGGGATGGGCTTTGCCTCCTCTTTCCACATAACACTATGTCCTACCATTTACTCCTATATTTTACTAATATAATATAATCTTCCATTTACCTTTATCTATCTTTATCCACTACTCTTTGAATTTTGGGCTACAATCTATCCAATTAAAGATATGATTTTGGTAGATGTTATAGTTGGGGTAAATTACATCGATGGTACCTGAACTTTACTCGTATTCATAATTTGGTACCTGAATTTCATTTCGTTCCAAAATTATACCTCAAGTAAGGATGACTGGATAGTTAAGTACCTTTGACTGGTAAGTGACCAGTCAATGTGAGTTTGACTGTTTTTATATGAGTAATCACATCAATGATACATGAACTTTACCTTAGTTCATGTTTTGGTACCTAGATGATGCGGGTATTTCCTTCGAGGGTTCGAGTCATGGAAAAGGGAGTCGGGTGAGAAACGAAGCACGGTCGAGCATGTGGGAGAAAAGGCTCAAAATTGCACCACACGACGTGTCACCCACCCAGACGTCGTGCGGAGCTCGAGTGAGCTGCTGAGGAGGGGGGTGTGGAGCTCAAAAGAACTCGAGTGGAGTTCTTGGAACTCGTCACACGCGGAGTGGCATAGCCCACACGACGTGTGACTTTTGATGGCTGGGTAAGAGCTGCTTGCAAAGAATGGCACATGTTGTGTGGCCCATCCACACACTGTGTGGCAAGGCTTTTCAGCCAATCCGGAAAAAGATACATTGTCTCAGTTTTTCTGTCTCATTCTATAATTCACTGTTATGTCACTCTGAAATTACTGTTTTGCTATGTGGGCTTATTTTTCCAAATGTCATTTGAGCATCCTTTCCCATACTGTCCCTATCACTTTTTTTAGTGAGTTGTAACCCTAACTAGGTTATTTTAGTCTTTTGTCATTTTATTTGGGAGAGCTATATAAGCTCCTTATTTGTAAGGATGAATAACTTTTGATGAATTAAAAATATAGTCTTATCTTTGAAGTTTGTTAAGGTTTCATACCTTCAACAATAAGGAATTTCCTATTTTCTACGGATTTAGTCCGTGAAACTCGGGATTAACTCCTTCTAATTTAGCTAGAGGTTTGTCTTTATTGATTTAAGATTAAAATCAACTCGTTCAATATTAATCTGAATCACTAGATTTCATTTTATCTCAAAAATATACGTTAAGTAAAGATGAATGTACAATTTAGTACTTTTAACCAATGTTCTCAAAATCGGACTGGATATCAAACTAAATTTATAGTTCTTAGTTCCCTAATATTATATTCTTGATTAGAACATCTCTACCAACTTGAACACTCACAATTGCATTCAAAAAGTAAGTGATTCAAACAGAAATCAAATGCAGAGATAAAAATAGAAGAGAGAGAATGTAAATGGAAAGGAGAGATTTTAGTGGGTTCCAAATTTTTGTATAAAAATAGTCAAATTCGTATTGAAAGTACTTAATTGTCCAGTCATTTTTACTTCAAGTTTATTTTTGCGACAAAATGAAATTTAGATACTAAAAAGTAAATATGAAAAAAGTTCAAGTACAATTGATGTAATTTACCATCAAACTCTTGTTGACCGGTTAAAAATACTAAATTTTCCAGTCATCTTTACTTGAAGTATATTTTTTGGACAAAATGAAATCTATGTACCAAAGTATGAGTTAGGGTAAAGTTCAGGTATACCATTAGTGTAATTTACCCATCAAACTCGCGTTGACTGGTTAAAAATAAATTTTCCAGTCATCTTTACTTGAAGTATATTTTTGGGACAAAATGAAATCTATGTACTAAAGTATGAGCTAGGGTAAAGTTCAAGTATCATTGATGTAATTTACTTATGCTAGTTGATTATTGTTAGTTCGGGTTTTTTTTCGAGAATAGTTATAAATGAAGGTTCCAATCTTGGCAACTTCATTTATTAGTGAAATTTCAAGACATGATAAAATGCATGGATAGATCTAGAGAGGAGCTATGAGGTGTTTGAGCATCCACTGATTGCTAGAAAACATCGAAAATTCCATGTAAAATGCGCATGTGCTTTACTTTTTTTTTTTTACGTAAAAACACATAAAAATATTAATTTAACACCCATAAATTACTAAAGACCACCACAAGTACCCCCCACATGATTGAATCCTGAACCTATCACTGATAGGATGGCTCTGTGATATACACGCTTCAAGATCAGAAGACATTCATGTGCGCAAGTGTGTCGGAAATAATAATAAAAGCTATATATTCTTAGATCTTAACTATCTGTTTAACCTTTTAATTCAATTGATTCCTTGATAATAAACAACCATTTCTCGATAATAACTAAACATTATATATCTATTATTTGGAGTAGTAATTTAACTAAGGGATAAGGTACTAAGCCTATGTTTTCTGGTGAAGTATCAATTTAGGCTTCACGTACAAAATAACATCACTATAGGCTTAACGTTTAAAAAATGTACCAATTTAGGCTTTGATAACGGAATGTGACACGTCATTTATATTACTCCGTCAAGTTCTATCAATCGTATGTGGAGAGAAAAATCAGAACTTAATGCAGTAATATCAATGGCGTGCCACGTTCCATTATCGAGGTCTAAATTTGTACTCTTTTTTTTAACATTAAACTTATATTGGTGCTATTTTATATGTAGAGCCTAAATTCATACTTTTCCAAAAACCACAGACATATTTTGGTACCTCGGGAATTTTCACATGCACTTTAATGAGCAAGTGAATTTGCTCATTCACCGTAAGATATAAGCTTATTAAATCTAAGCCTTAAGATGTTTTGAATCTCCACCTTAAGATTCTAATAAGCCCAGTACACAGAGTCTTAAAATCGAGAAAAATATTTTAATACATATTAATTCATCAATGAACATTTGATCCAACCCAATTACAAGATAGCAATTGACTTCTACTAGACGATATTTTCTCAAAAACCATCCAAAATTACTTTATTGTCAATTCTCGTAAATACTTATTTTTTGATATATTTTACCAAACTATCCTACATTTTACGTAATCCTAGATCATTAACAATATGCGGAACTCTTCGTTATAAATTTATCCATTAACCACGGTTCCTCAAGAGCGTGCCGACAACCGAAGGGAGCTTCAGTCGCCCGAGCTCTGGGTTGGCTTCCCCCTGGTGACATTGGTTAAGGAGACGCCAAATGACATGTTGTTTGGTAGTAATATTTTCGATATATCAAGAGTCTCCCTAAATGCTCGTTTGATTTTCGTATTTATAGCTCATTTTTATTGTTTTATTCTAAACAGTAGATATAACGATGTTTAGATAAATTACTCCAATAGTACATAAACTTTATCTTAGTTCATACTTTGATACCTAGATTTCATTTTATTTCAAAAATATATCCGGAATAACGATGGTCGGACAATTTAGTAAATTTTACCAGTGAATGACCGGACAATGCGAGTTTGATAAATAAATTACACCAATGGTACCTAAATTTTACCCTAATTCATACTTTATTACCTAGATTTTATTTTTTCCTAAAAATATAATTCAAATAAAGGTGATTGGATAATTTAATACATTTGACCGGTTAGTGACCAATCAACACGAATTTAACCATTTTGAAAGAAAAATCAGTTAATATCGCTTGAAGTAATTGATTACTTGTTGCTTCCTCTAACATTACTTCTAAATTAGATACAATTTCTTTCCACTAATTAATTAATGTTTAATTTTGTACTTAATGTTATAATTAAGCATATTAAAAAAACAAAAGTGGAAAATTACTTGTAATTAATTTCTAGTATACGAGACAATGCATTTCATAATTAGTAGTTTTCTAATCATTATCTCATTGGAATTAAAATATATATGTAATCATTACTTGCATATAGCATTATTAAGCTCAATTATTGGCATGGTTGTCAAAATCGGACCGGTCAAAGAACTAAAAAAGACAAAAGGTTAAGGGTTTGAGGTTTAACCGAGGTCCAACCGAGGTTTAACCGGTATTAAAAAATCATATAAAATTTATAATTCTATTCGTATTTAATCTTATAACATAGTATAATATTAACTATATTCATCAAAGTTATACTAATAATATTTATTTAATATCATAACAAATAAATATAAAAATTTAAAAAATATACTTTTAAAATTAATAATGATTATTTTTATTAATAACTAACATGTAAATATGCTAATATGATATGTATTTTATAATTCAAATTCAATCTTAATTTATTAGATTTTTAAAATTTATTTATATATATTTTTAAAATTTAATACTAATTAAACTTCTTCAAAACAAATATTAATTAAACTTTGTTAATATTGAGAAAATAAAATAATTTTTTAATGATATTTATCTAAATAGAAAAATAATACTAAATCATATTTTAATTATTTAACTTGTAACATTATTATTTATTCTTCAATAGTTAATTATAAATATAAGTAAAATGATAGTGTAGTGATGAGCATTAAAATTTACATGCTAAAGGTCCAAGTTCGAATCCTACTTTTGTTAAAATTTATATTTTTTTAAGTAAACATGTCTAAAATCAAACCGGATCAAACCACTTAACCGGCATAGGGTCAACCGGTTTGTGGTTGAACCGGTCGGTTTGAACGGTTTTAAACGGTTTTCAAATATTTAATAACCGAACCACCTCCGGCCCGGAACTGTGACCGGTTCCGGTCGAAATGGGTTGAACCGGCCGGTCCGGTCCGGGTTTGATAACCTTGATTATAGGTACATTTGTGCACAAAACTTAATTTAATATGAACAAGTGTAAACAACCCATAATTTCCTCTTTATGTCCTCTTTATATGTATTACAAGGATTTGCAAAATTAGATTGATTCCAAAATCTATTTATTTAATTTAGGCCTAAAGTATTATTTGGCTTCCGATCTATCCAAAATTTTGTTATTTGATCCTTGATGGTCACGTTTGGCTCCTGGTCCATACCAATTGGTGAAATTTCACTCAATTCCTATTAAAACTTAACCGAATCATTATCTAATTGATAAATAACGATAATTTGACACTTAAACTTAATAGGTTTTAATTTAGGATTTGTTTTTTTGTTTTTCTTTTTCATTTTTTAATCTAATTAATTATTTTCACATAATGTAGCAAAAAAAAAAAACTTTAAGAAATATCACGTGTCAAGTTCAAGTATCAAAATATCATTACTTGACAATGAGATAACGATTCCGTTAAGTATTTATACAAATTGGGTGAAATTTCACAAATTGAGATGGTTCAGAAACTAAATATGATCAAATAATAAGTTAAGGATCAAATGACAAAATTTAGAATACAACGGAGCGAAATAATATTTTAAACCTTTAAGATCATGTCTAAATATTTGTCATTGTGGAGGATTTGGATCCTCAAATTGGGTTTAAGTTGAATTTCAGAAATAATATTTAATACATCTTAATTATTTTAAAATTTGATTATTTGATAAATAAAGAAATAAATACTAAAAAAATATTAAAATTTAGCCATTAAACTTTAATTATTAGTTTTATAATTGATAGTACTTAATCTCTCATATTTGAAGCTCAATCTCATTATGGATATAAATTTAAGGAAAATGAAAACTGGATTAAGGATCCTCAAATAAAATGTTACAAAGAAAAAGAGGGGAATATGATCCCACACTTCACAACCAGACTCGGAATCGGTAGTTCTCGCTAGAGTATCCGTTACACGATTCGTTGATACACTAAGAAAACAAACATGACAGTTAATGATATCCGCATAAAGAGATTTACAATCAAAGATAATAATATCAAACACATAATCTATCCAACGCTTCCCATGCACTAAGACACTCAACAATAAGGGGGTCTAAGGAACATGATAAAAGCCCAGCTAACGCATCGACCAAGTTACTAAAATTATCTCTGAAAATGAAACCAAAACAAGCAGTGCCTTGAGTAGGGAAAATTGTAGCAACGATATTACACTTCAACATACTAGGCGAAGGCGAACACCACTTAGCAGCTGGATGAGCAGTTGGAGAAGACGGTCTGACAGGCGTCCAACATAACTGAGTTTGGTTCCCACTTGAGAACAGAGCAGTAGCTTAATTGAAAATCAGAGAGTTGGAGCGTTCTTATGATTCTAAACCATATTGTTTCGATAAGACCAAATGCTCCATGAAATCATAGCTCCTAAGCAAGTTTTTTTCTTAAAAAAATTTACGCACAATGCGCTTACATTAAAAAAGAAAGAAAAATCTCCACCCCATCCGGATGTGATTCGAACCCATGACCTCCCTAGTCATAGGTGTGCTCCCAATCACTAGGCTAAGAGCTTTTAGAAGTAAAAATATAAGCACAGAAATCGTGAAAAAGGTTGAATGTGCCACTAACATCTTCAATCTTCAAAAACTCCAAACTTGATGAGTTTTAATATAAACAATGAGGGCGTGGAACAAGTCTTCTTCAGCATAAGAACAAATCGGTCAAACTATAAGGTTTATTTTCGTAATTTTTCCTTATTATTATTATCAATAACAACAAAGGCTAATACATCAGTTGCCCCTGAATTTATCCAAAAAGTTTGATTGACCTCCTGAACTTATATAGTGTCTCATTAACCCTTTAAAGTTGTTTAAAGTGTCATGATTAAGTCCCTAAATATATAAAAATGCCATAAAGATGTAAATATAAAGTTAATTTGTTTTAAATACTTAGAATCATGAATTAAGCTTTTATTTTGTAAGTTTTGAATTTTTTAAAGATTTAGACAAATTACAATGTATATCATTGTAAGCAAGTTCAAGGGGCCAGTGGATCACTTTAAATAAATTCAGGTGGCCAGTAGATTATTTTAAGCAAATTGAGACACCATGTAAGTTCATGGGATGAATCAAGTCTTTTGGACAAGTTCAGGAGGTTTTGATGTATTAAGCCAACAACAATAAATAAATTATAACAATGGCTTAATATATCATTTGCCTTTGAACTTGTCTAAGCTTGATTGACCCCTTGAACTTTCAAAGTGTCTCTCAATAGTCCCCCTCAATTTGCATAAAATATTCAAATAGCCATCTCAATTTGCGTAGAATGTAATCAATTAATCACTCAGTTGTAGAAAAGATAAGATGTACACAAAAGATATGTTGCACGTGATTTCAAATGTTATTACATAATTTACGGAATAGAGTAAAACATATTAAAAATGAAGTTCTTACTTGGTTAACTGTAAAACTTATCTTCTCTCATATTAGAACTAGATACCCTGACTTTGGTTGTTTTACTTTTCCAATACGCGTTCAACACACTTTTCGCATGTAACTTACTTTTTTTTGCAACTGAGTGATTAATTGATTATATTTTATGCAAGTTGAGGGGACTATTTGAATATTTTATGCAAGTTGGGGGCTATCGAGACACTTTGAAGGTTCAGAGAGTCAATCAAGCTTTTTGGACAAGTTCAGTGGGCAAATGATGTATTAAGCCTATAACAATAGTAAAAACATGACATAATACTCATTTGGCTCCCTAAACTAAGGCTTCAAAATCAATTAGGACCTTAAACTATCAAAATCATCAATCAGGTCCCTGAACCAAACAAAAATCATCAATTGAGTCCCAATTCTAAACAAAAATCATCAATTGAGTTCTCATCGAAAATCATTCGGTTGAACAGTTTCAAACCCTCTTCTCCAAATTCATTTTGAACCAACACAGATATTATTGCAGTCTATATCAAATAGTCACAGTTTCTGATTTTAGGTTAGAATGATGACTCAATTGATGATTTTTTACTTAATTCAGAGACTTATTAACTTTGAAGCTTTAATTTAGGGAGCGAAATAAATGTAATGCCTAAAAACATCAACAATTGAATTAAGCATATCTTATATCTTTTATCTAATGTAGATTTTTAATGATGATAAATGAGTGGGTGAAAATAAATTAATATTCTCATTTGTCACCAATTGTGTATGCATTTTGCATGAACAATCAAGCTTGGTCTAATAAGTGATAATTAGATATTGTTAGAAGAGTTATGATGAGACATGGAGATATGCATGTTTTGTGGCAAATAAGGGATACAACAAGACAAAACATATCTCCTTCTAACAAAACATATCTCAAAGTGCCATTTTGATATGAATGGAATCCTTCTTGCATGGTCAATTGATATCATTGGTACACCTCATTTTTATTTTATTTTTATTTTATTTTTTTTTACTTATATGGTTATGGAGATAAAGGTCAAATTTTCCTTTTAATATTATTGGAAATAGTTGAATGGCCTAATACATTATTAGCTTTCTGAATTTGTCCAAAATAGTAGGTTGGTTCTCTGAACTTTGCAAATATCTCACTAGCTTCCTAAACTTGCTTATTTCGTATCACCAGCTTCCTAAATTTGTCCATAAAAATACATTAGCTTCTTAAACTTTGCAAGTGTCTCACCAACTCCCTAAACTTGCTTATTCTGTAACAACTAAATACAAAAACATATTAGACCTAAATTCTAAAAATATGTCTTCATCTATTCGAGAGGTAATTTTTTTCGCTTCTCCTACCTTTCAACCTATTACAAGAGTTAGTGTTGCAGGTTTGCGAGATTGAATGGATGGGGATCGAGAGTTAGTATTATGGTTTTTATATTTAGTTGTTACAGAATAAACAAGTTTGGGGAGTTTGTGAGACACTTGCAAAGTTCAGGGAGCTAATCTACTTTTATGGACAAGTTTAGAGAGCTGGTGATACGAAATAAGCAAGTTTAGAGAGCTGGTGAGACACTTGCAAAGTTCAGGAAGTTGTTGATAATGTATTGTGCCTAGTTTAATTTTTCACTTATTGTGCAAAATATTTCAAATTTATATGGTAGAAATTTGGGCTAATACATCATTTGAATCATGTACTTATCTATAAAAAGTTAACTTTCCCTCCATACTTTAAAAACTCTTTATTTATCATATAAACTCCTTAAAGTGAACAGTATTTTTTGGATAAGTTGAATTTCATGCAATTTAAGCAAGTTGAGGATGTTAATTAATAGATCATTGTAATCTTTATTTATCCTCTAAACTTGCTTAAACTGATCTATTAATCTCGTAAAATATACGCGGTAGAACAAGGAGTATTTTGAACAAATTGAAATACATACACATTGGTATCATGCAAAATGACTTCATACACATGACATCAGCACCGCCCCTTTTAGGCAAAGACGCCACGTGCAGCAGAACCTGTCTAAGGGCTGTTTTAAGAGCTTCAGTCTTCTATAAGTAAAGAAACATTTGAGAAACACTAGAGTTCCATGTGACAAATGATTCATCCTAGGGCAAAGCTCCTTTCGGGATATGAAAATCCTCAAGTCATAAGGATTCCTAGTTAGCAAACACCTTGGTCTAAAACTCTATGTACAAGATGCAGTACATTAACTATTATCTCGCAACTAGTCTTTACTCTTCAATCCTTCCTAAATCATCAACTAACTTAGGCATCAGAACGGGTTCGTTGGACTCCAGCCCCGTCTGACCTACAGTTATATTTTACAGGTTGATACCAATGAAGTTCATCACGATGTTTGGACACGTAGACAACGTTTTGATACTCGATTATCACACTTTAAACAAGTTTATGAGGTTAAGTAATATCATTATAAGTTCAGAAGGTAAATATATCACTTTAAGAAAGTTTAAAGAATTAATAGATCATTTTAAGCAAGTTCAAGGAATAAATAGAATGTATGCGTTTGTTTTTTTTTTAAGACAAATACAATGAGCTAGATAGAGATGTATTATTAGACTACAAATTTTATCTCAATATTAATCCCATAATAGAAAATTTAATTCAATTTTACCATTTTATAAGTAAATAATCACAAAAAAAATTACAAATAGAAGTAAAATCGAGCTAAAATTGTTACCATCATGAGGCAAAATTTGTTAACCTATTTTATATAAGAGATAAGGTATAAAAATAATTCTAAGATTTACAATTAAGCGCAATTTTTCTTTTAACATTTAAGATAATATAATACTTTTAATATTGATAAATTGGGCTAATTTTAGATATTATTAAAAAAACACATATATTTTATTCACGTATTCTGGACTTGCACATCAAATGAACCTTTTTCCCAATGACATATATGAGATGATTTTTTTTACATGTATATATATATGTGATTATTATTTTAATGACTGATAACATAATGCATATGTGCAATGAAAATAATAGAATTCTTAACTATGAAGATAGTTTTGTTAATGAATTCTAAAATCTGCCCAATTTATCAACGCTGCGAAGAAAATTATATTATTTTAGCCGTCTGACAGTAAAATTAAATTTTGACCTTTTCTTTTTGTAACTTATCCTAAGTAGACTTGTTCATGGGCTGGGCCGGACTGGGCTTGGACCAGGCCTAAGCGGGTTTATCACATAATTACTTTATCTAAGTCCAACCCAGCCCGCACTATATTTACATCGGGCTCGGACCGGGCTGGGCCAAGCTAAAATAACTAATTCCCAAGCCCAACTAATATTTTTGTATTTTTTAAAAATTAAAATTAAACTATAAATATAAATAATAAAATACAATAAACTAAATTTTAGAGGATTATTTCAATAAAAATCAATTAACGCAATCCTAAAAAAAATACTCATTTGATAGTAATAAATAAAACAATAACAAAAATATGTACATGTTTACCAATTCTAAAAAAATATATGGTTTGGAAAATTTTATGTTAAAGAAATTTAAAATTTTTATTTTTGGAATATAAAGTTTATTATACTATAAAATTTATAAAATTAGAATTATTATTAAAATTTCGGGCCGGGTTGGGCTGGGCCTGGGTTTTGAGACAAATCTCAAGCCCATCATACTCTGTATTCGGGCCTAAGTGGGCTTGGATCGGGTTGGACCTATTACAAAATATGTACGGCCAAACCCAGTCTTTGAAGAGCGGGCTTGGACGGACTAGGCGGGCCAATGAGCTTTTGAACAGATCTAATCCTAAGGAAAAGTGAATGACAAAAATACCCCTATCATTACTGTTGAAAACAAGAAAAGAAAATGATGTAGTGATGGAGGTGAGTGGGAATAAAAATCACAAAAAGAGATTGTGGAGTTAAATCATTTGCATAAATGATGTCCAACAACACCATAAATGACTAAGCATAAATCCTATCAAATCCTTTACTGATACCTATTTTGGAACATACGGCGGATTTTGTATTGAATATTTTATTATTATTTGGAAAAAACCATCTTGAGCCCTTATCTTTTTTTGAATTTATTTGATTAGATCTAATCTTTTTAATTTGACATACTCCTCCATCTATCAATTTATAGGATGTTATGGTTTGAATAGTTAAGGGTTAAAACCGTTTAAGTTAGAGATTTCAAATTTGAATCTTAGTAATAGTACATTTAGTGAATTTTAATTATAAATGATTTATCTAAAGGGTGTCTGTTCACCCTCGAATCAAATAATCAACTAAATTATAAAAAAATCGGGATAAGGTGTAAAAATACCTCTAACGTTTACAGCTAGGAGCAATTTTGCCATTAACGTTTAAAATGGTGCAATTTCACCCCTTACGTTGGCAGTTAAGAGCAATTTTACCCCTAATATTAGTAAGTTAGGTCAATTTCAGAAATTATTGTAAAACACAGATATTATGTTCCTTATTTTGCACCAATTGTATATCAGTTCGTTTAAAAAAAATATTTCATATTTTCTATGATATTAATAATAGAACTCGAGATTAATATTTATAAATTCGGCAAATTTTTTTGAATTTTTATTGTTCAACTCGTACAATAGACAACATATTTTTAATTTTTTTAAAAAAAAAAATCACATCTAATTATATGTTTATGAATCAGTTACTAATGAGTGATAAAAATGACTCATATGTGAAGTGTAGATAACAAAATTTATGACCAAAAAGATAAATTAATGAATTATTTTTCAAATTGATCCAACTTGACAATATTATGGGTAAAATTGCTCTTAGCTGCTAATATTAGAGGTAAATTGCATAATTTTAAATGTTAAGGGTAAAATTGTTTTTGGCTGTAAATATTAGGGATATTTTTATATCTTATCTCAATTTTTTATATATATAATTTGTTTAGTTTAACTGTTGTTGTTGATTAGTTGATTATTGTGGTTGGTAAATATTAGGTGAGGTTACTTTCAAAATACCTATAGTAATTATTTTGGATTCTAACTGATGTGAAGAATATTGAGCTTGTTGGATCTACTAACTGCTTGAAATACGTCCAAAAAATGGTCAAAGAGGGGTTGGAACGTGACGACCCTGCTCCGATACCTAAGTCAGTCAAGAGAATGATATTAAGAAGTATATGAACTTAGGTAAGCTAATAAAATAAATGAGTAGAGTGAGTGTCTTTTGAGTTTTGTGTACTTTGTATTTATAGTAGATTTAGATTGTGACCCTAGAGGGCCGAGGAAGCCGCCTAACAGACTGAAATCGTATTGCCTTTTGATATCCGGCAATGGTAAGGAGGCTCTCAAGGTATTGAGTTGTAATGCGAACAAATGAGTAGCATAATTATAGTGGGCCTTGGAATTACTCAGTTAACCCATTTAGTTTAAGTAAATAGTTATAAAATGTAAAAATTAAGTAGTGACACTTTCTAAAAGTGCATTTAAAAAAGTGCTGGTATAGGGTATTTTTTTTGTAGTGTCCATCTATCAATTTATAGGATCTTATGGTTTGAATAGTTAAGGGTTGAACCGTTTAAGTTAGAGATTTCGAGTTTGAATTCTAGTGCATGCAGTGAATTTTAATTATAAATTATTTATCTAAATCACCTGCAAGATATGGATTCGTTGGGAACCTCCCGAAGATGACTGGGTAAAAGTGAATATTGACGGAGCCTGCAAAGGCAATCCAGGTATGGCTTACGCTAGAGGCTTGATTCGAGGTAGATGCAGTGAATGGCTTGGGGGATTTGGAGTCAGTATCAGATGGTGTACAGGGACTTTAACAGAATTATAGGGCTTGTATTTTGGGATGAAACAAGCGTGGGACAAAGGCTTCCAGAAACTTATAATGGAAGTGGATTCGTGTGTAATTATCAAACTCTTAATAAATGAGATGGGACCCCACCATCCTTATTCATGGATCTTAGCTCGATACAAAGAGTTGCGAGATAGAAGTTGGGCTATTATTTTCAAACACACTTATCGAGAGGGTAACTGTGCCACTGATTGGTTGGCGAACTTCGCAGGTTATCATTATATGGGTTTTCATGAATTTGATACACCTCCTGCAGGCTTCCAGGGAACTCTCAATGAAGATTGTCAGAGTTCGACTTTTAGTAGAGTCATTCGTATCTAAGTCTTAATTTTTTTTCTCTCTCCCTCCCCCCTTCTCGGGCCTTGCGCCTTCCATGTAAACCAAATTTTTTTTTATTTAAATGGTGTCCGATCAGCCTCGAATCAAGTAACCAACTAAATTACAAAAAAAATTTATAGGGTTAATTTAGTTTAACTGTTGTTGTTCGTTGGTTATTGTGGTTGGTAATATTAATCGAGTTTACTTTCAAAATACATCCTAGTAATTATTTTGGATTCTAACTGATGTGAGGAATATTGAGTTGAGCTTGTTGGATCTACTAACTGCTTGAAATACGATAAAAAAAAGGTCAAAGAGGGGTTGGAACTTGACGACCATGCTCTAATACCTAAGTCAGTCAAGAGAATGATACTACTAAGAAATATATGAACTTAGGTAAGCTAATAAAATAAATGAGTTGAGTGAGTGTCTTTTGAGTTTTGTGTACTTTGTATTTGTAGTAGATTTAGATTGTGATCCTAGATTTGAGCAGGAGACCACGTGGCATTCTCTTAATGAGAATGTCAATAACAGTAACGTTAAGGACACGTGTCATTCTGCTAATTCCGGCCAGAATATATGTGTTCTTTGAGACTCTATTTTACTATGCCACGTGGTAATTACGATTACTCCTGTGGGTGAGACAGTTTCATAGTCCATGTGAATTCTTAAACAGTAATCTAATATCATTAATCATACACCTTAATAAGCACGTACATTGAGTTGAACAAACTTCAAACTCATATTAAAAATAGAGGTAAATAATTTATTAATTCTTATATTGTTATTTAACACTTTATTTAATCCTTATATTTTGAATAATACATTACAAGATCTTCAAATTTTATTGTACACAACGGTTTAGACTCTCAATCCATTTAAATAATTGATTTTCCCTTTACTTATTAAAGATAAATTTAACTTTTGATACCTAAGCTTTAAAATGTTTGCACTTTGATACCTGATATTTATTTTTACACTTAAAAACTATTATTTTAAATATTAAAAATACACTTTTATATTTTTAATTTTTTTCAAAAAGATAAAATTGTTCTCGGCATATCTTTCTCTCTCCTCCCCTGTCTCTTCTATCCAATTTTAATAAAAAAATATATTTTAAATATTTTAGTATATAAAAATAAAAATATTAAAATACTATTATTTTGAAAATATTATTCGATCACTTTGTATCTAAATTTTAATTTTACACTTAATAATACTATTATTTTAAATATTAAAAATACACTTTTATATATTTAATATTTTTATTTTTATATTTCTTCAAAAAAAATATTTTTATTTTTATATTCCAAATTATTTGAATTATATTTTTTATTAAAATTAGATAAAAGAGAGGAGAGAATGGGAAGGGAGAGAGAAAGAAATGACAAACATATTTAAAAAATGTAAAATGTACTTTTAATATTTAATAGTTTTTGTATTTAGTTGTTACAGAATAAGTAAGTTTAGAGAGCTGGTGAAACACTTACAAAATTCAATGAACTAATCTATTTTTATGGATAATTTTAGGGAATCAGTGATACAAAATAAGCAAGTTTAGAGAGTTGGTGAAACACTAACAAAGTTCAAACAGCCAATCTATTTTTATGGACAAGTTGAGGGAGCCAGTAATATATTACGTCTTTTATAAATTGATGATATCATGTAAATATATCAAATATACATATCTTCATCCGAAGCAAGTGAGGTCTTGCGGAGTAAGAAGAACCTTCGAATCAAACTATATTAGATTGAATAACCATTATGGCACATTAAGAATCAGTCTCGGAATAAGATTATTGATCCACGCCTAGAATTTAGTATTGAAGCTTGACCATATTACGAACTGTCTAAATTACATTGGTCATTCAGAAGTCAACATTTGTCCTCAAAAGAAATTAGTACGTATACCTTGAACCAACTGTCCTTGACACTCTATAAATAGGACACGAACTGAGACAAAGACATAACATCATAACATGAGTTTAACTCAAGCACTAGAAAGTCTTATGGTCAAAACAGAGTATAGAGCCGAGACTCGAAGAAAAAGCAGTGGTTTAGTTTCGGTACTCAAGTTCCAGCGCTCGTAGAAAGAGCTAGGTTCGTCAACATATGTTGTGAGAAAGAAAAAAGTGTTTGAATCCGTCCTCTTGGAGATTGACTGTTGAAACACCTTTCCACATAATTTTGATTTGACAAAATTGTTTAAGTATAATTTAAAATACATATTCTAAACACACCAAGTTTAAATGCTTTGATTTATTCTACTAATGTGTTTGTTCAATGGTGAGTTAAATCTGTTATAAGACATAAAGGATTAAAAGGCCCAAGCTCAATACGGAAGCCAAGGCCCAAGTCAAACAACTCAGTACGCTCGGCCCGCGTATGTCAAGACGTTGCCGTTTTGAACAAAACGCAACTCAGCAAACGGAAGGATCTAGAAGACCTTCGGAAACAACTTCAAGATGAAGCTGCTGAGTAGTCTCGACAAAGCGTACAAGACAGCAGCTGGCAAAGGAAAACTTCCAGACAAAGTGTTTCCTCTTTTGGCAAAGTTCAGACGACACAGTATGCTGTCCAGTTGACTTTACCATAAAAAGAGAGACAGTCTGCTGAGCTGACCGAGGACAGAAGATACACAATTCTGATTGGCCGAGAGCTCTGAGCAAGTCAGGATGACAACGACATATAGCCGTTTCCCTCCAACGGTTATTTCGAAATTCAAAATGACCGATGCCCAGACGTCTCTATAAATAGAGCCATCAGAAGCTTCACTCAACACAGAACTTGATCAAGCAGTTACGCTGACCAAATTTCTACAAGTTCTGCAAGCAAAGAAGCAAAGCAAAATCTTACACTACAATTCTTATATCTGTGTAAAAGTCTAGAGTGATTGTTTCAATCGTCTAAAGTGTCTTAGCAAATATTTGTATAGGACAAAACACTTATCATTTCTAGAGATAGAAAGGAGAGGCTGAGTACTCGGTTTTAGTACTCAGCGGAGAGATTAGGATTGAGTAGAAGTATAGAGGAAGGTACTCTTGTCATACTCAATTGCTGATATTGTAAAAGGTTTGAGGCTCTACCTTTAAAGAGCTCAGTAGAGGATTTGAAATCTCGGAACGTGTTCCGGGGACAGGACGTAGGCTTAGAAGAAGCCGAACCTGGATAAATCTGCTGAGTGAAGTATTTCTTACCTTTAACTCCTTATTTATATTGCTTGCTTAAATAACCAAAAACTGACCAAGTAAAGAGGTCAAGTTGAGTTGTGCGCGTTGAACGTCTGAGCTCAGGAATAGACTCTAAGTGTTATCTCCCGACTCAAGCTAAGAAACTGACCTAGTCACCAGTTGACTAAGCCAGTATCTTGTTGTTTACTCAGCGCCACTGTTCAAACCTTTTTCTTTAGAAAAAGAAGTCTGCCCTAATTGCGAAAAAGTTTAAATAGTTCCTAACCCCCCCCCCCCCTTGGAACTATACTTGCAACCTTACAAGGGACCAACAAGTGGTATCAGAGCTTAAAAGCTCACTCTAAAAGGTCTAACAACCTTGAGCTGATCCCTACCATGGGCGAAAACAGCACTCGGTTTCTCCCTGGAAACCAAACAACTCAAATACTGCCTGAGGGGCTGTCCATTACTAGGCCTCCCCTATTCTTCGGGTCAAACTATACCTTCTGGAAGAATAGGATGAAAAACTTCATTCAGGCTACAAACATGAGTGCCTGGCTATCTATAGTCCAAGGCCCATTTGTACCTGTCGAGGTTGTGGCTGGCCAAACAGTTGTAAAAGCTGAGGCCAAATGGACAGAGGATGATCTTAAGAAGCTCCAAAACCATGCTTCGGCTATCAATATGCTTCACTGTGCACTCGATGCTGCAGAATATAATAAAATCTCAGGTTGTGAGTCGGCACAAGAGATCTGGAGAAAGCTGGAAGTCACCTACGAGGGAACCAATAAAGTAAAGGAGTCCAAGGTGAATCAGCAGATGAGACTATACGAGCTGTTCGAGATGAACAATGATGAGGGCATTTCAGACATGAACGCAAGGTTCACCAACATCATTAATGAGCTCAAGAGACTTGGGAAAATCTTCACCGAGGAAGAACAAGTCAAAAAGATACTCAGGAGTCTTCCTAAAGATTGGCAAGCAAAGAAGACAGCAGTTGAGGAAGCTCAGGATTTAACCACCTACAAATATGACGAACTCATCGGTTCGTTACTGACCCATGAGATATCCATGAAAAACTTTGAGGTGAAGGAAAAATCTGAAGACAAAAAGCAGAAGTCACTTGTCATGAAAGCTGACTCCACTGACGGGAGCTCAACTGATGATGAGGAGATGGCTATGTTCACAAGGAAGATGAAAAGGCTGTTCAGGAAGAACGACAAATATTCCAAAAAGCCGTACAAAAAGTTTGATAAGTATAAGGCTGACTCAAGCGACAGCAAATACAGAAAGGACAGCTCAAAGCCCATTACATGCTTTGAGTGCCATCAAACTGGCCATATTAAGTCAAACTGCCCCACGCTGAGGAAAGACAAGAAAAGTGGGAAGAAAGCAATGGTGGCTACTTGGAGCGACAGCGATGAATCTTCATCTACAGAAACTGAGGCCACCGAGTCAGCAAAGATATGCTTCATGGCTAACGAACTTTCTGAGCCATGCGTCTCTGAGCATGTTGACCCATCAGAAGATGAGGAGCAATCAAATGAGGTAATTTCTCTTCCCCAGCTCAGAAACGATATGGTTAATGCCCTGAGTGATCTCTATACACTTGTTAAGAAGTGTAATAAGAAAGTTAGAGCACTCAGCAGGCGCTGTGACGAAGTGGAAGAGGTCAAACTGAGTGACCTCAGATTCCTTCTTCAGGACAATTCAACTCTGCATGATAACATAAAGATCATGCATGAGTATGTCTCTGAAGTCCAGTCAGTTTCAAAGAAACTGAGGAAGGACGTCACAACCATCAAGAACCAACTAAAGGTTCCCAATAAAAATAACATTTCTCTGAGAACTCAGTACCAAGGTACTCAGCAGAGATGGAAACCCCAGCGAAAAGTCTAGTGTGATTTTTGTGGGAAGTTAGGACACACCACTAAGGTGTGCTGGCACGCTCAGCACTGGGGTGCTGACAAGTCAGTAAAAAATCCTAAACAGAAGGTCAGCTGTGACTTCTGTGGAAAGAATGGCCATACTGTCCATGTATGTCACCATAAAATAAAATATGATGCTATACCTGTTGCACCTAACAAGCCAGGACCCAAAAAGAATTGGGTACCTAAAAGTAACTAGTTACAATGCAGGTAAGCCTGAGATGTGCCGAGAAGTCAAAGATGTGGTATATTGACAGCGCATGCTCAAGGCATATGACGGGTGATGAAACTCAGTTCATCACGTTTGAGCGTAAACGAGGAGGGAGCGTAAGTTTTGGGGACAACAAAAAGGGTAAGATAGTAGGGTCAGGAACCATTGGAGGTAATCCTACTATTGAATCTGTCTCCCTAGTCAGCGGACTCAAATATAACTTACTCAGCGTAGCTCAGCTATGTGACAATGGGAGAAAAGTTATATTTGATGCTACTGGATGTAAAATATACGAGGGTAAAACAAATGAGTTAATTTTAACTGCCCCTCGGATAGATAATGTCTTTATGCTAGACTTAGAGAAAAAGTTTTCAAAAACTGTGTGCTTAGTATCAAAGGAAGAAAATTCCTGGCTATGGCACAGGAGACTTGGTCATGTAAGCATGGACCTCCTGGCCAAACTAGCAAGAAAGCAATTGGTTGAGGGACTGCCTGAACTTAAATTTCAAAAAGATCAATTATGCCACGCTTGCCAAGCTGGAAAACAAACCAAACAATCTTTTCATAGCAAAAATATTGTCTCAACTAAGCGTCCGTTAGAGTTACTACACTTGGATCTCTTTGGTCCAGTCCAGCCGCTGAGTCTGGGTGGAAGAAGATTTTCCTTGGTCATTGTAGATGACTTCTCTCGGTATACGTGGGTTATCTTGCTGACCAGCAAAGATGAGACCTTTGAGACATTTTCAAATTTGGTTAGAAAAATTGAAAATGAAAAAGACCTAAAATTAGCTCACATCCGTAGTGATAACGGTGGAGAATTCAAAAACCAAAAGTTTGTTGAATTCTGTGAAGCCAACGGCATTGACCACAATTTTTCTGCTCCTAGAACACCTCAGCAAAATGGGGTTGTGGAAAGGAAGAATAGAACTCTGGTTGAAATAGTCAGGACAATGCTGGATGAGCATAGGCTTCCAAAGTATTTTTGGGGAGAGGCTGTTAACACAGCATGTTATATTCTTAATAGGGCTCTAGTTAGACCTATACTCAAGAAAACCCCCTATGAACTTTGAAAAGGACGAAAGCCCAATATTGGATACTTTTGTGCCTTTGGCTGTAGATGTTTTATTTTAAATACCAAAGATAGCTTAGCAAAGTTTGATTCAAAAGCTGATGAGGCTATCTTTTTGGGCTACTCAACAAACAGCAAAGCATACAGAGTTTTTAATAAGCGAACTCAAGTTTTAGAAGAGTCAATACATGTAGAGTTCGATGAAACTGACCCTGCAGGTAGATACCAGCCGCTGACCGAAGATGATCCACACTCAGTAATCATCGCTGACCCAGAACCAGCTACTGAGTCATTCACGAAAAGGCTGACTAAGAGTAAGAGTGAACCTAAGATTACTTTTACTGACCCATCTACTTCTGCAGAGATTGTTGAAACAGAAACAACACAAGACATAAATCTACCTAAAGAGATAAGGATCCCAAGAGGGCACTCAGAGAGTGCGATCCTTGATTCTGCTGGGAATACCCTGATGACGAGGAATCAACTCAGGAAGTACCTCAGCAATGTTGCTTTCGTCTCAGTACAAGAACCGAAGAATTTCGCTGAAGCTGAGTACGATGAATTCTGGATGAACGCAATGCAAGAGGAGCTCGATCAATTTAGAAGAAACGATGTATGGGAGCTAGTACCTCATCCAAAGAGTCAAAAGACCATCGGAACAAGATGGGTCTTCAGGAACAAGATGGATGAACAAGGAAACGTAGTCAGGAACAAAGCAAGGCTTGTAGCTCAGGGCTACAGTCAGCAAGAAGGTATTGACTACGGTGAGACCTTTGCCCCAGTGGCAAGGCTAGAGGCAATTAGAATACTATGTGCATATGCATCTTACATGAACTTTAAATTATTCCAAATGGATGTCAAAAGTGCATTTCTTAATGGAGTTATAAACGAGGAGGTTTATGTAAATCAACCTCCAGGTTTTGAGGATCCTAAGTTCCCAAACCATGTTTACAAACTCAAAAAGGCTCTATACGGCCTCAAGCAAGCACCACGTGCTTGGTATGAGAGGCTGACCAGTTTCCTGCTGACTAGAAATTACGTCAGGGGCAAAGCTGATACAACCTTATTCATTAAGAAAAAGGGTAAAGATACCCTGCTGGCCCAAATTTATGTTGATGATATAATATTTGGTGCAACTAACGAATCAATGTGCAAGGAGTTTAGCAAACAAATGCAGACTGAGTTTGAAATGTCCATGATGGGAGAACTCAACTTCTTCCTCGGTCTTCAAATTAAACAAGGAAAGAATGGCATCTTCATCAGTCAAGCCAAATATGCCAAGGAGATATTAAAGAAATATGACTTGGAAAATTGCAAGCCAATATCCACTCCTATGGGCACTGACACTGTCCTCTGCGCTGACGAGAATGGTAAGTCAGTAGACAGCAAATTATATCGAGGTATGATAGGCTCTCTACTTTACTTAACAGCCAGTAGACCGGACATTCAGTTTTCAGTATGCTACTGTGCTAGATATCAATCTAACCCTAAGGAATCTCATTACATTGCTGTAAAAAGAATCCTTAGATATTTGCAAAGCTCAGTGAACGCAGGTCTGTGGTATCCAAATACTCATGATTTTACACTCATCGGATACACTGACGCTGACTATGGACGGGATAAGCTAGAACGTAAAAGCACCTCTGGAGGATGCCACTTCTTAGGAAGCTTTCTTGTATCCTGGTTCAGCAAAAAGCAGGCGTCAGTAGCCTTGTCTACCACTGAAGCTGAGTACATTGCTGCTGGTCATTGTGTTGCTCAAGTCCTATGGATTAAGCAACAGCTTGAAGACTATGATGTTCAAACGAAGACAATTGAAGTCAAATGTGACAACAAAAGTGCAATTGATCTTTCCAAGAACCCAATTCAACACAGCAGAATGAAGCATGTCAGCATCAGACATCACTTCATTAGAGACCATGTACTCAAAGGGGAGATCAAGCTGACCTTTGTCCCAACGGACGAACAGCTTGCGGATATCTTCACGAAGCCACTGGCTCGTGAGCAGTTCAGCATACTGAGAGAAGCAATTGGTATGTTTAATCCTCTTCAGTAAATTCCTATACTAAATGAATATGAATGCTGAGTGAATTACTATGCTGAATGATTGATTGTTTGCTGAGTAACTCATCGAAACTGACTGAACATCAAATACTGAGTAACTTACACACTGAGTAAATTAGTTTAAACTTGAACTTAAAATCATCCGTAAATACAATACTGACCACTCAGAATATCAAACGCTTGACATTCTAATACTGAGTGATAGATCCGTTAGCATAAATACAAAGCACGCGTCTAGCCTTAGGATGACGTATTCGCCGTATGTGTCATAAATGCCAGGATCTTTGTCGATACACAATCCCAAGGCAAAACTGACACATGGATTTGATTAAATCCACACCGCTCATTCCGTCTATAAATTATGGGTAATTTCCCATCTTTTATTCTTTACGCTTAATCAAATTCTAAGGCAAAGAAACCTTCTCTCTCAATCCTTCTGAACTTTCCCAATCCCTGAAAATGACTAAGTTATCTTTCAACGTCTCCGGTGCCGGCCACCAAAAGGCTAACTCCGATGAACCCACTCAAAATCCTCCTACGCCGAGTAAGGGAAAAACTGGCCAAAACTCTGGTCAAGGAAAAACCGTGAAGGTCCGAACCTACTCCAAAGTTTTTGAGAACGTCCGCGAATGGAAAGTTGAGCCCTCTAGATGGGTTTCGGAACACTTCGTACAGAATGAACAGCCATTTTACGAATGGATTTCCCAGAATGGATGGACTGGACTGTTCTCGGTCAGGGATGAGACTTATCCTGACCTAGTGAGGGAGTTTTACCACAACCTCAAAGTCGCTAATGACAATGCTGACTACCTATGCACTGAGGTAAAACGAAAATCCATCTTCGTCAACCCTCTCTACATAGGAAATCTTCTCCAGCTTAAAACTGAGGGAGCAAGGCTGAGAAGATCAGGAGATCAGGACAAGACTAATTATGTACACAGTTTCTGCAAACCTGAGGGCTACTCAGGAGAAGTCTCAGCCTCATCAATGGGTCAGCACCAGAAGATGGCTCACTACCTACTGAGTTATTTTATTTACCCAAAGATAAACTGCACTACATCAGCAACAAACTTTGAACAGTGCTTCATATGGCACATGCTGACGTACACCCCCATCAACATGCCTGTTTTTCTCGTTGATGGGTTTCTTCGCAGCACTGGTACAATGAGGCTTGGGTCAATAATAACAAGAATCCTCATTGACCACAAAATTGACCTCGAAGGTGAGGAGAAAAATAGAGGAACTGAAATCACAGCTGCCTCGCTAAGGGCACTGAAGTTTGGACAGCCTTTGAAGAAAGGTAAAGCTGCTGCTGCTGCTGGCCAAACTGAGGAATCTGCTGAGCCTAAGAAAGGGCGAAGAACTAAGGCCCCAGCTTCCCGCAAGAGGAAATCTGCTGAGACTCCCACTAAGAACGTTGAGTCTCCAGCAAAGAGGCGAAAGTCAGCTGAAAAGTCAGCTGAGAAAAGAAGCAGGCAAGATGAGCCTGGAACTGAGGAAGCTGCTGAGCTACCTCAGAAGAAGCAGAAGACTTCAACTTTGACTCCTCTAGCAGCCATACCGACCGACTTCATTGTACCGGGTGACTCTCACTTCACCCAGTGTCAAGGTACCAATGCTGAGTCTGAGGAGCCTGAGGTCCAACTAGATGATCACTTCATCTCTCAAGTTGAGGAAGAACTTGATGGAGATAGTACTGAGGAAGAAGAAGAAGACGAAGCCAGCGGTCAGGATGACGCTGAGGATTCTGAGGAAACTGCCAGCGAACATGACGCTGAGGATGCTAACACTGGGTTAGCTGGTGGAGATGTGCATGTCGACACCGTGTTGGCTGCGGGAGTTGAGCAAGTACTTGACCAACACACTGTTGATCAAGTTGAAGAGCAAGCTGACCAGACTCATACTGAGCAACAAGATTACTCTCCTACTCACTCAGAAGAACCTGCTCATACTTCCACTCCACCGCGTAGAAGGCGAAAGTTGGTTAAGGCCAGTGAGAAGATAGTCAGTGAACCTCCTATGCAACTACCAACTCTTCCTGACCTTGTCCTGACGAAGACAACTAAGGACCCTTCTACTGTTCAACTCAAATTTTTCAAACAGCAATCCACTCCCACTACTTCGACGCCATTGGAAAAACAAGCCTCTGTTTCTTCTCAGCAGGAACATGCCGACCCTAACACTTCAGCCACATCAACCAGTCAGGCTGAACCGTCTACTGTTCATGTTGTTTCCTCAAGCATGGTGCTGACTCCCCATCCTTCTGCTCTCAGCACAGACAGTGTTCGGGTTATAACTTCCATAACTAAACTCTCTACTGATCAATCAACATTTCCTCCAACTCAAGTGCAGATTGAGCATACTCTTCCAGTCACTGACCAGGGCACTCCCTTCACTCCACTTCCTTCAGGTCATACTGATGTCCATCTGAATGCCACTGAGTCCGGCAAAAAGATCATCGACTCAATGCAAGCATTAATCCGGGATCTTCAACATTCCACTCCTACTGCTGCTGGCTCTTCAATTCTTGAGACTACCCAGCTATCCCAGGTCACTCAGCTTCTCAACGAAGTTAAGGGACTTAAGGATCTGCTGAATGTCGTCTTATCCTTTCAAGCCCAACAAGCTAAACAGGATTCCATTGCCAAGCTGGCAGAAATACAGCTGACAATAGTTCAACATCTCAACTCTTTCCATCACCAAGTCCAGAAGTTGTCCGCTGTGCACACTGACTACGCCACTTCCTCTGAACTCAAAATGCTCTTTGCTCAACTTCACACTGAGCAACTTAAGACCAACGAGCAAATGGTGTCATATAGTCAATGCTCAGTAGAGCAAATTGGTGAGGCTATAAGGCTGCTTAATCTAAATAAGCAAGAGATGGATACTGACGCGTTGAAGCAAAATGAGTTGCTGTCTCTCGCACAACAATCTTTCAACCATATCCGTCATAACAATATCCAACGTCATCATTATGACTCAGCTCTCTTAAAGACATTCCACCAAATCTTTGCTGGCCTCTCTGAAGCTCTTATCTGGCAAGCCAAAGCTCAAGCTTTCAGTGTCAATATGCTCAGTGCTGCTGATCTCCGAATACCCGCAGAGGTCTCAGCTGATGGAGTTGCCATTTTTTATGGCGTAAATGAAAGTGCTGAGAAGCTAAAGGAGCTTTCTTAGGAACCGACTCGCGCTGTCCTAACCGATGCATTCAAGCTCCCCGAAGTTGACAAAATGGGGGAGAAAGCGCAAGCAGCTAGGGCTCAGCATGAGCAACGTCAGTATGAGCGAAGTCAGTCACAAGGCAAGAAAAAGAAATAGATAGGCTAGCTCAACATAGGCCAGCACAGTTGTAATCTTTTTGTTGCCGTATCTATATATGTGTTGATATGTAATTACTGACTTCTATCTATATATATATCATATTTGCATTTCTTATTCAAATCCTGAGTCATGATATATGCTATTAAGTACTGAGTCATTATGTATCTTCAATTAAATCAGCTATGCTTAATACTTGTAACATTTATTGACTAAATGATATGCTGATAACATGTTTGACATTAACCTATGTGTTTATAAAACATTCTGATAAGAACCCATTGAACAACAAATTACTCAGCGCGCTCTATATGATTAAACCTTCCGCTTAACACTGAGTAAATAGAATATGTTGAAATAGCTGACCTATATCTGAAAACTGACCTTAGACTTACTCATTTAAACCCTTAAATGTTTTAAGTAAAACTAAGTCAGTAGCTCAACCCTTACGGGGGAGTTTGCTAAATTATACTAGGTCAACTATCATGGGGGAGCTCATATTGAGTTCCTTGCTGAATAGTTTTGCCAACATCAAAATGGGGGAGTTTGTTGAAACACCTTTCCACATAATTTTGATTTGACAAAATTGTTTAAGTATAATTTAAAATACATATTCTAAACACACCAAGTTTAAATGCTTTGATTTATTCTACTAATGTGTTTGTTCAATGGTGAGTTAAATCTGTTATAAGACATAAAGGATTAAAAGGCCCAAGCCCAATACGGAAGCCAAGGCCCAAGTCAAACAACTCAGTACACTCGGCCCGCGTATGTCAAGACGTTGCCGTTTTGAACAAAACGCAACTCAGCAAACGGAAGGATCTAGAAGACCTTCGGGAACAACTTCAAGATGAAGCTGCTGAGTAGTCTCGACAAAGCGTACAAGACAGCAGCTGGCAAAGGAAAACTTCCAGACAAAGTGTTTCCTCTTTTGGCAAAGTTCAGACGACGCAGTATGCTGTCCAGTTGACTTTACCATAAAAAGAGAGACAGTCTGCTGAGCTGACCGAGGATAGAAGATACACAATTCTGATTGGTCGAGAGCTCTGAGCAAGTCAGGATGACAACGACATATAGCCGTTTCCCTCCAACGGTTATTTCGAAATTCGAAATGACCGATGCCCAGACGTCTCTATAAATAGAGCCATCAGAAGCTTCACTCAACACAGAACTTGATCAAGCAGTTACGCTGACCAAATTTCTACAAGTTCTGCAAGCAAAGAAGCAAAGCAAAATCTTACACTACAATTCTTATATCTGTGTAAAAGTCTAGAGTGATTGTTTCAATCGTCTAAAGTGTCTTAGCAAATATTTGTATAGGACAAAACACTTATCATTTCTAGAGATAGAAAGGAGAGGCTGAGTACTCGGTTTTAGTACTCAGCGGAGAGATTAGGATTGAGTAGAAGTATAGAGGAAGGTACTCTTGTCATACTCAATTGCTGATATTGTAAAAGGTTTGAGGCTCTACCTTTAAAGAGCTCAGTAGAGGATTTGAAATCTCGGAACGTGTTCCGGGGACAGGACGTAGGCTTAGAAGAAGCCGAACCTGGATAAATCTGCTGAGTGAAGTATTTCTTACCTTTAACTCCTTATTTATATTGCTTGCTTAAATAACCAAAAACTGACCAAATAAAGAGGTCAAGTTGAGTTGTGCGCGTTGAACGTCTGAGCTCAGGAATAGACTCTAAGTGCTATCTCCTGACTCAAGCTAAGAAACTGACCTAGTCACCAGTTGACTAAGCCAGTATCTTGTTGTTTACTCAGCGCCGCTGTTCAAACCTTTTTCTTTAGAAAAAGAAGTCTGCCCTAATTGCGAAAAAGTTTAAATAGTTCCTAACCCCCCCCCCTTGGAACTATACTTGCAACCTTACAAGGGACCAACATTGACCTCTGTTGATAAGTTTACATCTTCAGTAGTTTCTCTATATAGACTATCAAAAGAATTGAGCTGTCACAATCAAGATACATACATACGTTTATTATAATTCTTAACTAATTGTTTGGTAATCATTTTCTTAAACTCTGTTAATTAAGTGTCGGAATGGGATCGCCAGTCATCACTTTCGCCTTGATTTTTTTTATCTTACCTCAGATGTAGAAAGGATTTCAGTCATCGTTGGAACAATATCATCCAGATTCAGTCATATCAATTAATATATTTTCCTTTTATCTTTTAACTTAAATGAAATTATTTGTATTAATAGAAGAATAAATTATTAAATTTAATATTATCTTTCATATTCTAATTTTACTAATTTGCTTTTGGTAATCTGAGAAATATTGCTGATATGTAGCCCAAGCCCAAATATGGCTCAAGACTTATTGGGCTTTAAGCCCAAAGATAATATTTTGTTTTTCCTTTGATAAAGGGGTGAATTGAACCAATGTTCAATGAAATTTTAGTTAGTTTTATAAATATCACTCCAATTTTATACGTATTTCAATAAAGTTATTAAAGTTTATTTTTTATTTTAATAAAGTCGTTTTAATTAATTCAGACTGAAAATTCACTGGAATATCAAAGTAGCAATTATGTTAGAAAGAATTCTATTATGTATAACATTTTTTATATATATATATATATATATATATATATATATATATATATAACAACATGACAGTTTGAATTAAGTAAATAATAAATATAATTTTTTTTTGCTGCGATTTCTCCCTGACGAAAAAGCATCACGCGATGGAGGTACCAACCGCCGCTTGTCCACATCGGCGTCCACCATTGAACTGATTCCGATTGGTTTCAAGTTTCGCCTTCTCTTTCAATAATCATCTCAATTGCAATTGATCGCCGGTTTGTCTCTCCATTTTTTCGTGAGGGTTGTGTGTGTCTCTCTGTTTCTTCGTGAGAGTTTCTGTTGATAGGGTTTAATTGAAGGGTGATTTGCTGGTTTTTTGGGTTTTTCTTCATGGCAAGGGAAGTGAATGATGATTTAGGGAATCTGGTGCTATCTGATGATGAGAATGATGGGTTAGAGTTAGCAGGGCAGAGCGCGTCAGAGTTGCCGGAAAACAAGGGGTTATCGCTAATCGGTAAATTCTTGACTGAGAGATCGATTAATTTCATGATAATGCGGAATCGATTAGCTGAATTATGGAGGCCTGGTCGTGGTGTAGCTATCTCTGAAATTGAAACAAATAGATATATCTTTGAGTTCTTTCATGAGGTCGATCTTAACAGGGTTGTGGAGGGGGGGCCGTGGTCGTTCGATAACTATGATTTGGTGATGAATAAGTGGAAACCTGGTGTTAGGGCTGAAGATGTAAGTCTGACTCATGCTAATTTCTGGGTACAGATTTATAATCTCCCATTAGGATATATGTCTGAACAGGTGGGCAAGCAATTGGGAGATTTTATGGGGCGGTTTGTTGATTATGATGTTAACAACAATACTGGAGTGCGTCGATAGTATATGCGTGTTAGGGTGTCAATTGATACTCGTAAGCCCTTGAAGAGGTTCAAAATGGTTAAGGGAAGCTGGAAGCAAGGAGTGGGTTTATAGTGGAAGTTGTGGTCAAAATGAGGAGGTTTCAAGTCATGTTCTTAGAGAGACAAATATAGGGAATATACCAGTTATAAGTCAGATTGATGGTTCAAAACAGTCGGATATTGTTGAAATTGTGGGAGGAGATGTTGATATGGGCCGTGAAGAGGAAGGACTGGTTTTGGCTGAGGATAGAAAAAGAAGAAGAGGTGATAAAACTATGGAGGTTTTGGTTAGGGGAAAAGGAGTTTGTGAGTCTACTACTGATGTTGCTCTTCCTTTAGTAAAACAGGATAAGGCATCAGTTTCTGTTATTTAAGCGACGAGGTCTGAAGATCAGACCCGCCGAATGGTATGAGTTGCTTGAGTTGGAACTGTCGGGGCTTGGGCAACCCCCGGGCAGTTCGTTCACTTGGGAATCTACTAGTTTCTCATAAGCCTATTGTTGTGTTTTTAATTGAGACTCTTGTTACTCGGAATAGGATGGAGGCGATTAGTAGGAAGCTGTCTTATGATAATTGTTTTACTGTTGATGTTAGAGGAGGAAGTGGGGGTCTTGCAATGATTTGGAAGAATGAATGTTGTGTCTCAATTTTATCTTACTCTGATCATCATATTGAAGTTCAAATTGGGGATCCTGGGGGTGATTAGCAGTTAGTTGGATTTTATGGCTTTGCAGATCGTTCTAAACATAGTGAGTCTTGGAATGTGTTAGCGGCTGTTTCTTCTACTTCTATTCTTCCTTCTGTTTTTATTGGAGATTTTAATTGCTTGCTTAATCAAATCGAAAAGCTTGGTGGGTCTGTTTATCCATCGTATCTTATAGCTGCTTTTCAGGATGTGCTTTCTCATAACTCATTGAGTGAGTTAGTATTGTCTGGTGGTAATTTTACTTGGGAAATGAGTCGAGGGACTGATTTCTGGATACATGAAAACTTAGATAGAGATGTTGCGTCCCCTAGTTGGTTCAACCGATTTGATACCTACAAGCTTGCGGTTCAGGTATCTGCTTACTCGGATCACTGTCCTATTTTACTAAGTTGGGAAGGAAAACTTCGGTCACAGAAGAATAGGAGGTTTAGGTATGAAAGAGCTTGGGTTGGGGAGGCCGGTTTTTCCGAGATGGTTATTGAGGTTTGGGCTAAGAGAAATGTGGATTTAGTTACTAAGCTTGCGGCATGTGCAAGTTCTATGGAGCAATGGGGTGCGGATTTTATCAATGTTTTTCTTCTAAAATTCTGCGTTGTAAACAACGGTTGGTTATCTGAAAAATAAATCTGATGCGGATTTAGTAAAGCAATTTTTTGAGGAAAAAAGGAAGCTCAATCAGTTATTAGAAACTGAGAATGTGTACTGGTGTCAGTGCGCTAAAGCTCAGTGGTTGAGAGGTGGGGACTACAATTCGAAGTATTATCATGCTTGTGTTAAAGGTCGGAGAAAGGCGAATCATATAAGTGAGTTGAAGGATGATGGGGGTAAGGTGTTAAGCTCGAAATCTGAAATTCAAGACCATATTATTTCTTACTTCACTGGTTTGTTTGCTCCTTCTACTGTTTCTAATTTTGATATTGTTGATGTTTTGAGTCATTTGGTCTCTGAGGAAATGAATTCTCTTCTTATCTCCCCTTTTTCAATTGAGGAATTTAAGTCTACTGTTTTTCAGATGAATCCAGATAAGTCTCCGGGCCCGGATGGTTTGAGCCTGGGGTTTTTCCAGCATTTTTGGGATTCAATTGGTACTGATGTTTTTTCTGCTTGTACAGGATGGTTGTGCAGAAATGAGTTTCCTGCAAATCTGAATGACACCATTATAGTTTTAATCCCCAAATTTGACAACCCGGACTCTATTAAGAATTATCATCCTATCTCACTTTGTAATGTCTTGTATAAGATTGTTGCTGAAGTTCTTGCAAATAGGTTGAAAATTATTCTTCCGGAACTTGTTTCAGAGAATCAATCGGCTTTTGTTCCAAGTAGGTCCATTGTGGATATTGTTGATGTTTTGAGTCATTTGGTCTCTAAGGAAATGAAGCTCAACTCAGTGTTGATTGGTTCAAGATGCCCATCATCTGCTGGTTCCTCAGTGTCATCCTGACCACCCAATTGGTCTTGGTCTTGTTCTTCCTCAAACTGTTGCTCAACGTCAATGCCTTGACTCTGTGCATAGTGTGAGTTAGGAGGAACGACGATATCTGTCGGAAGTGCATCTATAGGTCTCAACTCAAAATTGAGTTGCTTCTTCCTCTTCCTTAATGGTTGGTCATCAACCTCTCTTTCTTCTGTCTCAGGTGCAACTTGCCTAGGTCTTTTCGCAGCTGACCTAGATCCACCCTGTCCTTGTTGAATCTGAGGCCTAGTTCCTTTACATACAAATTTGAGCTTCTTTGGGGTAGAGGCGGCTCCTTTAGAGGTGCTTTGCACAGCTTTCCTCTTTCTTTGCGGTCTGCCCTTTCGAGTCATAACCCCCTCAGCGTTTGCCCCCTCAGCGTTCTGGACAGCTTCCCCTTTTCCTTTCTTTAGCACAATTGGTAGATCATATGCCAAACCGAATAGGGTAGCAGCTGTAATCTCGGTTCCCCGAACTTAGATTTCCGTAATCATGTCCACCTTGTGATCCTGGAGGATTCGAGTGATGAAGGAGCCCAGCCTAAGGGTTCCTGTACTTCGTAGAAACCCACCGATTATGACGACAGGCATGTTTATCGGTGTGTAGGTCAGCATGTGCCATATAAAACACTGCTCGAAATTGGTTGCTGAGTTGGTGCAGTTGATTTTAGGGTAAAGGAAATTTGTCAGTATGTAATGGGCCATCTTTTGATGCTGACCCATGGAGGTACTTGAGATTTCACCTACATGACCCTCAGGTTTACAGAAGGTCTAAATGTAGTCGGTTTTCTCATGGTCACTTGATTTACGAAGTATAGCTCCTTCGTTTTTCAATTTAAACAGTGAGGCAAGGTACGCAGGGTTGATGAAGATGTCCTTTCCTCGAACTTGAGTCGCCAGGTAGTTCCTGTTATCATCGGCAACTTTTAGGTTGGCATAGAATTCTCTTACCAGCTCAGGGTAAGTAGCATCACGAACTGAGAACAGCTCGGTCCAACCGTTGTTCTTGATCCACTCATAAAAGGGCTACTCGGCGTCCACGAATCCTTTTGAGAACCACCGCGAGTGGTCAATCTTCCACCCCCTCACACTCTCGAAGACCTGAGTGTAGGTGCGTTCTACTACTTTCTTACCCTTGTCCTTTTGCTGCTGTTTCCCCTTAGAAGAGGTGGCTTGGGCAACTTGAGCTTTCTTGCTCGGCGTAGTAACTCCATCGTGATCACGCTGAGTAGGAGAAGTGGGATTGTCATCGGAGCGGTTATGGGAGAGACCGACACCGGAGATGTTCAGAGAAATTTTAGTCATTTTCTCAGAGAAGTTTTTAGAAAGTTTGGGAACTTTTCGAGAGAGAGTATGAATGCTAAAGATTTCTAAGCGTAAAGAAATAAAAGTGGGAATTCATTCATTATTTATAGAGATGTTGAGTTAATCCAAGGCGTTGGGTTGTCCGTTTTACCTCGAGATTCTCAATCGACAAAGATTCTGGCATTTATGACACATACGGCGCGTGTATTTTCTAATTATAGCCTATAAATCATCCTAGGTGGCTATTTACTTCGCGTGCTTTGCATTAAAGTTTCCAACGGATCTTTACTCAGTGTAAGGGATCTCAAACGTTTAAGATTCTGAGTTAGACAGTTGTTACGCAAAGGAATAATTCTTATGCTTAGTTGCTCAGCTTAAGATAAACACTCAGCATGTAATTTTACTCAGCATGTGATAGTAATTGATTTAGCATAAGTCATTCAGCATGGTAATTCACTCAGCATGCATACTATACTTAGAATTTATTGAAGAGGATTAAACATACCAATGGCTTCTCTAAGTATGTTGAATTGCTCACGAGCCAGTGGCTTTGTGAAGATATCAACAAGCTGCTCATCCGTTGGGACATAGGCCAGCTTGATCTCACCCTTGAGTACATGGTCTCTAATGAAGTGATGTCTGATGCTGACATGCTTCATCCTGCTGTGCTGGATTGGGTTCTTTGATAGATCAATTGCACTTTTGTTGTCACATTTGACTTCAATTGTTTTAGTCTGAACGCCATAATCTTCAAGCTGTTGCTTAATCCATTGGACTTGAGCAACACAGCTTCTAGCAGCAATGTACTCAGCTTTAGTGGTTGACAGGGCTACCGACGCCTGCTTCTTGCTGAACCAGGACACAAGACAGCTCCCAAGGAAGTGGCATCCTCCTGAGGTGCTTTTTCGTTCAAGATTGTCTCGTCCGTAGTCAGCGTCAGTGTATCCAATGAGTTTGAAGTCATGAGTGTTGGGATACCACAAACCTGCATTCACTGAGCCTTGCAAATATCTAAGGATTCTTTTTACAGCTATGTAGTGAGATTCCTTAGGGTTAGATTGATATCTAGCACAATAACATACCGAGAACTGAATGTCCGGCCTACTGGCAGTTTAGTAAAGTAGAGAACCAATCATACCTCGGTACAATCTGCTGTCTACTGACTTACCATTCTCATCAGCGCAGAGGACAGTGTCAGTGCCCATTGGGGTAGATATTGACTTACAGTTTTCAAGTTCATACTTCTTCAATATCTCCTTGGCATACTTAGTTTGACTGATGAAGATGCCATATTTCCCTTGTTTGATTTGAAGTCCAAGGAAGAAATTGAGTTCTCCCATCATTGACATTTCAAACTCAGCTTGCATCTGCTTGCTAAATTCCTTGCACATTGACTCGTTAGTGGCACCAAAAATAATGTCATCAACATATATTTGAGCCAGCAGGGTATCTTTACCCTTTCTCTTAATGAATAAGGTTGTATCAGCTTTACCTCTGACATAATTTCTAGTCAGCAGGAAACTAGTCAGCCTCTCATACCAAGCATGCGGTGCTTGCTTGAGGCCATACAGAGCCTTTTTGAGTTTATAAACATGGTTTGGGAACTTGGGGTCCTCAAACCCAGGAGGTTGATTAACATAAACTTCCTCGCTTATAACTCCATTAAGGAATGCACTCTTAACATCCATTTGAAACAATTTAAAGTTCATATAAGATGCATATGCACATAAAATTCTTATAGCCTCTAGCCTTGCCACTGGGGCGAAGATCTCACCGTAGTCAATACCTTCTTGCTGACTGTAGCCCTAAGCTACAAGTCTTGCTTTGTTTCTGACCACGTTCCCTTGTTCATCCAGTTTGTTGTGGAAGACCCATCTTGTTCCTATGGTCTTCTGGCTTCTTGGTTTTGGCACTAGATCCCATACTTCATTTCGTCTGAACTGATCAAGTTCTTCTTGCATTGCATTCATCCAGAATTCATCATACTCAGCTTCAGCGAAATTCTTTGGTTCCTGGATTGAGACGAATGCTACGTTGCTGAGGTATCTCCTGAGTTGATTTTTCGTCATCAGGGTGTTCTCAGCGGCATCAAGAATGGCACTCTCTGAGCGACCTCTTGGTATCCTAATCTTCTTTGGTAGATTGATGTCTTGCGCTGGTTGTGTTTCAACAATCTCTGCAGGTGTAGATTGGTCAGTGAAAGTAATTTGAGTTTCACTTTTACCTTTGGTCAGCCCTTGAAGAAATGACTCAGCGGCTGTTTCTTGGTCAACGGGTGCTGAGTGCGGGTCATCCTCGGTCAGCGGCTGGTATCTTCCTGCAGGGTTAGTTTCATCGAACTCAACATGTATTGACTCTTCTAAGACTTGAGTTCGTTTATTAAAAACTCTGTATGCTTTGCTGTTTGTTGAGTAGCCTAAAAAGATAGCTTCATCAGCTTTTGAGTCAAACTTAGCTAGGCTATCTTTGGTATTTAAGATAAAACATTTACAGCCAAAGGCACGAAAGTATCCAATGTTGGGCTTTCGTCCTTTCCAAAGTTCGTAGGGGGTTTTCTTTAATATAGGTCTAACTAGAGCCCTATTAAGAATATAGCACGCTGTGTTAACAGCTTCTCCCCAAAAGTACTTTGGAAGCCTATGCTCACTCAGCATTGTCCTGGCTATTTCAACCAAGGTTCTGTTTTTCCTTTCAACAACCCCATTTTGTTGAGGCGTTCTAGGAGCAGAGAAATTATGGTCAATGCCGTTGGTTTCACAGAATTCAACGAACTGTTGGTTCTTGAATTCTCCACCATTATCACTTCGGATGTGAGCTAACTTAAGGTCTTTATCATTTTCAAGTTTTCTTACCAAATTTGAAAATGTCTCAAAGGTTTCATCCTTACTACTCAGCAAGATGATCCAAGTGTACCGAGAAAAGTCATCTACAATGACCAAGGAAAATCTTCTTCCACCCAAGCTCAGCGGTTGGACTGGACCGAAGAGATCCAAGTGTAGTAACTCTAATGGACGCTTAGTTGAGACAATGTTTTTACTATGAAAAGATTGTTTGGTTTGTTTTCCAGCTTGGCAAGCGTGGCATAATTGATCTTTTTCAAATTTAAGTTCTGGCAGTCTCTCAACCAATTGCTTTCTTGCTAATTTGGCCAGGAGGTCCATGCTTACATGACCAAGTCTCATGTGCCATAGCCAGGAATTTTCTTCCTTTGACACTAAGCATACAGTTTTTGAAAACTTCTTTTCTAAGTTCAGCATAAAGACATTATCAATACGAGGGGCAGTTAAAATTAACTCATTTGTTTTACCCTCGAATATTTTACATCCAGTGTCATCAAATATAACTTTTCTCCCATTGTCACATAGCTGAGCTACGCTGAGTAAGTTATATTTGAGTCCGCTGACTAGGGAGACAGACTCAGTAGTAGGATTACCACCAATGGTTCCTGACCCTACTATCTTACCCTTTTTGTTGTCTCCAAAACTTACGCTTCCTCCTCGTTTGCGCACAAATGTGATGAACTGAGTTTCATCACTAGTCATATGCCTCGAGCATGCGCTGTCAATGTACCACATCTTTGACTTCTCAGCACACCTCAGGCTTACCTGCAATATAGCTAGTTGCTTTTAGGTACCCAATTCTTTTTGGGTCCTTGCTTGTTAGGTTCAACAGGTAAAGCATCATATTTCATTTTATGACGACATACTTGGACAGTATGTCCATTCTTTCCACAGAAGTCACAGCTGACCTTCCGTTTAGGATGTTTCACTGACTGGTCAGCACCCCAGTGCTGAGCGTGCCAGCACACCTTTATGGTGTGTCCTTTCTTCCCACAGAAGTTACACTGGACATTCCGCTGAGGATTCCATCTCTGCTGACTAGTACTTCGGTACTCAGTGTTTAGAGGAATATTTCTTTTATTTGGAACCTTAAGTTGGTTCTGAATTGATGTGACGCCCTTTCTCAGTTTCTTAGAATCTGATTGGACCTCAGTGACAAACTTTTGTATAATTTCTACATTACTATGCAAAATCGAAGTGTCCTGGAGAATATATCGAAGGTCACTCAGTTTGACCTCCTCAACCTCGTCACATCGCCTGCTGAGTGCTCTAACCTTTTTATTACACTTTTTGACAAGTGTGTAGAGGTCACTCAGGGCATTAACCATTTCATTTCTAAGCAAGGGTAGTGATATTACCTCAGTTGAGTGTTCCTTATCGTCAGATGCAATGGAGGGGTCAACATGCTCAGAAATACAAGGCTCAGCAAGCTCATCTGCCATGAAGCAGATCTTTGCTGACTCAGTGGCATCAGCTTCAGATGATGATGAATCATCACTATCACTCCAGGTTGCCACCATTGCCTTCTTGCCGTTCTTCCTTTCTTTCCTCAACGTGGGATAGCTTGACTTGATATGGCCAGTTTGATGACATTCAAAGCATGTATTGGGCTTTGAGTTGTCCTTCTTGTACTTGCTGTCGCTGGAGTCAGCTTTGTACTTATCAAACTTCTTATAAGGCTTCTTAGAATATTTATCATTCTTTTTGAACAGCCTTTTCATCTTTCTAGTGAACATAGCCATTTCTTCATCGTCTGTTGAGCTCCCATCAGTGGAGTCAGCTTTCATGACAAGAGACTTTTGCTTCTTGTCTTCAGACTTTTCCTTCACCTCAAAATTCTTCATTGAGATCTCATGGGTCAGCAGTGAGCCAATGAGTTCATCATACTTGTAGGTGGTTAAGTCTTGAGCTTCCTCAACAGCAGTTTTCTTTGCTTGCCAGCTTTTAGGAAGACTCCTAAGAATCTTCTTGACTTGCTCTTCCTCAGTGAAGATCTTTCCAAGTCTCTTGAGCTCGTTGATGATGTTTGTGAACCTTGCGTTCATGTCTAAGATTCCTTCATCATCGTTCATTTCAAATAGCTCGTACAACCTCATGTGCTGGTTGACTTTGGATTCCTTCACCTTGTTGGTTCCTTCATAGGTAACCTCGAGCTTCTTTCAGATCTCCTGCGCTGACTCACAACCTGAAATCTTGTTGTATTCTGCAGCATCTAACGCACAGTGAAGCATGTTTATAGCTGAAGCATGATTTTGTAGCTTCTTGAGATCATTCTCTGTCCATCTAGTCTCAGCTTTGACAACTGTTTGGCCATCAATAGTTTCAACAGGAACAAATGGGCCTTGGACTATAGATAGCCATGCGCTCATGTTTGTTGCCTGAATGAAATTTTTCATTCTATTCTTCCAAAAGGTATAGTTAGACCCGAAGAATAGAGGAGGCCGAGTTATGGACAGACCCTCAGGTAAAATCTGAGTTGTCAGATTTCCTGGGAGAAACCGAGTGCTGTTCTCGGCCATAATGGGGATCAGCTCAAGGTAGTTAAACCTTGCACAGTGAGCTTTTAAGCTCTGATACAACTTGTTGGTCCCTTATAACGTGACAAGTTAGTTCAAAGGGGGGGATAGGAACTATTTAAAATTTTGTCCGTTAAGGCTGACTTCTTTTCTTATGAAAAGGTTTACACAGCGTCACTAAGTAGATTCAAGACACAAGCTTAGTCAACTTGTGACTAAGTCTGCTTCTTTACTTGAGTCAGGAAATAGCACTTAGAGTCTATTCCTGAACTCAGCTTCTTAGTAAACTTAACTCAGCGTGAGTTCTTTACTTAGTCAGTTTTCATAGCAAGCAATATATATTAAAGGAGTTTAAGGGTTAGAAAGATATTACTCAGCAGACTTATCCTGGTTCAGCCTCTCCGCCTACGTCCAGTCCCCGGAACTCATTTCGAGCTTTTTGAATTCTCTACTGAGCTCTTTAAAGGTAGAGCACAAAACCTTTTACAAATAGAAGCTGAGTATAACAAGAGTACCTTCCTCTATACCTCTACTCACTCCTATATCTAGCGCTGAGTACTATAATCGAGTACTCAGCCTCTCCTTTCTATTCTTCTAGAATTGATAAAGTGTTTGCCCTAAACAATAATTGCTAAGACACTTTAGACGATTGAAAATCACTCTCTATTTCCAATGCTTTTGAGCTTGTTAGCTTTCAAGTGCTTAGTTGGTTAATGAGTGCTGTTTGTAAAGACAAATCATTCATTGATTAATTGATATTTTTTCATTCAAAAAAATAAATAAATATAATTTTATTTTTATTGTCATCTGACTGTAATGTCATACGTAAAAGTCAATTATTTTCAACATAGTTAATTGTCATGTCAGTGTTAGCTGATTTTTTCTGTATAAAATAACTGTAATTAAAAATAAAAATTGAAATAAAATGAAATTTGATGATTTTTTTAAACTCCAAGTTTCAGTATTTTCATCGATCTTGGTGTGGGCATCTTCCTTAATCTTGATTACAAAAAAAAAATCTAAAATTATTACAGGTCAATTATTTGTATTATTTTTAGAACGTGAACTAAAAATCTCTTGAAATGCTTTTAGCAAAAATAACAACAGTTGTGTTCCAATTCCATTTAAAAATACATCTATAATTTTATTTTCATCCCATTTAATTTACGAATAATATTAATCACCTAACCCCTTTTAGAAACAAAATTACAAATCTTAAAATTTCCAAATTTAAAAACAAACAAAGTAACATAAATTTAGATGAGCAACAAATGAAAAAAATAAATAAATATAAGAGTACGTGTCAAAACGGTGTTTATTCCACATCGTCATGATAAATGGATCATGTTAAGCGAATTATTTTTATAAATCTATTCAATTCAATCCGAAGATTTAAAAATCTTCTAAATTTTACCTAATATTAAGCAATAATATTAAAATTAGTTCTAAAAAATCAGCAATTCAATTCAATATTAAATTTTTCCGATTAAAAGATCTTCAAAATCCATACTCAGCCCTAATTATGTCGGATAGTAATCACCCTACATAGAGGAGCATGTTTATTTATTTTTTAATATTGTTACTTTTATTAACCATTTTATATAATAAGTACTATAACTTTAAGTTCTCTGCATAAATGAACCAATTTCTAATAGTACGTGTCAACATGGCATGTTACGTATGATTTATGTATTCCACATCGTTACAAATGGTATGTTATATGTGATTTATGTATTCCACATCGTGACAAATTGTAAATCATATCTACAGATAAGATTTACTCGATTTAATCTGAAATTTTAAAAATCTAATTTTCCCTAATATAAGACAACTGCACAAATTCATTTTTAGTCCTTGAAAAAACCAGCAATACAATTCAATATTAAATCTTTTTTATTAAAAAATCATTAAAATCTGTACTCAACCCTAATCGTGTTAGAAATTGATCGCCTACATAAGAGCCTTTTTATTTATTTTTGAATCTTGTTAACCATTTTACATAATAAGTACTATAACTTCAAGTTCTCTACGTACCAATAAATGAAGTCAGTTTCTCATATTTTTCACCCAATTTTGCACACTTTCACCCCATTTCACGCTCTTTCACCCACAAATCAATTTTCTCTAATCTCCTACATGTTTTTGCAATTCAATTTAGTACTAAAGAAAAACAAAATCCACAATTCAATTCAATACTAAATCTTTTCTAATTCAAAAATCTATAAAATCCGTACTCAATCCTAATCGTGTTAGAAATTGATCGCCCTACATAGGAGCATGTTTATTTTTATTTTTTTAATCTTGTTACTTTTTATTAACCATTTTACATGATTGCCACTATAACTTCAAGTTCTCTACATAATAAATAAAGCCAATTTCTCACATTTTCACCTCATTTCACGCACTTTCACCCCACCAATCAATTTTCTCTAAACACCTACAAGTTTTTGCAATTCAATTTAGTACTGAAGAAAAAAAAAATCCACAATTCAATTCAATATTAAATCTTTTCCGATTCAAAAATCTGTAAAATCCGTGTCAGAAATTGATCGCTCTACATAGGATCATGTTTATTTATTTTTGAATCTGGTTACTTTTTATTAACCATTTTACATAATTACTACTATAACTTCAAGTTCTCTACATACCAATAAATAAAGCCAGTTTCTCATACTTTCACCTCATTTCCCGCACTTTCACCTCCACTAATCAATTTTCTCTAATCTCCTACAAGTTTTTGCAAAGTAAAAAAAAGTCCGCAATTCAATTCAACATTAAAAAATTTCAATTCAAAAATTTCCAAAATCCGTACCCAACCCAAATCATGTTAGAAATTGATCGCCCTACTCTCACTAATCAATTTTCTCTAAACACCAACGAGTTTTTGCAATTCAATTTAGTACTGAAGAAAAAAAAAAATCCACAATTCAATTCAATATTAAATTTTTTCAATTCAAAAATTTCCAAAATCCGTACGCAGCCCAAATCATGTCAGAAACTGATCGCTCTATGTATGAGCATGTTTATTTATTTTTGAATCGTGTTACTTGCTCATACATAATAAGTACTATAACATCAAGTTCTCTACATATCAATAAAATAAATGAAGCCAATTTCACACACTTTCACCCCATTTCACGCACTTTCACCCCACCGATCAATTTTCTCTAGTCTCCTACAATTTTTTGCAATTCAGTTTATTCCTAAAGAAAAAAATCAACAATTGAATTCAATATTAAATTTTTTCAATTCAAAAATTTCCAAAATCCGCACCCAGTCCAAATCATGTCAGAAATTGATTGCCCAGTGTATGAGCATGTTTATTTATTTTTTAATCGTGTTACTTTTTATTAACCATTTTACATAATAAGTACTATAACATCAACTTCTCTACATACCAATAAAATAAATGAAGCTAGTTTCTCACATTTTCACCCAATTTCTCACACTTTCACCTTATTTCTCGCACTTCCACCCCACCGATCAAGTTTTGCAATTCACTTTAGTACTAAAGAAGAAGAAAATCCACTATTCAATTCCATATTAAATATTTTTCGATTCAAAAATCTCCAAAATGTGTACTAAATTGGTCGCCGTACGTAAGAGCATGTTTATTTATTTTTGAATCGTGTCACTTTTTTATTAACCATTTTACATAATAAGTACTATAACTTCAAGTTCTCTACGTACCAATAAAATAAATGAAGCCAGTTTCTCACATTTTCACCCAATTTCGCACACTTTCACCCCATTTCACGCACTTTCACCCCACTGATCAATTTTCTCTAAACACCTACAAGTTTTGCAATTCACTTTAGTACTAAAGAAAAAGAAAATCAACAATTCAATTTAATATTAAATCTTTTTCGATTCAAAAATTTCAAAAATGCGTACTAAATTGGTCGCCCTACGTAAGAGCATGTTTATTTATTTTTGAATCGTGTTACTTTTATTAATCATTTTACATAATAAGTACTATACCATCAAGTTCTCTACATACCAATAAATGAAGCCAATTTCACACACTTTCACCCAATTTCGCACACTTTCACCCCATTTCTCATACTTTCACCCCATTTCACGCACTTTCACCTCCACCGATCAATTTTCTCTAATCTCCTACAAGATTTTGCAAAAATCAAACATTAATCCTCCAACTCTTCTTCCCTTTCCCTTGGAACAGCCCCAAATTTTTCCACCAAAATATCAGCAACTAGTGGCACCAAATCCTTACAAGGCACACCCTTTTTATAAACATCCCCCAAATGTGAATCACCCCCAATTCTTCCCCCCAAATAAACATCAGCCCCATCACAAACCTTCCCATTCTCATCTCTTGTCATACACCCCATAAACCCGATATCCGCCACTTGTACTTGTCCGCAGCTATTCGGACACCCCGTCCAGTGCATCCGGACTGGCCGTGTCACCGACACTCGCTTCTGAACTTCCTCTGTCACCTTCATTGCTCTAGCTTTCGTCTCAATGATCGCTTGCCCGCAGAACTGTTTTCCGGTGCACGCTACTAACCCTTTCATTAGAATAGGTGGCTCGGGCGAGAACTTGTGTTTTAATAGAGGCTCGTTGAGTAAAGCTTCGATCTTTGAGTTTTCGATGTTGGGGATTATGATGTTTTGCTCCACAGTTAGTCTTAGTTCACCTGAGCCATATGTGTCAGCTATTTGGGCTAGTTCATCCATGTCGTCTGCTTGGACACGCCCGACTGGAATGTGTATGCCTACGTAGCTTAGCCCGTCTTGGCGTTGTGGATGTACACCGAAATAGTCCCTTCTTTCCCATTGTGGCTGTACCAAATCTTCGGATGACGCTCTCTCTAGCTCTTGTTGCGGCATTCTTTTCGCTATTTCTGATCTGAACCCTTCAATCCCCTGCATTACGCAATTACTAAACGTTAAACTAAGCGTTATAAACTCCGAAAAAGCGATCAATTCGTGCTAAAGTTGAATGCTTCATGTAGATACCCACTTTTTTCCGAACCAATTTTTAAGTTTTTGATAAATTCTACTCAAAATTTGAACAATTCGTAAATTATTCAAAATATCGGTAAAAATATGTGCGACACTTTACTCACAAGTTCATCAATCAACCACATGATTCTCGTCTTCTGCCGGTTTCCTCTGAACCCGAGATCTCTATAGGCCTCTAACATTGCTTTACAAAGTGGCAACACATCATCTGCGGAGACCCAAGCATCTAGCGGAACAGCCTCAGCGCATCGCTTGATACTAAAGAATCCTCCCACCAGTAAATTAAACCCGAAACGCCCATCTTTAGTAGCCGGCATATAAGCAAGATCATTAATGTGAGGATGTTCATAAAGATCATGAGACCCTATAACACATACATTCCATTTCCTCGGCCTGCAACAACATAGAAAACTCGTTACATTACATTACATTACCCGTCTTTCGCAGAACCCCGAATTCAAACATAAAAAACGTCAAAACGACTTACAAATTAGTGAAAGCGGGATTGCCGAGTGAGTTCCCAGTGATGAATTGGGATAACAAGTTAGTGTACGGTCTAGTATCAACGATCTCGAGTGGATCAATTCCGGCAAGGGGGTTTCCAACGGGGTTTCGGACATTGTCCATACCACTCTGCAGACTTGTCAAGCCAACTTCAGCGAGACCCTTGAGAATTTCGGGGACGTCGGGTAATACCACGCCGCGAATTTGCCAGTTTTGCCGTGTGGTAACATCTGCACAACCTTCAGTTCCATATTTCCTAATCACACTTGCTAAATACCTTGTTTGTTCACTTGTTGTAACTCCATTTGGTAGCTTGAGTCTCATCATAAATCGGCCGTCTGGATTATAGAACATCGAATGCAAATCAATTAGTTCAATAAAAAATCGATCAAGATTCGATCTTTGTTTCGAATCAACGGAACAACAGAAGATTGAAATTGAAAAGTTTTTTCCTGTTTACTAATCAGAACATCCCAAATAATGAAAAACAGAACATCCCAATGATCACTGAAGTTCGGGATTTGTTTTACGAGGGTCACAGTTGATTCGATAAAGTTATTACGGTAATATTGACGTGACATAGAAGATAGTTGACTATATACCAACTAAGTGACATGTCGGACAAGAATGTGAATTTTTTGAAAAAAAACTTGTGGCTAGGATGCGCCACCGTGTGTCTGCCATGCCTATTTCAGACGTATTTGGCACCGTATTTAGTTGGCATATAGTCAAATGTATTCTATGTCGCGATATTTCCGGTGAATTTTTGCATACAAAATGGCTAGAGAGAATTTCTACCGTATTCCTGAAATAATACACCTAGTCAATGTATACTATTTTGAGAGAACTTCTATCGTATTCCTGAATTTATGTGTACACTAAAATTCGAACTCGACATTTACACTTAACCACTCAAGACAAATCTTAGAACTTAATAGAACATCAAGAGCAAATCAGTTCCATCATACATTTAAAGAATTAAGGGTCAAAATGGTCTTAAACCGAACTAAAATCGAAGTTTAGCTATCAACTCAACCCGATCCTTAAATTGGCAAATTTTGACAAAATGCCCAAATTTTATAAAAAAATTTTTATTAAAACTAATTGTATAGATACAATTTGTCAAAACTTGCCAAGTTGATACCTAAACTTCGATTCGAGGCTAAATTTGCCTTGAATCCCAACTTTAGGAACCATTCCGATCATTAGGAGTGGTAATTTCTGACACGAAAACTTAATGGAAAGAGAATCCACCTCTGGGACTTCACCATCAAGCAAGATGACAACCCGACTGACACGACACAATTGATACCAAAATCATTTTTCTAGCATTTATAACATATAAAACTATATCAAACATATATATGAGATAACACGATTTTGACACAAAACACGAAATAGTCATCTCTACTGATCATTAATTCCACATTTAAGTCATCCCCATCAATGAAAGTCACTGATCTAGCTAAGATTGATCAAGATTTGATCTTTAAATTTAATTTTCCCCAATTCAACACAACCACACTACTAAACATTTCATCACGATTTTGACACGAAACACGAAATTCACAGCTCTACTGATCATTAATTCCACATTTAAATCATCCCCATCAATGAAAGTCACTCATCTAGCTAAGATTGATCAAGATTTGATCTTTAAATCTAGTTTTCCTCAATTCAACACAACCACGGTACTAAACATTTCATTTCGATTTTGACACGAAACACAAAATTGACAGCTCTACTGATCATTAATTCCACATTTAAGTCATCCCCATCAATGAAACTCACTAATCTAGCTAAGATTGATCAAGGTTGATCTATAAATCTAGTTTTCCCCAATTCAACACAACCACATTACTAAAAATCTGATATTCACTCAATTTAAGAACAAAATCTCAAAACACAAAAATCAAAAAACATAGGAAAATCAGAATCTAGAAGCAAAAAAGGTAAGAACTTTGACTTACAATGATGTTTCCTTCTATGAAAGAGACCAAGCCATTTAAGTCTAACATCAACATCATCCTTAAATTCTTTACTTTTATCAATTTCCTCCATAGACATCTTAGAAAGCTCCTCAATCCCATTTTCCATAAAAAGCTTCATAGGTTCTTTCTCAATCTTCAACTTTTCTTGAGGGTTAATACCTTGTCTAAACTTCTCTTTCAAAACCCAATACCCATCTTTCTCCTCCACTCTTGGCTCCACTCTCTCGGAATCCACCGCCACCTCCACCACCGGCTGAGCCACCGCAGAGAAGATTCTTGATCTGGGTCTTGCGGAGGAGGGGGATGGAATTGGGGGGGAAAGAAGACGAACAGAAGAAAGAGAAGACATGATGGGAGGAGAATGGTGGAGAAGATGAGGAGGAGAGAGAGGCATTTTGTAGGCATTTTGAAGAGGAGAGACTTTTGGTGAGGTTCAAAGGTCATATCTTTTGGTTTGGTGTTTGAGTTAAAAGAAGAGATGAGTTTTCTTTCGGTGGGAACTTGAGATGGATGATGACAGTTAAATTTTGACCGGTTGTTGTTTTAAATATATATATTTTTAATATTTATGTATAATAATTAATAAACTTAATTAAAAGAAAAAGAAAAAAGCATTTTCTAGTTTTCACATTTTTATGGGGAGAAGTAAAATAATAACAATAATAATAATAATTTGTTAGTTTTATGGGGGTGGTAGTTAGGGATGACAATGGTACACCAGTACTACTCGATTCTAATAGTACTATTTGTATTCTGTAAAAGGGTATGGGACAAGTACGAGAATACCTCTAAAGTACACTGTTATTCATCATAAATATTTGGGGAAAGTTCAAATAAAATCTCTGTGATTTCACTAATTTTTAGATAAAGGACCGTGGTTTACTTTTTGTCAAAACGATGATTGGGGTTTCACACTTTTAATAATGCTATTAAAACTATCTTTAACGATCTGAAAATGAAAATTTTCAAGAATTAAAGTTGTTCAATGTCATATTTTCTATGGAACTACATTTTCGATTTTAGAAAATCATCTTTTTTGGAACTTTCTCTCTCTAAACATTAACTTTCTCTCTCTTTACCAAACATCATCTAAATAATCTCGAAATAAAAAAGTTGAAAAATTAAAGTTGCTTAGAATATTAGTAGTTCTTAAAATATGTCATTTTTGAAGTTGTTAAGGGTGATTTTAATAGTATCAATCGAAAAAATCCTTATTTTGCTAAAGTTGAAAACCTCCATCCTCGTTTTGACAAAAAGTAAACTACAGTCTTTTATCTGAAAATTAGTGAAACCACAGGGGTTTTATTTGAACTTTACCCTAAATATTTTATATATTAAAAAGGTAAAAAGCAACATTAGGCCCCTGATCTTTCATTTTTTTGGTTCATTAGACCCTTGATCTTTTATTTGGATACATTAAACTACATAGGTCAGGCTGGGCCGGACTCGGACCGGGCCAGACGGGCTTTTCTATAAAAGTCCTCAGCCCAAGCCCAGCCCAGCCCACGAGTAATTTAGGCGGGCTCGGGCCGGGTTCGGCTTGGCTCAGGCTTAAAAATCAAATCCCAAGCAAGCTCATCCCATATAAACCCACCTAAACATATATACATAATTTTTTAATTATAAAAAAATAAAATTTAATACTTAAAAATAAATATTTAATATATAAATATATAAAATTTATTAATTAATATTAATAGGCGGGTCTGGCTGAACCGGGCCGCACTATTTTTATTAGTCCCAAGTCCGCCCAAAAAATAGACGGGCTTTAGCGGGCCTGTGCCTAACATCAATTAGCATTGTCCAAGCCCGACCCAAAGGACATGGGCCTGGGCGGACAGGGCGAGTACTCGGGCCCGTGGACAGGTCTACATTAAACCCCTGATCATTTATTTTTGGTCTTATTGAGCTCTTGATGACCAAAAAAAATTAATTTTGAACATAAAATCCGGTTAACAGGCTGTTATTCATTGCATCTGTATTCGAAGTTTGTATTTTTTAACTGTTTGAAAGAAGTTTTGGATGTGTAATGTGGCTATAGGAAAACTGTAAAAACCTTAATTCAAACTCTAAAAAATAATTTTTTTAATAATATCAAATACAGATAAAGTTAATAACGTATTTTTAACAAAATTAGATGTTTATAACTTACTAATTTGGTCATAAAAGGCTTAATGAGATTAAAAATAAATTATTAGAGACCTAATGTATTCAAATAAATGATCAGGGGCTTAATGAACTAAAAAATAAAAGATCAGGGGTCTAATGATGTTTTTTTTCTATTAAAAAATATTATTATTTTTTAGATATGAGATTCAAACTCTAACCTTTTGGTCTTCAACTATTGAATAATTTGAGGGGTTATTTGTTCCAAATAAGTTGAGAGGGTTAGTTGTCACAAGTTTAAGCCCGGGTGGTCAGTTGCAGTATTGTAACAATTTGAGGGATTGAGAAGGTAATAATTTCCGATGACTATGTCTGCTCTACTACTATCTAGTGTTTTATTACAATATTAGTTGAGTTTATGACACGTTACACGGTTAGAAAAATAAAAATAAATAAAAACTAATTCTTGTTTGTTAATTTTGGCAACGTAACATAATGACTTATTAACTTTATTAATATGATAATATTAAATTGTTGTATCATCATCTGATATATTGATTTAATGATATATCAAATTATATCAGTTAATTTTTTTTTTTTTTATTTAAACCAATTAATGATGACTGAGTAGTTAAGATATGAGTTTTACTGTATTTATGTAAATAATAGGGTTAAGGTGTAAAAATACCCCTAACGTTTTGGACCAGGAGCAATTTTATCCTTAACGTCTAAAATGGTGCAATTTTACCCCTAACGTTGGAAGCCAATAGCAATTTTACCCCTAACGTTGATAAATTGGATCAATTTCAGACACTATTATAAAACACAGATATTTTTGTTCATTATTCTGCGTCAATTGCATAATAATTCATTCTAAAAAAAGGATTTCATATTTTTTATAAATTAATAATAGAATTTGAGATTAATATTTATAAATTCGGTGGATTTTTTGAATTTTTTTTGTCTAATCCGTATAAAAAGACAGTATATATTTTTATTTTTTTATTTTTTTCACATCCCAACAAATGTTTGTGATTTGTTACTGATAAAATGATGCACTTATGAAGTGTAAATAACAACATTCATGACCGAGAAGACAGTTTGATGAATTATTTCTCAAATTGACCCAATTTATTAACGTTAGGGGTAAAATTGCTCTTGGCTTCCAACGTTAGGGGTAAAATTGCACCATTTTAGACGTTAGGGGTAAAATTGCTCCTGGCTCAAAACGTTAGGGGTATTTTTGCACCTTAACCCTAAATAATACTTCATGAACGAGTAATCCTAATACATAAATAACCTCCTAAACTTATCTAAATATTGCAACTGCCCTCTCAAACTTTCAATTGTAACCATTTACTTCTTAAATTTGTCCAATTGTAAAACATAACCCCAAATTGGAAATTTTTTTACCCCGTACTTGAAGCAACCGTAAAAACGTTTCTTCGGATTCCTATCACGCCAAAGATCTGATTATCACACTCTATGAGCGTTGCAGCTTTTGTATTTCACGTGTTTCTTCAATTGCAGTTCATGTCAGCAATTTGAAGTTATATTTTATAATTGGACAAGTTTGAGGGTTATGTTTTACAATTGGATAAGTTTAAGGGGTACGTTGTTATAATTAAAAGTTGAGGGGCAGTTGTAATATTTGGACAAGTTCAAGGGGTTATTTATGTATTAGGGCATTACTAAAAGAACTAGTGACTAATTTGCCTCTTATTTTAATATTTTATTTTATAATATGCTCATGTTGAAGTTTTGCATGTGCATGCATGAGAATTGGGACGAATTTGCCCCTTGACTTAAGATTAGTGACTAATTTAATCAATTTAAAATATAAAAGTATAAGATGTTGTAAGACTTAGTGCACAAGTTTTGTGAATATAATAAATTATTCTCCCCTTTTTATGTATCCAATTAATTAATTGGTTAAGGTAATAACAAATTTTGATCCAATACCATTATTTATATGTATAGGAATAAATGGAGTAAGCGAGTCCTGGTCCATTTATTGATCTATTTATGGGCCGTCCGTAATCTAATCAGTTAGAATTAAAGTTAGACCTTGAGATTAATAATACAATACTCAGAGCTATTGCACAAGGTAATTTTCACTATGTTCCCTCTTCCTAGCCGCCGCTCCCCCTTCTATTCTCGGATTGTATCCTTAGTTCGTGGAACAACGGAGATTTCTCCTTTGGTGTACTAACCTCCTAAATTGGTGATGAAGTATCACACCCGACCCTAGACGACATCAATCGGCATCGGACGTGAAATAGAAAGATCACAATCAATACTTAGGAGTCTCCAAATTATCCAAATATCATAAATTTCAAACTTAAAATATCTTTACTACATTAGTCATTCAAGAACCTCAACATATTTACTAACTCCATTATATTACAATTGAAATACTAAGGTTCTAATAATAATTCTAACAATAAGTAACAACTTCCAATCCTCGCCTAATCGGTCGGTAATCTTCTCTATACTCGTACTTTCTCACCTAAAAACATTAAAACATTTAAAAACGTGAGACAAAAATCTCAGTAAGAAACTATAAGCTATCAAAACTCAACTTGACTTAACATAGCTACATATATACATTTGTAAAGGGATTTAATCAAAACCTTATAAAATATACTCAAACTTAAGTTTATAAGATTGTCATCAAAACCTTATAAAATATACTCAAACTTAAGTTTATAAGATAGTCATCAAAACCTTATAAAATCTTTTCAAAACTTAAGTTCATAAAATAAAATTTGTGTATGTGTATCCGTCCTCGAATTCCACCCGTGTAGATCATAACATCAATCATAACAATATCGAGATATCTCATTTATATCTCGTTCTTTGCCTAACAGTTAGGGCTACCAGTCGTACACTCTGGCCATACCGCCATTAGATATGGTCTTACAACTTACAACTCCTACCCCGGGCAATCCTAGATGGACAAAACCATTTTATCTTTCAAAATATCACAACTCATAAAAATCATATTTGGACTTCAATCCAAAATAATAACAACAATAACAGCAACAGATTTCTCAATCCAAAAACAATTCGTAAGAAATCATCAAATTCATTTTGTTGAATATAGATATATATTGAAACCAAAAACATATATGTATATATGTAAATCAACCAAATTAAGCCTTAAATCAACATAATCAAGTAAAATTTGAAATTCACATAGAAGCATAGTCAATAGCTTTATTTGAACCATAATTTTACAATAAAAGCAAGATCGTGAAAAATCTCAATTTTATAAAATTCCTGCATAACCCTAAAATATTATTTTCTGAAAATTCTTTGATTATATATATATCTATATACATAAAACTCAAAATATAGTTGATAGTTACTTACCTTGGCTATTAATTGACCCGATCGATTCTTCTCTAAATTCTGTCTAAGACGTTTCCCTCCAAACACTGCCGAAACTTAAAAACTCTCCGGTTAGGACTTAGATCTATATATAATGATGCTAGGGTTCCAATTTCGAGTGATTCGGACGATCGAATCTCCGTAAATCAAAGAAACGGTGGAGAAACGGTTCAGAGAAAACTGATAAATTTAAAAGGAATAGAAAAAGAAAAGAAAAGAAAAAAAAAACAGAAGATGATAATCTCTACCTCCTCGCAGGTTTCTCCAAATCTGGTGAATATTCAGTTTGATCCTCAATCTTTATATAATCTTTTAAAAATTACCCTAAACTTTTAATTTACACCTAAAACCATCAAATTAACTCCAAACTTTTCACATAGCACCAAATTAACTTCACATACCCAATAATTATAATATATACTAATATCAAAATATAAATTTTAGAAATTTAGACACGGACGTGACAATTCTCTCCACCTTAAAAAATTTCGTCCTCGAAATTCACATTCTCTAATCTAAATTTTCTTCCTCAAATAATCTCCAAGATCACAAAATTATTTTCCATTATCAAGATTCCTCATAATCATCATAAGACCACAAATTCTAATGTTTCCTTGCATTAACTTCATCATTTATCAATATCGACATCTTTGTAACAATCATTTAAATATAACTCTTAGTAACTCTAAATTTCAACCTAGTTAATCCACAATAAAACTTCAAATATCATTCATATCTTCCTAACATACACGTCTTACAACCTACAACTCCTACCCCGGGCAATCCTAGATGGACAAAACCATTTTATCTTTCAAAATATCACAACTCATAAAAATCATATTTGGACTTCAATCCAAAATAATAACAACAATAACCGCAACAGATTTCTCAATCCAAAAACAATTCGTAAGAAATCATCAAATTCATTTTGTTGAATATAGATATATATTGAAACCAAAAACATATATGTATATATGTAAATCAGCCAAATTAAGCCTTAAATCAAGTAAAATTTGAAATTCACATAGAAGCATAGTCAATAGCTTCATTTGAACCATAATTTTACAATAAAAGCAAGATCGTGAAAAATCCCAATTTTATAAAATTCCTGCATAACCCTAAAATATCATTTTCTGAAAATTCTTTGATTATATATATATATCTATATACATAAAACTCAAAATATAGTTGATAGTTACTTACCTTGGCTATTAATTGACCCGATTGATTCTTCTCTAAATTCTGTCTAAGACGTTTCCTTCCAAACACTGCCGAAACTTAAAAACTCTTCGGTTAGGACTTAGATCTATATATAATGATGCTATGGTTCCAATTTCGAGTGATTCGGATGGTCGAATCTCCGTAAATCAAAGAAACGGTGGAGAAACGGTTCAGAGAAAACTGATAAATTTAAAAGGAATAGAAAAAGAAAAAAAAAGAAAAAAAAACAGAAGATGAGTATCTACCTCTTTGCAGGTTGAGATAGATATATATATCCAAATCTGGCGAATATCCAGTTTGGTCCTCAATCTTTATATAATCTTTTAAAAATTACCCTAAACTTTTAATTTACACCTAAAACCATCAAATTAACTCAAAACTTTTCACATAGCACCAAATTAACTTCACATACCCAATAATTATAATATATACTAATATCAAAATATAAATTCTAGAAATTTAGACACGGACGTGACATGAAGAGCCAATGTCGATTACTTCCACGGCTGTTCAACGGATCTGTGCTAAATCTAAATTTGTTGATTTATTTATTGATAGATCCGAGTTTATTACTCGTCCTTTAAAGATTAGAGAAATCCATTATGGCTGCTTAGAGAGCCTTCGGTATGGATAAATAATTTATTAATCTTTATATTATTATTTAATACATTTTTAGTCCTCGTATTTTCACTAATACATTATAAAATCATTGACTTTTGTTATATTATGTATTTAGTCTTTCAATCCATTTAAATGATTTATTTGTCCATTACTTACTAAGAGTAAATTGCATTTTTTTTTGTCAAACTTTAACATATTTACACTTTGATAACTGAAATTTATTTTTTCACTTAAAAGCTAGCATTTTAAATATTAAAAATATAATTTTTTGTTTTTATTTTTAAAAATATATATTTACGGCATCTCGTTCTCTCTCCTCTACTTTCCTCTCTCTTCTATCTAATTTTAATAAACATATAATTTAAATATCTTAATATATAAAAATATTAAATATTAAATATATAAAAGTATGTTTTTAATATTTAAAATAATAGTATTATTAAGTGTAAAATTAAAATTTAGATATAAAGTAAGATTGAGAATAATATTTTTAAGATAATACTATTTTTATATTTTTATTTGCATATATTAAAATATTTATTTTTTTATTATAATTAGAAAGGAGAGAGATGAGAGAGGGAGAAAGACATGCCGAGAACAATTTTTCTTTTTTTGAAAAAAATTAAAAATAATTGTGTTTTTTTAATTTTAAAATAATACTTTTTAAGTGTAAAAATAAATTTCAAGTATAAAAATATAAACATACTAAAATTTAGGTATAAGAATACAATTTACCTTTAATAAGTCATTTAAATGGATTGAGGACTAAATTATTGAATAGAATAAAAATTAAAGATCTTGTAATGTATTTTTAAAAATATAAGGACTAAATAGTGTTAAATAGCAATGAAAAAAAAGGGTAAATTCCAAAAAAAAACCTTTGTGGTTTCACTTATTGACAAAAAAGGATCTGTGCTTTTTCTTTTGTCAAAATGGGGATTGTGTTTAAGACCGTTAACCAAAACGCGAAAAAACAGCTAACCCCGTCAACTGAGCTGACGTAGCAGAGGGTATTTTTGTCCAGTTTTTTTTTCTTTCATATAAAATGTCTCTCTTTCCATCAATAATCGATCACCAATTCAATTTAGGGTTTTTCCCCAATTTCTTCATAGATTGAGAAACCCTAGAAGTTAAATCCTAAATTGGGAAAAAACCCTAAATTAAATTAGTGATTGATTATTGATGGAAAGGGATGCCTTTTATATGAAAGGAAAAAAAATGGACAAAAATACCCTCTGCCACGTCAGCTCAGTTGACGGGGTTGGCTGTTTTTCCGCGTTTTGGTTAACGGTCTTAAACACAATCCCCATTTTGACAAAAGAAAAAGCACAGATCCTTTTTTGTCAATAAGTGAAACCACAGGGTTTTTTTTTTGGAATTTACCCAAAAAAAATCTAATTATTCTATATCAAACTTAAATGCATTTCATCTTAGAAGTTGTTATGAATTGAAATCCCATAAAATGCAAAATTCATGCTTTCTGAATTAATATATTGTTAAAAAATGAAATAGAATTAGGCAAATAGGAAATAGTTCTTTCAAGGTATGAAATTGTTATTTCGCTTTTGAACAAATAGTAAATTGTTGTATCTTCGGAAACGATGTCTTAAAGAAATTGTAGTACAAGTCTCAATGTTTCTTCGATCTATTTTGTGTTCTAATGAAAAGGTTACAAGTATTATCTAACAATCTTAAGTCAGCTGAGATTGTTTGAATGATGGTATTTTAAAGTAAGTGAGGGTAAATACAATTAGGTAACGTTGTTTGTTTTGAGGTGTGATTGAAGAGGATAGTAAGTGAGGGTATGTGGGGGTAAATTTTGGGTAGTTTTCCTTACACCCCATTAGAAGGGAATCACGGTATATATCTTTTTCTTCTAAAATTACTATTTCCAAAATTACCATTCACCTTTTATTTTATTGATACGAATGAAAAACAAATAGGCAAATAGTAAATTGAAATTATTATTTACTGAGGTTGTCCTTTATAATTAAACGAGTGTTCCATATTGTTAAACAAGAATTAATAAATGAAAAATGATATTTTTGCTACTCTTCCAGTATGTTTATATTATAGGTTTCATCTTCTTCATACGGGAATGAGCGAAGAAATATAGAATTAAGCTCGTAACTTGTCTGTATGATTTCCTTTTTATCTCTCCTCTTCATATTTTATTGTTCTTTTGTTCCAGTGATAATTCTCTATACATAGTAGTATTTGATCAAGTTCATTATTGTATCTAAGGAGACGGTTGCTCCATAGCGGAAAATTTTATCTTAAGAAAACTGTCCAGTACAAACCTCAATGTTTCCTCCGTTTATTTTCTATTCCAGTAAAAAAGTTACAAGTATTCTATAACTTGTAATTCAGGTTATTAATAACAAATATTCCATTCATTTTCTTTTTGAGACTGATATTATCTATCATATATAATTGATATAGAATATGTCAACTATTGGAAATATTCCATATGGATCAAATATAATCTGTTCGTGATGAAAAGGGATCGAATACAGGTTAAATGGGTTAACATCTAATTGGTGGCTACAAATAGATAGTCACATCTCATTAACCTAATCCAAACCTATAAAATTTGAAAGAGAGCATTTGAAAGAGAGTATGTAACCTCCTTCTTCCTTCACTTGCACCTCCCTCTCTTCTTTCTTAACTAGACCTGTCCATGGACCGAGCTAGGCTGGATTCAGACTGGGCCTAACGGGATTTTATGCAAAAATGTGTATCCCAAGCCCAACCCAGCTTGTTATTAAATTAGACGGACTTGGGTCGGGCTGGACTTGGACTTAAAAATCAAATCTCAAGCCCATCCCATATAAACCTACCTTAAAAAGTATATATAATTTTTAATTATAAAAAATAAATGTATACTTAAAAATAAATATTTAATTATAAATATACAAATTTATCAATTAATATTAATAAGGCGGGTCGGGCTGGTATTTTTTTCAATCCCAAGCCTATCTACAAAATAAGCGGGCTTTAGCTGGTCTGGGTCTAAGTTCAAATTTTATTATCCAAGTCCGGTCTAAGAGACATGTGCCTGAGCGGGCCAAGTGGTACCGGGACCAGTGGACAGATCTACTCTCAACCAACCATGCTCTTAGTTTGCGGATCTATCGTGTCTTCTCTCGACTAATCTCGACATAGTTGATTCACAACCGATAAAATGAAAATCGTGGTTTTTGTTTTTCCGCTACAATCAATTCAACGGGTTTTTAAATAATTCGATAACCCGTGTTTATATTCGTCAACCTTCATCAAAAAAAAAATATTTAACTTTTTTTAATGATATTTAAAATTAACAAAATTTATCAATATCATTATCTCATTATACCATTTATAACTTTATAATAAAATTGATATTGGCTCAAAATAGTAGAATTTTTGTTTTTTCTATTTTTAACTTTATCCCTTTAAATATTAAAAAGAAAAACATAAAATAGTAGGTGAGGTTCTTCAAGCATAGCTAAAAGTCATAATATGATCAAATATATAATTTTGGCAAATTAATTAAAACATTTTTTTAACCTTATGAATTGTCCAAAAGCCAAAAGCCTCCGATCCGCCGCCAAAAGTAAAATAAACAAACAAACAAAATATAATTTAATAAAATACTATATAATTAAATATGTGGTCGATTTTGTCCATACTATCCATAGGGTCAAGTTGAAGAGCTATTGTAGAAGGAATTTTCCTTCTTCCTCCTCCAACCGGGTTAGATTGTGTATTCTTTTTATTGTTTTTCTTATTCAGTATCCATATATTTTTGCAGATCTCTATTTCTGTCTGAATTGTATCTCCTCCCAATCATTCTTTTATTTATATCTTTTTCGGATTTAGCAAGTGCAGAAACGATTTATTTTATACGTGGATCAATAGATCTATGTGGTTGCAACAAAAGAAAGGACTATGATCCGAATATTCGAAAGGATCTGAATGATAAAGATCGGATTGCAGTTGTTGTTCTACAGATTTTGATTTCCAAGAAGTATATGTTTCATTGTTTGTTGTGTTTTTTATACCTTTTATGGATTTTTCATACTCTTTGTAGTCAATTTTATCCCTTTGTGGTTTTGTTAGGATTTTATTCCTTGTGGTTTTCTGATTGTATTTGTACTCTTTTCATCTAATGAAGTAAGTATGTTCATCAAAAAAAAAAAAGTTGAAGAGCTATTGTCTCATTTCTATTTTGTCTTATATATAACATTCGACCACGGGCTTCACTCTTGAATACTGACAATTCTACTTTTTTTTTTTATATATATTTTAAAATATTTAATTTATTAGTTTCTATATTTTGACAAAACACACTGTTTAGATTTTTATTTTCAAAAACACATAATAAGGTCTCTAACGTTTTTCTCGATGAACTGTTTAGTCTCTAATATTTTTCTCGGTGAACTGTTTAGTCCATGTTAATCAATTTGGATTTGAGTCAAAATCTATTTAAAATAAAAATGTAATGCATTAACTACCATTTACTACAAAATCAAATATATAAGACCATTATCTTCATTGTTTCTCATATCTGCGTTCTTCTTTTCCTTTATTTTACTTTCCTTTAGACTCTACTGCATCTAAAATCAACTTCGAGTGTTCTTCTTCCTGACATGAGCGTTTTCCACCTTCAATTCGAACAAGAAAAGTAAGCGAGAGAGATTTGAGTCGATTTCTACTTTCAATTCAAACAGGAAGAGTAAGCATGCGTGATTCGATTATGGGTTAAGGATTCAATCATTTCTCTATTTTTTTGTGAGCGCGAGTTGTGAGAGAAAGACATAGAGGTGTGAATTGCTTTTGACTGGTAAATAGTTAGGGTAATTTAGTCATTTCCGAATTCATAAACGGTAAAAAATCTAACAAACAGACGGAAGGACTAAACAATTCACCGAGAAAAAGGTTAATGACCTTACTGTATGTTTTTGAAAACACATGGACTAAACAGTGTGGTTTATCAAAATACAGGAACTAATAAATTAATTACCCTATATTTTATATATAGTATTATTTTAACTTTATTCTTCTATAACTATATTACCATTATTAATTAATTTTAGTAGAATTCATTTGTATATATTTTTCATTTAAAAAAAATTAATTTTTTATTTTGAAGACTTAAATAACTTAATATTTAAATTAAATTTTAATTTATGTAAAATTTAAAATAAAAAAATAAAAAAATGTTATAATTTTTTTTTGCAAATATCTTATAATTTTTAGAAACTAGAGTTTTTTTTTTTTTTTTTGAAGGGAAGTAACTAGAGTTTCTTATAGAATGAGATAATGTATAAAAATACCTCTAATATTAGAGTCAGGAGCAATTTTACTTCTAAAATCTAAAATAGTGCAATTTTACTCCTAACGTTGGTAGTCAATAGCAATTTTACCTCTAACAATGGCAAGTTGGATCAATTTTAGATATTATTATAAAATACATATATTTTGTTATTTATTCTGCAACAATTATGTATTAGTTTGTTAAAAAAATCATATTTTCTATGATTTAATAATAAAATTGAATGTTTCAAAAAAAAGAATTAGAGATTAATATTTATAATTTCGGTGAAATATTTTGAATTTTTTATCCAATTCATTTAAAAAAATCACGTCTAATCATATGTTTATGATCCGTAAACCAAATATTATTAAAAATATCAAGTGGACGCGTGCGATGACTGCAAGGAAAACGAAGAAGAGCGATGAATGTGGATCTGCGGCGATGGAAACGAGCGAGAAGGAAGGAGAGGTGCGGAGGCGGGATGGTGGTTTGAGGGAGCGGGAAAGATCGGGCAGAGGGCCAGGGTGGACGGCGGCGGCAGCGATGCGTTCCTGCCTTGCGGTGGGCGAGGAGCGCGATGCACAGGCTGGATCGATGCTGATCTCTAGGCCTGGTGCGGAGTCGTGCGATTCTTTAGGGGAGAGTTTGTCCGTGGTGCCTGGTTCAGGCGACGGGATGAGGGTGGTGGATCCGGACAAGTCGGATCAGATGGGTGAAAGGAAGGGTAAGGCGGCTGGTAGGGTTAGTCCACGAAGGGATGATTCTGCCGTGCCTGTTAACGGCGGATCTGGTGTATTTGGTGGAACTGGTGGAGGGGTTGGCGTTAGATTGGCTGGCCAGCAGGGTAAAATTATGAATATTGAACAGTTGCCGTCCGTAGGGGTCACCAATGCGGTAATTAAATCCCCTTTGAATCCCCAAGTTGTATCAAAGACAGGGGGTAAATGGGATATGGTTGATGAGGTGCAAGGGGGTGTTTTACCGAGTAATTTGAAAATGTCGTGGAAAGACACGGTTATGGGTTTTGAGGAGGAGGATACATCCCTGAGTGAAGGATTGGAGGATGATGATTTGGACGAATTGTATCTGATTCTGATAGGGAGGATGAGGATCATGACGATCCTTTGTGCCCTATGATTCGTTTGTCCTCGGCTGACAAACGGTCCATTCGTTCTAAATGGAAATTATCCCTAATTGTGACAGTTTTAAGGAAAAGAATTGGTTTTAGTTATTTTGCCCAAAGAATACGTGCTCAGTGGGTTAAGAAAGGGAAAATTACCATCACTGACTTGGAGAATGACTATTATGTGATTAAATTGACACGGGCTGAAGACTATGAAGCACTCATTAATGGGGGCCCCTTTATTATTTCTAATCATGTTCTTGCAATTAGACCTTGGGTTCCTAACTTTAATCCGAGAGATTGCTCGGTGAACAGGATTTTGACTTGGGTAAGATTTCCAGGTCTCCCAATTGAGTACTATAATGAATTTTTTTTACAGAAAATTGTTGGGATTGTGGGAAAAGTCCACCATGTGGATAAAACCACCATTGGTGCTGAAAGAGGCAAATTTGCTAGGGTTTGTATCGATATTGACCTAGCAAAACCTCTTTTGTCTAAATTTTGTCTTCAACATACAGTCTACTACATTGAGTATGAAGGGATTCATAATATCTGTTATGAATGCGGGATGTTTGGGCATACTTATGAGGGATGCCCTAGTAGAAAGATGGTGACTATGGAGTTAGGGGAATCTGTCAAGGCTAGGGAGGAGGATATCCAGGGGGATGTGAGGAATTTCGGTCCTTGGATGGTGGCTAAACGATCTGGGAGACGAAGGACTCGCGCTCCTGTGGCCTATAACATCCCTCCAGACATTAGTAATGAGCATGTCCAGATCCAGAACGAGAATGGGAAAAAGGAGATCTCCTATCCGAAGGAAAATAAGGCGAATGACATCCCCTTAAAGGTTGGTTCTGGTTCTCGCTTTGGGGTCCTTTCGGTGGATGGTGAACAAGGACCAGGTCTTACTGAGGATCAATCAGAGTTGGAAATGCCAGATTTAGAACCTGCTAATCCTGTAGAGAAAAACGTGGAGACTGTGAACCCGTTGTTTGAGTCCAAGGAAGAGTCCCAGATATGTCCTCAGGTTCTATTTCTTCATGGCTCAGAATCAAATAAAGAGGTTAGTGTCTATAAACTTAGTATTGAGGCTAGAAATGGGAAAACCATGAAGGTCAATAAGATGAACATGAAGAAACTTAAGGGTAGTCATAAGACTAGCCAAACTTCTTCTGGGTTTACAGATAAAAGGGGGCTGCTGGAACCTCCACTAGGCTCGTAGGAGCCCCTAATAAATATCTGGTTTAGATTGTTTGGGCCTGTGTTTTGCTATCCTCTTTTGATGGATTTGTTTGTTTGGAATGTTAGAGGAGCGGCAAGCAAGGCGACCCGTATCCATGTTAAGGATTTGATTAAACAGTTTAACCCTTCATGTTTTGCTCTTTTGGAAACAAAAATCAATGGAGCTAAAGCTGATGATGTTGTGAAGTTTTTTAAAAGTTGGAAGTGTGTCAGGTCTGAGGCTTGTGGCCGGGCTAGTGGTATTTGGCTTTTTTGGAAGCCTCATCTGGTCCAGCTGGATATTGTCAGATTAGATAGGCAATTTATTCATAGTAAAGTTACCTACCCTGGGAATAATCCCCTCTTTATTACTGTTGTGTATGCGGATCCGATTCTGGTCAACCGTAAACGTCTTTGGGAGGCCTTATCTGTTGAAACACCTTTCCACGAGATTTTGATTTGACAAAATAATCCATGATTAAGAGACAATTAAATTTAAGTGCTTTGATTTAATTGTACTAATATGTTTGTTCAATGTTAAGTATATATCAAAAAGTAAAGACAGGACGAAGTCAGCATGATATCACAGCACAAGCTGAGTAGAGTGGAACTCAGCGTAAGAAAAGACAAGTCATTTTCAGAATAGAAGCTTAAAAATCAAGAAGCTGAGTGGAACGGAACTCAGTATCAAAAGTAGGAAAGTCTTCCGAGAACTATGTCTTGCAGAACGAAGCTGACCATGGAAGCTAAGTAAAAGAGAACTTAGTATCTGAATTGGCAACAATCAAAAGACAACGAATAACAAAGTCTTGCCGAGTGATCTTCAGGACAGCACCAATGATCCGTTAGCTAAAAGACAAGTCCGACAACTGTCTGAACCAATAATAGGAACCTCAGAATTACGCACAGAAATGATTTCGAGACGCATGGGTCAAACGTCCGTTAGCTAAAAGATGAAACCTGTACAAGAAGATAAAACTGCAAGAAAAGGACAAGCCTGGCACCTGAGGAAATCAGACGACAGGATTGGCCTGCAAGCCTGAAGCTGACCAGAGCCTTGTCTCCCAAAAGAGCCGTTTTGGATTCAACGGACAAATTTAATTCAAATGATTTGATCCTCAGATTGCAACTATAAAGTGACAAGCATACCTCTTGGATTATTGCGGATTTACAGAAAATACAAGAGAGAAAAATACAAGCAAAAAGCACATCAAAACAAAAAGAGATCTTACACCAACTTTCTATTCTTGTGTAAATGCTAGAGTGGTTTTTGTAATCATCTAAAGTGTTCTTCATTCGAAAAGAACAATTTGTATCAATTGTAAATTGAGAGTGTTGTGCTGAGTGTTTGGTTGTAAATACTCAATGGTAGAGAAATCTAAGTGTTCGGTTATAGCACTTAGTAGGAGTTGAGTAGACGAATAGAGGAGAAGGTACTCTTGCATATTCAACTGCCTTGTAAACGGTTTGTGCTCTACCTTTAAAGAGCTCAGTATTGGATTTAAAAAGCCCGGAGGGACTCTGGGGACCGGATGTAGGCAGAGAGGCCAAACCAGGATAAGTCGTACTGAGTAATTTCTAACTCTCTCTCAATATATATATATATCTGTATGTGTTGCTTGTCATATTTACTCAGCATATAAAATTGCTTAAACTGACACTGAGTAAATAAGAGTGCAGAGTTGGAAGCTGACCACAACAGTGTCAATTCCCAACTCATACGTAAAATAGTTTTAGTCAACATCTGACTAAAGCTGTCTTACACTATAATCGGCCGTGCTGACCAAAGCTGAGTTGACTAACTCAAGAAAATATATTAAGTCAGCTTAATTAAAATAGAAAAAGTTATATTAGTTCATAACCCTCCCCCCTTTGGAACTAATCACACGGGACCAACAAGTGGTATCAGAGCCATAATAGCTCACTATTCAAAGATTTAACAATCTTGAGCTGATCCCGATAAATGGCTGAGAACAGCACTCGTTTCCTTCGAGGGAACCAAACAACACAGATACTCCCTGAGGGATTATCAATTATTCGGCCTCCCCTATTCTTTGGATGTAATTATACGTTCTGGAAGAATAAGATGAAGAACTTCATTCAAGCCACAAACATGAGTGCATGGTTTGCAATAGTTCAAGGCCCATATGTGCCATATAAAACTGTTGACAATGAGAAAGTTGTTAAGAGTGAAACTGAGTGGTCAGAAGATGACCTTAAAAAATTACAAAACAATGCTTCGGCTATCAATATGCTTCACTGTGCGTTAGATGCTGCAGAATACAATAAGATTTCAGGTTGCAAGTCAGCACAGGAGATTTGGAAAAAGCTTGAAGTAACCTATGAAGGTACAAGCAAGGTCAAGGAGTCAAAGGTGAACCAACATATGAGATTATACGAGCTGTTTGAGATGAACGACGATGAGGACATCTCAGGAATGAACGCCAGATTCACCAACATCATAAATGAGCTAAAAAGGCTCGGCAAAAACTTCACTGAAGAAGAGCAGGTGAAGAAAATTCTGAGAAGCTTACCTAAGAGCTGGCAAGCTAAGAAAACTGCCGTAGAGGAAGCTCATGACTTGACTACATACAAATACGACGAGCTGATTGGATCTCTGCTGACTCATGAGATCTCTATGAAAAACTTTGAAGCAAAAATAAAGTCAGAAGACAAGAAACAAAAATCACTTGTCATGAAAGCTGACTCAACTAAAGCTGACTCATCAGATGATGAGGAAATGGCCATATTCACAAGAAAGATGAAGAAGCTGTTCAGAAAGAATGAAAAGAACAGCAAGAGGCCATTCAGAAGAGGTGATAGGTACAAAGCTGAGTCCAGTGACAAATACAAAAAGGACAGCTCCAAGCCTGTCACGTGCTTTGAGTGCCATCAAACTGGGCACATTAAGTCAAGCTGCCCTAATCTAAAGAAAGACAAGAAGGGAAGCAAAAAGGCTATGGTGGCCACATGGAGTGACAGCGACGACTCAACATCATCTGAAGCTGATGCCACCGAGTCAGCAAACATATGCTTCATGGCCGATGACGCTGCTGACCACACTCGATCTGAGCAAGCTGACCTCTCTGAAGAATCTGAACATGAGGAATACTCAAATGAGGTAACATCTATACACTTGCTTAGAAATGAAATGATTAACGCCCTGAGTGACTTATATACACTGACTAAAAAGTGTAATAAGAAAATAAAAGCACTCAGCAGGCGGTGTGACGAGATTAAAGAGGTCAAACTTAGTGACCTTCGATATCTTCTCCAAGACAACTCAGCTTTGCATAGTAACATGGAAATTATGCACAAGTTTGTCTCGGAAGTCCAATCATATTCAAAGAAACTGAGAAAGGAAGTCACAAACCTTTAGAACCAAATAAAAGGTTCAAACAAGTCCCATGCTGAGTACTCAGGTACTAGTCAGCATAGACAGTTCACTCAATGTGAGTGTTGTGGGAAAAAGGGACACACAAGAGATGTGTGTTGGTATAACAAGCGGATTGTCCAATGTGACTTCTGCGGAAAGAAATGGCATACCACTAAGGTATGTTGGCATGCTCAGCACAATGGTGCTGACTAAAAACTAAGTCACCCAAAAAGGGTAACTCATTGTGACTTCTGTGGTAAACAAGGCCACACCATAAATATATGTCGTCACAAGTTGAAATATGACATAGCACCTGCTTATTCTAACAAACGAGGACCCAAAAAGAATTGGGTACCTAAATTTGAATGATTTAAAATACAGGTGAGCCTGAGATGTGTGGAGAAGTCAAAGCTTTGGTATATTGACAGCGCATGCTCGAGGCATATGACTGGTGATGAAACTCAGTTCATCACACTTGAGCTTAAACGAGGTGGAAACGTAAGCTTTGGAGACAATAAGAAGGGTAAGATAGTAGGGTCAGGTACTATCGGAGGTAACCCCACTATTGAGTCAGTCTCCTTAGTTAAGGGTCTCAAATATAACCTATTGAGCGTAGCTCGGCTTTGTGATAGCGGTAGACAGGTTATATTTGATGCTACTCAGTGTCGGATACTCGAGGGAAAAACAAACAAACTGATTTTAACTGCCCCTCGTGTTGACAATGTATATATGTTGAGTTTAGAAAAACAGTTTTCAAAAAATATATGCTTAGTGTCTAAAGAGGATAACTCCTGGCTTTGGCATAGGAGACTTGGTCATGTAAGCATGGACCTTCTTGCCAAATTAGCTAGAAAACAACTAATTGAGGGATTACCCAAATTGAAATTTGAAAAAGATCAATTATGTAATGCTTGTCCTCAAAGTAAACAAATGAAAAAGTCTTTTCAAAGTAAAAACATTGTCTCAACCAAGAGACCATTGGAATTACTACATTTGGACCTTTTCGGACCTGTCCAGCCACTCAGCTTGGGCGGTAAGAAATTCTCCTTAGTCATTGTAGATGATTTCTCTCGGTATACTTGGATCATCTTGCTGAGTAGCAAGGATGAAACGTTTGAGATGTTCACAACATTGATTAAAAAGCTTGAAATGACAAAAACCTAAAAGTAGCTCATATTAGAAGTGACAATGGTGGAGAATTCAAAAACCAATAGTTTGACGAATTCTGCGAAACCAGTGGTATTGACCATAATTTCTCTACTCCTAGAACTCCTCAACAAAATGGGGTTGTTGAAAGGAAGAACAGAACAATTGTCGAAATTGCTAGGACAATGCTGAGTGAAAATAGGCTTCCAAAGTATTTCTGGGGTGAAACTGTCCACACAGCATGCTACATACTCAATAGGGCTTTAGTTAGACCTATTCTTAAGAAAACCCCATACGAACTTTGGAAAGGACGAAAGCCCAACATTGGCTACTTTCGTGCCTTTGGGTGTAAATGTTTTATACTCAATACAAAAGATAACCTTGCAAAATTTGATGCTAAAGCTGACGAAGCGATCTTTTTAGGGTACTCAACTAACAGTAAAGCATATAGAGTATATAATAAACGAACTCAAGTTGTTGAAGAGTCTGTCCATATAGAGTTCGATGAAACTGACCCTGCAGGAAAGACAACTCAGTCCGCCGAAGATGAACCAAGCTCAGCTTCCGTTGACCAAACAGGAGCTACTGAGTCATCAGTACAAGGGCTGACCAAAGGTAAACACGAACCCGAAATTACCTTTGCTGACCAATCTATTCCTGCAGATGTTGTAGAAACACCTATTCAAGACAACTCAACATTACCTAAAGAAATAAAAATCCCAAGAGGACATTCGGAGAAGTCCATTCTTGATGCCGCTGACAACAAGCTGATGACAAGAGATCAGCTTAGAAAGTATCTCGGAAATGTTGCATTCGTCTCAGTAAATGAGCCAAAGAACTTCGCTGATGCTGAGCACGATGAATATTGGATCAATGCTATGCAAGAAGAGCTTGATCAATTCACAAGAAATGAGGTATGAGATTTAGTACCAAAACCTAGGAATCAAAAGACCATAGGAACTAAGTGGGTCTTTAGAAATAAACTAGATGAGCAAGGCAATGTAGTCAGAAATAAAGCCCGACTTGTAGCCCAAGGCTATAGTCAGTAAGAGGACATTGACTACGGTGAAACCTTTGCACCCGTTGCTAGGTTAGAGGCTATACGAATATTGTGTGCATATGCTAGCTATATGAATTTTAAATTATATCAAATGGATGTTAAAAGTGCTTTTCTTAATGGCTTTATAAACGAAGAGGTATATGTTAGTCAGCCTCTAGGGTTTAAAGATCCAAAATTCCCAAACCACGTTTATAAACTCAAGAAGGCCCTGTATGGACTAAAGCAAGCACCACGTGCTTGGTATGAGAGGTTGACCAACTTCCTGCTGACCAGGAATTATGTCAGAGGCAAAGCTGACACAACCTTGTTCATTAAGAAAAAGGGTAAACATACCCTGCTGGCACAAATTTACGTAGACGATATAATCTTTGGTGCTACTGACGAATCCTTGTGCAAAGAATTTAGTAAAAAGATGCAAACTGAGTTCGAGATGTCTATGATGGGAGAACTCAACTTCTTCCTTGGACTTCAAATAAAGCAAGGTAAGAACGACATCTTCATTAGTCAGTCCAAATACGCCAAAGAAATGCTAAAGAAATTCGATATGGAAGATTGTAAACCCATATCAACCCCAATGGGTACTGACACTGTCCTATGCAAAGACGAGAAAGGTAAATCTGTAGATAGCAAGCTATATCGAGGTATGATTGGCTCTCTACTTTACCTTACCGCTAGTAGACCAGATATTCAGTACTCAGTATGTTATTGTGCAAGATATCAAGCTGACCCTAGGGAATCTCATCTTATAGCTGTAAAAAGAATCTTTAGATATTTGCAGAGCTCAGTTAATGCAGGTTTATGGTATCCAACCTCAAATGACTTCACACTCATTGGATACACTGATGCTGACTATGGACGAGATAAGCTTGAACGAAAGAGTACTTCGGGAGGATGTCACTTCCTTGGAAGCTGTGTGGTATCTTGGTTCAGCAAGAAGCAGTCATCAGTTGCCCTGTCTACAACTGAAGCTAAGTACGTAGCTGCTGGAAGCTGTGTTGCACAAGTCCTATGGATTAAGCAACAACTTGAGGATTATGGAGTAAAAACGGAAACAATTGAAGTCAAATGCGACAACAAAAGCGCCATTGACCTATCTAAAAATCCAATCCAACACAGCAGGATGAAGCATGTCAGCATAAGGCATCACTTCATTAGGGATCATGTACTCAATGGTGAGATCAAGCTGACCTACGTTCCAACAGATGAACAACTTACGGATATCTTCACCAAGCCTTTGGCTCGTGAACAATTCAACATACTAAGGGAAGCTATCGGTATGTCTAATCCTCTTCAATAATACTATGTGCTTAATTGAATGATGAGTGATTACCATGCTGAGTGACTTATGCTAATTTAGTAACTTCTATATGCTGAGCTTAAAGTGTGTTATAGAAAATCACCCTATACTGAGTAGGACATACATGCCGAGTGATTATCTTAGGCTGAGCTACTAAAGCAGTATGAAAACCCTCTATGTAAAACTGTGCACTCAGTACCACAAAACGTTCTGTATTCTAACAAACTGAGTAAAATTCACTTGCCCAATTAATGCTAGCACACGTGCCATAAATAGCCACCTAGGGTAACGTAATCGCAATAATGTAAACGCGCCGAACATGTCATAAATGCCAGGATCTTTGTCGATTGATCATCTCGAGGTAAAACGGCTAGTTCAAACGGGTAGGATCAATTCGAACTTCTATAAATAGTGGAAGAATTCCCACTTATCACTCTTTACACTTAAAATCCTTGGCAAATAGATTTTCATCTCTCTCATTCTCAAAATCCCAAACTTCTCAAAAATCTCAAACCCCTAATCATGTCAGATTCCCAAAATCTCTCCGGTGGTGATTATGACAGAAATCACTCCGACGAAAACTCTAAGTCTCCTCCTCAGCAGGAATATAGTGAGACTCCCACCAAAGAACAAGGTCAGCATGACCAAACTCCAAGCAAGAGCCTTCAAGCTGACCTCGCAACCTCTTCGAAAAAGGAGAAGAAAAAGAAGGACAAGCAGCCCAATGAAAAGATTTTCCTCCAAGTCTATAAAAGCGTTAAGAACCATGAGGTCCTTCGCTGTCGATGGTTCTCTCCGAGCTTCGTAATGGTTGAGCAACCTTTCTGTGAGTGGATCTCGAAGAATGGATGGGCTGGACTCTTCTCTCTTCCCGGCAAAACCTACCATAGATTAGTAAGGGAATTCTACTCCAACCTCTGTGTTGACGAAGAAGATGCTGACCATCTGGTAACCCATGTAAAAAACCAGAAAATAACTATTACCCCATCTTATCTATCAACCCTGCTAAAACTGCCAGCCAAAGGGAAAGAATTCAGGACAACAAAGGAGAAACTTGACCACCCCGTGACGTTTTGTAAGCCAAAGGACCACAAAGGGGACATCTCTAGTACATGCATGAGTCAGAATCAAAAGATGGCTCACTACATGCTGACTAACTTTATCTTCCCTAAAATCAACTCAGCATCATCAGCTTCAAACTTCGAGCAGTGCTTCATCTGGCACATGCTGACCTATCGACCACTCAACATGCCGGTATTCCTTATTGGTGCATTTCAACGAAGTACTGGGAAGCTCAGGATGGGGTCCCTCATTACCAAAATACTTGAAGATCATCAAATAGACCTGATTAATGAAACAGAGACTTGGGGAACTGAAATCAAAGCAGCATTGCTGTTTGGGTTAGTATACAACCAACCACTCAAGCCTAAGAAGGGAAAAGGGGCTATTGAGGAATATGAGGAAGAAGTTGATGTTGCACAGGAGGTGCAAACCAAGAAAGAAAAGAAGAGGAAAGCTATCCAAACTTCTTCCAAAGATGTTGATGCTGTTCCGAAGAAAATCAGATTTGTGTCAAAGGGGAAGAAAGTTGATGCTGAGCAAACTCAGGACACACCTAAGTCAGCAGAGAAGCGAAAAAGGAAAGATAATCCTGAAGAAGAGAGTGAGGAAACTCCAGAGCAACCACTACAGAAAAGGAAAAAGAAATCCTCAGGATTAAGTCCTATTGATGCTGCCCCTCTAGGTTTAGTGATCTCCGATGACTCACACTTCGCCAAAAGTCAAGACATTGATCTTGAGAAAATCCCTGCTGACCAAGATGAAGAAGAATTGGGTAATCTTGGAGGACAGGTTGATGCTGAGGAGACAGCAAATGTTGAAGTAGTTAATACTGAGCTGGATGAAGAACAAGCTGAGCCAACAGCAAAAGAACATGCTGACCTTGAGATAAATTCACCTTCTGACTCTCTTGATTCCATTCAAGCTGACCCTTCTCGTCCAAAGGCTAAAAAGTTAAGGCGCCTCAAGAAAAAGGCTCACAAATCCCCAGTTATTGACCTTCTGGGTGATTCTCCTCTCCGAGATCCCATCACCGATCTCTCGGAAATGCAATTCAAGTTCTTTTCATCCGTTATTGAGCCAGCTCAAGAGCAATTTACACAAAAACAAGCCTCTGTTACTCATCCCGAGGAACAAGCCAAGACTCCAACCAATCCAATCCCTACCGAGCAAGAGCTCGAAGTCCAAGCTGCTCAAAGTGAAAAGCATGCTAAGGAAAACCCTGCTCAACCTGAGTTAACTCCTCATGCACCAACTCAAATCAACATTGAGCAGGTCAATACCTCTGCTGATCCACCTTCTTCCACTCCAAAGTCATAGAATGTTGAAAAGTCAGTTCCTACAGCTGACCTAAATAAAAGTCCAGCTGTTGACCCTGTTGGCCCCTCTGGTTCCACTCGAATTCCGGCAACTGAGAACATTCCTGAGGCAACATATGCATATCTTCATGTTACTGAGTCCGGATGTCGCATTATTGACTCCGCTCAAACTATTCTCCAGGATTTGAACACTTCTCATGCCGATGCTGCTGGGTATGCAAATGCTGAGTCTCCACAAATCTCGTCTATCACTCAGCTTCTCAATGAGATCAAGGGTCTCAAGGATTTAGTAAGTGTAATGACAACAGTCCAAACACAGCAACCCAAGCAAGAATCCATCGTCAAGTTGGCCGAACTGCAGTTAATGATGGTGAATCACATGGATTCCCTTCAAGGCCAAATTAATGCTCTTTCTGTAGTCAACACGGGCTATGCTACCTCTGCTGAGTTGAATCAACATTTTATCAAGTTGAACTCTGAGCTGACTGGCACTCGCGAGCTAATCTCCTCAACTTCTCAATGTTCGGTCGAACAAATAAGCGAAGCTGTCCGTCTACTCAACTTGAGTAAAGAAGAAATGGAAACTGATCAACTCAAGACAAATGAACTGTTGCAGTACTCCCGAGCCACCTATAAACATGTGCGCCACATAAATGCCCAACGTCAGTTTTATGACTCGGCTTTGCTCAAGATGTACCATCAAGCTTATGCCCAGCTGACTGACACAATCACATGGATTGGGAAATCTCAGGAATATATATTGAGTGTGCCCAGTGCCTCTATCCGAATTCCACAAGATACCTTGGACGATGGTATCCCAGTTTTTGATGGCATAAGGGAAAGCACAAAAAGACTTAAAGCTTATTCAGTGAGGCTAACTCGTGCTGCCCTCAACAACACATTCGTTCCTCCTCCGCCCGATGGTGGCAAAACGGGGGAGAAAGAACAAGCTGATAGAACTCAGCACGCAGGCGAAGCGTCTGGCAGTCAGCAGTAGCAAAAGGGAAAAGGCAAAGTGAATCCTGCCCAAGTCCAAGTCAATAGGAAGAAATAGTCTGGCTAGATTTGCTAGGATTTATTCTTTGCGCATGTTGTCTTGCTGACTAATCTATAGAACTTATGCATCTCTTATTTCAAATTGATTAATCTTATGCGATGCTAACTTCCATATTATGCTTTATGCTAATCTATCTTAATTGAACAAACAAAAGAAAAAGGAATAAACTCAGTACACATCAGACTTGATATATTTGCTCTGAAAAAGTTTTCCCATAACTCTGTTATCAAACTAACCATGTATCAAAACTGAGTTAAAACACATTGACCTCTTCTGAAAAGCTGACCTAGGCTCATCTGAATTAGATCTTGGAAGGTCTAGAATTGAACTAAGTCAGTATAAGCATGCCTAAATTTTACTCAATTGAATCTTAGAAGGTTTAGAGTTAAGTTAAGTCAATAGATGCAACCCTTACGGGGGAGTAATTTCAGAAGCATAAAAAGAATTTCAATCATGGGGAATCTCAATGCCGAGTTCCATCAATTAAATATTTTGCCAACATCAAAATGGGGGAGTTTGTTGAAACACCTTTCCACGAGATTTTGATTTGACAAAATAATCCATGATTAAGAGACAATTAAATTTAAGTGCTTTGATTTAATTGTACTAATATGTTTGTTCAATGTTAAGTATATATAAAAAAATAAAGACAGGACGAAGTCAGCATGATATCACGGCACAAGCTGAGTAGAGTGGAACTCAACGTAAGAAAAGACAAGTCATTTTCAGAACAGAAGCTTAAAAATCAAGAAGCTAAGTGGAACGGAACTCAGTATCAAAAGTAGGAAAGTCTTCCGAGAACTATGTCTTGCAGAACGAAGCTGACCATGGAAGCTAAGTAAAAGAGAACTCAGTATCTGAATTGGCAACAATCAAAAGACAACGAATAACAAAGTCATGTCGAGTGATCTTCAGGACAGCACCAATGATCCGTTAGCTAAAAGACAAATCCGACAACTGTCTAAACCAATAATAGGAACCTCGGAATTACGCGCAGAAATGATTTCGAGACGCATGGGTCAAACGTCCGTTAGATAAAAGACGAAACATGTACAAGAAGACAAAACTGCAAGAAAAGGACAAGCCTGGCACCTGAGGAAATCAGACGACAGGATTGGCCTACAAGCCTGAAGCTGACCAGAGCCTTGTCTCCCAAAAGAGTCGTTTTGGATTCAACGGACAAATCAAATTCAAATGATTTGATCCTCAGATTGCAACTATAAAGGGACAAGCATACCTCTTGGATTATTGCGGATTTACAGAAAATACAAGAGAGAAAAATACAAGCAAAAAGCACATCAAAACAAAAAGAGATCTTACACCAACTTTCTATTCTTGTGTAAAAGCTAGAGTGATTTTTGTAATCATCTAAAGTGTTCTTTATTCGAAAAGAACAATTTGTATCAATTGTAAATTGAGAGTGTTGTGCTGAGTGTTTGGTTGTAAATACTCAGTGGTAGAGAAATCTAAGTGTTCGGTTATAGCACTTAGTAGGAGTTGAGTAGACGAATAGAGGAAGGTACTCTTGCATATTCAACTGCCTTGTAAACGGTTTTTGTGCTCTACCTTTAAAGAGCTCAGTATTGGATTTAAAAAGCCCGGAGGGACTCTGGGGACTGGACGTAGGCAGAGAGACCGAACCAGGATAAGTCGTACTGAGTAATTTCTAACTCTCTCTCAATATATATATATATATCTGTATGTGTTGCTTGTCATATTTACTCAGCATATAAAATTGCTTAAACTAACACTGAGTAAATAAGAGTGCAGAGTTGGAAGCTGACCACAACAGTGTCAATTCCCAACTCATACGTAAAATAGTTTTAGTCAACATCTGACTAAAGCTGTCTTACACTATAATCGGCCGTGCTGACCAAAGCTGAGTTGACTAACTCAAGAAAATATATTAAGTCAGCTTAATTAAAATAGAAAAAGTTATATTAGTTCATAACCCTCCCCCCTTTGGAACTAATCACACGGGACCAACATTATCTTCTTTAAGTACGAATATGGTGGAGGCCTGGTTTGTTGCCGGAGATTTTAATGACATTGCTGTTATGAGTGATCAGAGAGGGGGTGGGAATCACTATATTAATAGATGTCTTAATCATAAGAGAGATATGGATGGATGTGGTTTATTTGATATTGGGGCTGCGGGGCATAAGTTTACCTGGAAGCGTAATAGTACCTTTGTTCGGTTGGACAAAGTCTATGCTAATATTGTGGGTCAGAGTTCTTATCCAGAGGCGATCGTGTTGAATCTCCCCTTCCGTCATTCTGATCATTGTCCTATCCTTCTCAGGTTGGAGAGAGCTCCTCGGCCGAGAGCGGAGAGACCTTTTAGGTATCTGGTGGCATGGGAATCTCACCCTGATTTTAAGAACTTTGTGCATGATAATTGGAAACCTCATTCTGATGTCTTACGGGCTGCGGAGGGGTTTAGAACGAATGTGGTGAGATGGAATAAGAATACTTTTGGTCATATTATCAGAAGAAAGCAGAAGATTTTGAGAAGAATGGAAGGTATCCAACGTTGCTTGGAGAACAAGTTTGATCATAGTCTGAGTGGTCTTCTTAGATCTCTCCAGAATGAGTTGGAAGCGGTTTTGAAGCAGGAGGAGTTACTCTGGTTTCAGAAATCAAGGAAAACCTGGATTAAGGATGGAGACTGCAATACTAGGTACTTCCATCTTTCTACGATTATCAGAAGACAGAGGAATCGGATTGATGCTATTAAGGACCAGAATGGCAACTGGGTTTATGAGGAGGAGGAAATCCGTTCTATGGGCCTCAAGTTTTACAAGGAGTTATTTAAAGAAGACCCGGTGGACTTGGATTGTGCCCTAGCTATTTCTACTTTTCCTACTGTTTGTGAGGATAAGGTTTTTGAAGCTTTTCACCCTACTAAATTGAAAGAGATTGGTTAGGCTGTGTTTAGCATTGGTGCTTCTAAAGCTCCTAGGGTTGATGGGCTTCCGGCTGGGTTCTATCACAAGCATTGGGAGACTGTTAAGGAGGGAGTTTACAGTTTTATTAAAGGTGTTTTTGATGGCTCTGAGGATGTTAGGCTTGTGAATAAAACTCTTCTGGTCCTGATTCCCAAAGTGGAAAAACCTTCCTCCTTCTTACAGATGAGACCTATTAGTCTTTGTAATGTGATTTACAAAGTGGTTACCAAAATTATGGCTAATAGACTTCGGTGTATTCTCCCTGAGATTATTAGCCAGAATCAAGGTAGTTTTGTTCCGGGAAGACAGATGATGGATAACATTGTTATTGCTCAAGAGATGGTTCATTCGATGAAGGTCAAGAAGGGTAAGAGGGGAATTGTGGCTCTTAAGCTGGATTTGGAAAAAGCTTATGATCGAATTAACTGGAGCTTCCTTCTGGATAGTTTGGAGAAAGCGGGTATTCCTGAGAAGTGGAGAAAGTTAATTGAGGCTTGCATTTCTTCTCCTGTCTTTCAAGTTTTGATTAATGGGGATATGACTGAGGAGTTTACTCCTTCCCGAGGTATCCGTCAAGGGGATCCCATGAGCCCGTTCTTATTTGTTATTGCCATGGAAAGGCTCACTCATTTGATCCAAGATGCTGTTAGTTCGGGAAGGCTTAATCCGGTCTCCATTAACAGATTCTGCCCTTCGATCACTCATCTGTTCTTTGCTGATGATGTGATGATCTTTGTGGATGGTAGTGAGGAGCAAATTGGCGTGATTATGGATATCCTTACTAACTTTTGTTCTGCTTCCGGTCAAAAGCTTAACATCCAGAAGTCTAGGATGTTGTGCTCGAAAAACATGAACCAAAGTGTCTGTAAGAAGTTGAGTGAGATTTCGGGTATCCCTCTGACCAAGGCCTTTGGCAATTATCTCGGGGTTCCTCTCCACAGTGATAGGGTTTCAAAAGCTTCGTTTAAAGAGATCTTTGATAAAACGAATAAGAAGTGTGCTAATTGGAAAGCTAATTCCCTTTCTCTGGCGGGTCGACTTACTTTGATCCAATCTGTGAATAGTGCTGCTCCTAATCACTTAATGCAGGCTTGTAAGCTGCCGGAGCCTGTTCTTAATGGCCTGGATAAAATCAATCGTTGTTTCCTTTGGGGAAACTCGGAAGAAGGTAAAAAAGTCCATCTGGTTCCTTGGAAGGATGTCTGCCAACCTAAAGATAGGGGAGGGTTAGGGATTAGACAAGCCAGAGACAATAATAAAGTTCTTTTGATGAAAATCCTTTGGAGAATGTGGAAATCCCCGTCGGCTCTTTGGGTTCGGTTATTATGTGGTAAATACAGGAAGGATAAGATTGTTGGGGGGCTTAAAGAGAGAGTTCCTTGTTGTTCCTTCATATGGAAAGGGGTCAGTGTGGTGTTCTCTGAATTCTGTTCTAGGATTGGTTGGTCGGTGGGTAATGGCAGATCCATTAGTTTTTGGAATGATGCCTGGCTGGGGGTGAAACCTTTATTAGAGGAGTGTACTTCTCCGTCGCCTCCGGAGATTCAGAATTGGAGTATTACTGATGTGGTGGATTCAGAAGGTGAGTGGAGGTGGTCGTACTTTCAAGCTTACCTTAATCTGGAAACGCTCTTGAAGATTTGGGGGGTTAAAGTGAGCAATGAGGAGGGTGATGGAGATAGTCATTGCTGGTCCCTTATAAGTAACGGGGCCTACTCCTGTAAATCTGCGTTTGAGGCTTTCTATATTAACTTAGATTCTCCTCCTTCAGTCGCTTGGAAGAGCATTTGGGACCTGAAGGTCCCCTATCGTATCAGGAGCTTCCTTTGGCTTGGGGCGAAAAGTAGACTGCTCACGAATGTGGAAAGGAAAAGACGCCATCTAGTGGAAGTAGATACCTGTAGTAGATGCAATTCTCAGGCTGAAACTATCTGCCATACTTTTAGAGACTGTGAGAAGAGCAAAAAAGTGTGGAAGGAAATTATTCCGAGCCATTTACTGACTAATTTCTTTAACTATTCTGGGCAGGATTGGTTTATAGATGGTGTTAAAGGTTTGCTTTTGCCTGAGCTGGAGCATGGTGCTATTCTCTTTGCAGTTGTTTGTCACCAGCTTTGGCATTTGAGGAATGCTGATATTTTTGGAGATGGGGCAGTCATCTTTCCGAACTTACTTACCTTTTTCTCTAAAAAGATTTACTCCTTTATTAATAGCTTCAAGGAGGAGGACTTACCAAACACTTGCCAGAGCAAGGCGGTTCATTTATTGGGCTGGAGTAAACCCCGGGAAGGAATTGTGAAGTTAAATTCTGATGGTTCCTGCTTGTCGGATGGTAGGATTGCGGCTGGTGGAGTCTTGAGAGACGCTGGAGGTGCTTGGGTGTCTGGCTTTGCTCAGAACCTTGGTATGGGATCTTTCTTCTCTGCTGAGCTCTGGGGTATTTTCTCTGGGCTCAAGCTCGCTAAAAATCTGGGTTTAAAGAATCTTCCGGTGGAATCGGATAATTTTGAAGCTGTTAAGATGATCTCTGAAAAGAAGGCCTTATGTCTGAGCAACCAAAATTTAGTCAAAGGTATCAAAAGGTTATGTTCTTCCTTTGATTCTATTAGCTTTGAGCATGCCTTTAGGGAACAGAACAGAGTTGCTGACCGCCTTGCGGCTGAGGGTCAGGTGAGGATGCTGGGAGTCACTACCTTCGCGTCTCCTCCGGATTTCCTTTTGTCCTTTCTGTCTGAGGATCGAGTTGGGGTTAGCTTTCCCAGGCTAATCCCGAGTTGGTTTTGTTTTTTTGTGTTTTTTTTTTCCTTTGCCTACCAAAAAAAAAATATGTTTATGATCCGTTATTAATGAGTGATAAAATGATTCGTATGTCAAGTGTAGATGAGAAGACAGTTTGATAAATTATTTCTCAAATTGACCAAACTTGATAACGTTATGATAAAATTGCTCTTGGCTGCCAATATTAGAAGTAAAATTGCATCATTTTAGACGTTAGAAGTAAAATTGCTCCTAATTATAAACGTTAAGGATATTTTTGCACATTATCCCTTGTAGAATGAAACACGTCTACTCTTTTCACGCTAAAAACTTTTATTACTTAAGTCAATACATCAAAATAACGATGTTTTAATGTACTGAAGGTTAAAAAAAATTTTATCCAACTCTAACGGGTTAGATTTTGAAAAATTTCTTTAACCGCACTAGTCTCCCAAAACATAAATTATTGGCTACGATACTTTTTTTATATATATAGTAATGTTAATATCTCATTAAATCAAAAAGTTACAAGTACAACATGAGACCAGTAAAGAATAAAACCTTACCTTACACACCTATATTACACACCTATAGACTAAACCTAATACATAGTCCATTACGATACTATTAATATATATATTACTTTTCATTCAATGTCACATCAAAGAAATCAAATTTTCCACACTTCCTCTTCATTAATTGGAAAATGATTGCACCAAAAAAAATTCTAAAAAGAATCTTTTTCATTATTTGCTTTTTTAATTTATTAAAAATGTAATTTTCTGAATATTTTTCTATTTTAACATATAAAACTCTCGTTTAATTGTAATAAAATGTATTAAAAAAAGGTTAAGGTGTAAAAATACCCCTAACGTTTTGGGCCAGAAGCAATTTTACCCTTAACGTCTAAAATGGTGCAATTTTACCCCTAACGTTGGAAGCCAAAAGCCATTTGACCCCTAACGTTGATAATTTGGGTCAATTTCAGACACTATTATAAAACACGGATATTTTTATTCATTACTCTGCATCAATTGCATAACAATTCATTCTAAAAAAAAAATTCATGTTTTTTATAATTTAATAATAGAATTTGAGATTAATATTTATAAATTCGGTGGATTTTTTGAATTTTTTTTGTCTAATCCGTACAAAAAGACAGTATATTTTTTTCACATCTCAACGAATGTTTGTGATTTGTTACTGATAAAATGACACACGTATGAAGTGTAGATAACAAGATTCATGACCGAGAAGACAGTTTGATGAATTGTTTCTCAAATTGACCCAATTTATTAACGGTAGGGGTAAAATTGCTCTTGGCTTCCAACGTTAGGGGTAAAATTGCACCATTTTAGACATTAGGGGTAAAATTGCTCCTGGCCCAAAACGTTAGGGGTATTTTTGCACCTTAACCCTAAAAAAAATTAACAAATCAACATCAAACTGGACTAAAAATATATTTAGTACTCCCTCCGTTTCATATTACATGTCTTTTTAGAGAGTTGTATAGAAATTAAGGATATTGAAAAAAAGACGTTGTTGCCCCTTATTTATTGATTCCAATATTTATTTATTCTATAATAAGTCCATTATTCTAATTAATTTCCGTAAACCCGCGTTTTATAGTAGAAAAAAAGATGACTTAACGTGTACTGATCATGTAAAACGACATGTAATATGAAACAAAAAAGAAACTCTAAAAAGACATGTAATATGAAACGGATGTAGTATTATTTTTTTAACAAGTCATTCTCTCTACCTCTAACTAAATTATAATTTAATTTAATAACTTATTTTTATTCTTTTGTATGCATTTGTTATAATTTCTCTAGAAGGAATTCAAATCATACTGCTTAGTTTTATTGTTTTTTTTTTAGTTTATGTACTTTATCGGAATTCTTTATCCATGTGATTGTATCTGCTTTTTATTATTATATCGTTTACGCTTTCGGATTTAGCAAGAGTGGAAGTGGTTTATCTTGTCCGTAGATCAATAAATCTACGTGATTGCAACAAAAAAAATGACTCAGATCCGAATGTTTGGAATGGTTTAAATGATGAAGTTTGGATTGCAGATGTCTTTCTACAGATTTAGAATTACGAGAAATATATTAATGTTTTGTGTTTTTGATGGATTCTTTTTGCTCTTTGTAGTCATTTTCATCCCTTTGTGGATATTGTATTTGTTTTAGCGTGTAATCATGCGATGTTTTTACATTTTGCTTGTTGTACTTATTCTTCTATTTTCATCTAATGAAATTACAAACATTTTTCTAAAAAAAACAAAAGTTAATCTTTGTAATAGAGTTACCTCGTCTCATTTTATCATCATACGCTTCTGTCCCTGACTGTCAAATCCACTCTTATAATTGATTTCGGTTTTTTGTTTTCAGCAAATTAAAATTAAAGGAGATTAATTAGCTTACTGAGGGTCCGTTTGTTTTACCTACTGTTTGTTGTTGTTGTTTGCTGCTTGCTGTTACGGTTTGCTGTTTGTTGTTGCTGTTAGCTATTTGTTGTTTGCTGTTGCTGTTATGGTTTGCTGTTTGCTGTTGGAAAAAACTGATTTTACAAAAAAGCAGAGATTCTTTGCTTTTGTAAAAGGCTGCTTTTCGGGTGTAAAAGGCAAATAAGAGGTTACTGACCAAACACCTATTGCTGCTTTTCCAGATGTAAAAGGCAACCAGGAGGTCACTAACCAAATACCTAAAACTCTCCCTTTTAAAGTGAAAAGACAAACAGGAGCATGAAAAGGAGCAACCAAACACTCCCTGAGTTTATGGGGGTGTTTAGTTCCTCCTTATCGTGTTCATGTTTGTCTTTTCACTTCAAAAAGAGAGAGTTTTAGGTGTTTGGTTAGTGACCTCCTGTTTGCCTTTTACACCTGAAAAACAGTATTAGGTGTTGGGTTAGTGACCTTATGTTTGCCTTTTACACCTGAAAAGCAGCCTTTTACAAAAGCAGCTTTTTCCAATAGCAAATAGTAGGTAAAACAAACGAGCCCTATGTTTAATTACAAAAATTCAATTTGATTAATACTCCCTCCATTTCATATTACATATCTTTCTAGATTTTTTTTTTCATATTACATGTCATTTTATATGATAAATACACGTTAAAAGTCACTTTCTGTGTGCTATTAAATTCGGGTATATGGAGATTAATTAAAATAATGGACTTATTATATATTAAATAAATAGTGGAATCAATAAATCAGGAACAATAAAGTCTTTTTCTAATATACTTAATTTATGTACAACTCTCCAAAAAGACATGTAATATGAAACGAAGTGAGTATATGATAGGGGATAAAAAAAATTTTATGTGTGTTCAAATGACCGAATCTTACTTTTGTAGTCCAAATTTAGCTCAATTCTGAGAAGTTTTACAGTGGTATAGAAAAATTAGTTTTGAACCACTCATATGATAATATATATATATATATATATATATATATATATATATAGAGGAGAGATCAGGTGTGACACATTCCTTATTGTGTGACAAGGCTTATTGTGTGACAACAGTGACTTTTTAGTAATTGTGTAAAAAACGGAGGGGTATATTTGTAATTTTATGCTCTTAGTATAAATAGTTATTAAGTTAGGGGTATATTTGTAATCTCCTATATTTCTCTCATTCTTTCTTCTCCGGTGATTCTCTGATATTTCTCTCGTTTTTTCCGGTAGCGCCGTTTCATTTCCGATCGTGTTTTTGTTGAGTTTTTGGTTGGATTTCTTTGTTTCGTCTCGCATTTTGTGTTTTTTGGAAGATATCGGTGAGTTCCTGTATGTTTTTGTGTTTGTTTTGATCGTTTTTATGTTTGTTGTTTGTTCATTTCCCTTCGTTTTTTTATTGAATATTTATGGCTCTGATTTCCTATATTTTTTTTCTTTATCGGCAGGTTCGGCTCTCTGTTTGTGTATTTTTGAAGTTATCGGTGAATTCCTCTGTGTTTTCTTTGTTCATTTTAGATTTTGTGTTATGCATGTTCTTCGTTTTTTTGTTTATATGTTTTGTTTAGGTTTTGTATTTTGTTTTGTTTGTTGTTTTTTAGGGTTTCAACAGCATTTTATTGTGTTTTTTCATTCTTTGCGTCTATCATTTGTTAGTTTTGTGACTTGTATATGTGTTTTTTTTTTGTTTTTCAGTATATATCAGAATGTCAAAAGCTACTTCTAGTAGGGAAGATAGTTTGCCTGAGCATGTTATTGATCTTGCGTTGCTTCGTGCTATAAACTCTGATTATATGGAGGTTGATGATGACAGGTACTATTTTGTTATGTTTTTATGGAACAATATATGCATTCTTTATGAACAATATATGTATTCGTTTGAAACAATGTATGTTTTTGTATGGAACTATATATGTATTCGTTTGGAACAATATATGTATTCGTTTTGAACAATTTATAAGTTCGTTTGTAACTATATATGTATTTTGTTGATCTAGTATTGTTGTTAATTTTGTTATTTTTTATGTTTCAAGGGTCTCTGAAAAGAATAGTGAAGAAGGAAGTAAACAGAGATTTGTGAAGAAATCTCATGCTTTGAAGAAAAAGTCATCAAATATTGGTGTTCCTGTTGATGAAAGTTCTTCTGATGCTCTGAAGGATGTAGAAAGTTGTTCTGATGCTGATGAAAGTTCTTCTTATGATCGTGATAATATGAATGATCCTGATTTTGTTATCAGTGCGAGTACACCATCTGAAGAACAAGCAGATGATGAATATGTTGTTTCTGGTTGTGTTGGAAAGAAAAGAAAAGTTGGAGTTAATTTGAAGGGAGATGGTTCTTCTAGGTTGAAGATGAAGAAGGTTGAGGTTGTGAAAGTATCTGGTGGTTCTAGATTGAAGAGGAATAAAGTTGAGGTTGTGAAAGGAGTTGGTTCTCTTAGATCTGTGAACCGTGATTATGGAAGAAGGATTGTGAAGAAGGATAGTTGCTATTCTGTTATGGAGCAAGATTTATCTGGTGTAGTATTGAATCAAAGGGTGCGTCCAACAGCATTTATTAAGTTTGTTAAAACTATGCCAGAGACACACAAAGCTGCCATTAGGAAGATAGGGTTTGGTGGTTTTTTGTGTCTGGATATTGGGAAGCTTAATGGAATTTTTTGTGGCAAGGTTGTGGATTCTTTTGATCCTGACAGATGTTGTTTTATTCTTCCTGGTAATGACCGGATTGATTTGAGTGAAGAGGATTTCCATTGTGTTTATGGCATGCCATGTGGAGGAAAGGAAATTAAGGAAGCGGATAGTAACAGTGGGGATAGTTGGTGTAATTTTTTAAACACTTGGAGGAAGTCTTTTGGTCTAAGTAGTGGCAGTCCTAAGGATAAAGATGTGCTTTGTAGGCTGAAAAATCTGTTGGAAGTGGATGTTTGTGATGAGTTCATTTGGAACTTCATTGTTATTGTTGTTAATTCTTGCATTCGTTCAAACAAGAATAGGGCGTTGTACAATAAGTTTTTATTCAGTTGCATGAATGTGAATGAAATTTCGAAGTTAGATTGGTGTCGGTTTAGTTTTAAGCATCTTATAGATTCTGTTCGTTCTTTCAAGAACGATTCTAATCCATATTTTTTCACATGCCCTCTTCCATTTATACTGGTAATTGTTTTAATATGTTGGAATTTATTTTGAATAATTTATGTATTTGCTTATAATTTGTTTTTCTCATTTTTTTATTGTAGATATGTTATTTTGATCGTTTGCAACGTGGGGTTGATTTGAGGCCACGTTCCTTTCCACTAACTTCTGTGTGGAATAATGTTCTAATCTCTGAAAGAATTAAGTTGGAAAAAGCCAGTGGTTTTGGCAAGGGAATTGTATTGAAGAGATTAGTGAAATCTGAAGCAGAGGTAGAATGTGAAGGCCCTAATGTTGAAGGTAAGAAGAAGAAGAAGAAGAAGAAGAAGAAGAGAGAAGAAGAGAAGAAAAAGAGAGAAGAAGAGAAAAAGAAGAAGCATGCAGAAGAAGGAGAAGAAGAAGATACTCAAGAAGGAGTTTTTGGCTGTCCCAGTTACTTCATGGTATGCATCTGTGTTTTTCTTTTATATAGAAGTTTGTGTTTCGTTTTGATAAATTAGTAAATAGTGTTTTTATAAATGCAGGAATTCACTGTCAGGTTTAAATCAGTGGCTAAAAAGTTAGCTAATGCTGTAACTGAGATGTTTATGTTGGTGGATGAAGCTGAAAATATGTTTGATGAGAATGACTTACCTGTACGGATGAATACATTTGTTGAAAACATTTTTACTAAGTACAGAGTTAGTAAGGAAGAGAGGATGAGCCAGTGTTCTGAGCGAATGCCAGCAAGTGAGCATTCGGGAAGATTATCTAATGAATCTGATGAGGATAATGAATTTTTTAATCTGCCTGGCTTTTGGGAAGAATATAATGCTGTTAATGAAGAATATAACAAGCAGGTACAGAGAAAGATAGCTGAAGGTTTAGAAAAAGAGAGAGGAGGAGCAGAGAAGGAGAAGAATAAGAAGAAGAAGAGAGGAGTAGTGAAGAAAGTTAGAGGGAAAGTAGGGTCATCTGAAGGTCTGAGGTTGAGAATAAAGATGAATTCTGCTCCTCAATTTGAGTTGTTAAGCCAGTCTGTAGCTGATCAATCTGTTTCATCTGAAATGTAATTTATTTATGTTTGAATAATTCTTGTTTTTTGTTTTGGAACATGTCATTTAATATTTGTGGCTTAATTGATGTTTTATTTTGTTTGTAGGGCTGCTGATATAGTTTCTGGGGCTGGTCCTTTAGTTTGTGTAAATCAAGATGAAGGGGATGAGTTTGTTGATCCTGCTGATGAAATTCTGTAAGTTATTATTTTGTTGAACAAATGGTTCAGTTTTTTGGAACCTTTCTTGTATATGTGTGGAACATTTTTTTTTGTTATATATTTGAGTTGTTTTATATTTTCACCAGTGATATCGATGATGCAATTGAGTCAGAGATGTCTGATTCTGATGATGATATAGACTTGGAGTGTTTGCCTGGAGATGTTCCAGATGAATTTGCCGATATGTGTAGATGGACTAACAATTATTTATGTCATGGGATGACAGTTTTTACCACGTTTGAAGATTACATTTTTGGTCATCTGGTGAAAGCGGTTATATTGAGGAAGGATATTCGTGAATTGGCTGACCTAGCTCCAATAGGCTGTGGCCCAATTTTGTATTACATGAGGTATTTTTTTTTATCTATAATTGCATGTTTGTATTAGTGGTTATATTGTTTTATTTTTTTGAATGGCATGTTTACTGTATATGTTTTGTGTGTGTTTTATACAGGCACCTTTATGATGTGATTGTGAATAATGATAGATTGGATACCACCTTCTCCCTTGTTGATCCAAACATAACTAATTATTTTGAAAGAGTTCATAAGATTGGGGAGAAGATCAAGTTTTTGACAGAGAGATATGAACAGTCTGGCAACAAATGTTTGTATCTGATACCGCGAAACAAAGAGTATGCATTATTTGTCTATACTGATGATTTATTTTATTTGTTTAATAATGTATTATAGTTTTACTAATGTGTTTGTTTTCTTCAGGTATCATTGGACTTTGACTATCGTTCATCTTGAGCGGAAACGTGTTTTTCTTTTGGATCCATTGAAATCTCGTTTGGGCTTGGAAAATGATCAATGGAGATATATTGTTGATGAGTATGTTTAATAATCAAATGCTCTTTTATAATGTATTTTATTTATTGAATGCAATAGTTTGACATATATATGAATTTGTTTTGCAGATCTATTATTTCTTTTTATCATGAGAAGGTTTTGGTAAAATGGATTTGCCTTGTGGTACGTGTTTAATTTGTATGTATATTTGTGTATTTTTTTTTATTGTTTTTAAGTTGTTTGTATTTTATTTTGCAGAATATTCCATCTCAGAAAGATACAAAAAGCTGTGGGTATTATGTAATAAAGTATATGGATGATATAGTGTCTGAGAAAGTGTTGAAAATTGATAATATTGTAAGTGTTTATTCTTTGAACAATTGGTGTTTCTTCTTTGAACAATTGGTGTTTATTTTTGGAACAATTAGTTTTAATATATGACATTTTGAAGTTATAGTTTTGATGCATGATTTTAATTGTGATATGTTTTTTAGTGGGATAAGTATGCTAGGAGGTCATCTTACGGTGTAGATGTGATGAATGAATTACGTCGAGATTTGGAAGATATTATTTTGAGATATGGTATTGATAATGAAAATGGTGGAGGAGGTCGTGTAAGGAGGATTGTTAAGGAATCTAAGTACCTCCGTTCTCCATTTATTTCTCGGCATCCAAAGTTGATGGATAACATGGATAGTCGTAAAAGGAGGATTGTTGAATTTGCACTGAGTCCTGGTTTAAGCAGGTAAGAAGTTGAAGTTATGTTTGTTATATGAATTTATATGTTATTTTGGCATATACTGATAGTTTTTTTCCTTGTTTTGAAGTGATGTATTTTTCAGTGATGGACAAACCTTTATTGATAAACGGGAGATTTTATCACTGTTTGGTCATGATCATATTGTCAATAATATTGTGGATGCTTGGAGTTCAATTTTGAACACTGAAGAATTGAAGAAATATAATGGAAAACCGAAAAGATTTTTTTTCAGTACATATGCTTTTGTATGTTTCCTAACTTTGTAAGTTTGTTTTTTGTTTTCATTTTGTAAATAATTGTTATGCTAAATATTGTTTTGATTATTTTGTAGAATCTTCTGTTTTCTGGTGCTAGTAGATCAAGAGAATATAATTTTAAGGAAAGGCTTCAGAATGAACTTTCTTTTTTCAAATTTAAAAACTTGGCTGATGTTGAATTGGTAAGTTTTATGGTGGAACAGCAGCTGTTGAATACTGTTAAATGTATTGAGATACTAATGTTTTTTGGTGTTTATTAGGTGTTTTTTCCTGTTATTTCTCATGGACATTTTTATCTGATTGTTGTCAACAATCTTTCAAAGACTCTTGAAATATTGGATAATATGACACTCCCTCGAAAAATCAGTCGTGCTGATAAGTATGATGATTGTCCAGAACAATTGGTATGTTGTAACTTGATTTACTTCATTCTTTGGTTTTTTTTTTGTATATGTGATAACATATTTTCTGATTTGTTTGTTGTAGTTAAAATCCTATGCTGATTTTGTTTTCAAAAATGATGCTTCTTCATTAAAACAAATGTGTGCATACAAAGTGCAAATCCTGAGGATGAAGTGGAGAAGCAACAATAACCACAATGATTGTGGTATTTTTCTTTTGAAGCATATGAAAACATACATTGGTCAGAGTGTGAAGGAGTGGAATATTGGATTGACAAAGAATTATAAGGTATATGTTGTAAATTCTTTATGTAACAGTTTGTATTACTATTATTCTATTTTATTATATCATTTTTTTTTCAGAGAAAAGAGTTTAGAAAGCTTAGAATTCTTTATTGCTGGAGCATTCTTTTGAATCCAATAAATCAGCTTGTTGAAGAAATTGATAAGAAGTCAAAAGAATGTGTTGTTGGAGCTGGACTAAATTTAGAATAGTATATTTTGTATGTTAAATTTGTAAATATATTTTAGAATTTGTAAATATACTTTAGAATTTGTATATAAAATTGTATATTTAAAAAGGTTTTTCAAATTATGTTTGTTTATTCTTAACATATTTCAATATTTAGCAGATATAATTCATTTGGAACAGACGTTACATTTAATTTGAACAAATGGTATATTCATTCGGAACAAACTATATAATTACATTGAACAAGTCGTACAATTTTGTAGAATTCATCCACAACCTTTTTTCAATACTCACAACTAGGGGTGCACACAAAAATCCGAAAAACCAGAAAACCAAACCGAAACCAAACCGAAAATAAGGTTAACCGAAACGGATGGACTAGTGTACGGTTATTAATTCTAAAAATAATGGTTAATGGTTACGGTTACGGTTTCTTTATTCCAAAAACCGTGGTTAACCGAAACCGACCGAATCTCAATTAAATATTAAAAAAATATAAAAATAAATTTATTTATATGGGTAAACAATTATTTAGTCCCTATAGTTTTTCATAACTCATTAATCAATCACTATTAATTATAAGGTCTCTAAATTTTTTCACTTTTAATGGTTTAGTCCTATCAAATATTAACATCAAATGAGATGAAAATATGTAAATAACTCTCAGTTAATTTGTTAATGTCTCTCTAATTTCAGTTATTCGGGTTTTTTTTTTATGTTTTTGGATGTAGAAACAATGATAAAATTTTATTACTTGTTTTTCAAAATTTTAACTCCGCCTGTGAGGGTCACTTGGTGGCCTTTACAGCCGGTCCCAAGCCTGGACAAAGGAGGAGGGTTGCGGTAGGTTTGTGGCGGCCAGTGTAAAACTTAGCCACATCTTATGACATGAACCATAATATAAATACCGTTGGGGCGTTCCCTACTCAGCGACGCGCTGCACTTCCTAGACCCGGGTGTAGTGATAAATGTGCAAGGGTTGCTAGGTCGTCGCCCCGAAGCGGCGCGCCACCCCAGGACCCGGGGGTGGTGTCAAATATGCAAGGGTTGCGGGTAAATAAGCTAGTCCACGGTAATGGTAGGGGTAGGGGTAAGGGTAGTAGGTTACGCTTTGGGACATGGAACATAGGTTCTTTGACAGGAAGATTAGCTGAAATTGTAGATGTTATGAAGAGGAGGAGAATAAATATATTATGCCTACAAGAAACCAAGTGGGTTGGAGCCAAGGCTAAAGAGATAGCTCATTGGGGTTATAAGCTTTGGTACTCAGGAAAGGATAAGGGTAGAAATGGAGTAGGTATTCTTATTGATAGGGAGTATATTGATGAGGTAGTAGCGGTGTCTAGGAAGAGCGATAGAATTATGAGTGTTAAGCTAGTGATAGGGGATGAGGTTGTGAATGTCATTAGTGCATATGCGCCACAAATAGGATTAGATGTGTCTATAAGACAAGCTTTTTGGGATGACTTAGAGGAAGTGGTGCAACAGGTTCCTAGGGATGAAAAAATGGTACTAGGGGGTGATCTCAATGGACACGTGGGTTCTAGGCGAGATGGGTTTGAGAGTGTTCATGGAGGGTATGGTTTTGGAGATAAGAATGAAGCAGGAAATGATATTTTGGAATTTGCATCAGCCTATGACTTGAGTATCATGAACACATGGTTTATGAAGAGAACATCCCACTTAGTGACTTATCGGAGTGGCGGTAATGCGAGCCAAATTGACTTCTTCTTAGTAAGGAGTGCTTGGAGAAAGAGTTATATTGATTGTAAGGTGATCCCTGGTGAGAGTACGACAACCCAACATAGAGTAGTGGTGCTAGATTTTCGAAGTAGGAAATGTATAAGAAAACAAACACCTCAAGTAGAGACTAAGATTAAGTGGTGGAAATTGCAAGGGGAGAATCAACAAAAATTTGTGGATGAGATGACCAAAAAAGATATTTGGACTTGCAATATGGATTCAGATATAGATTCAATATGGAATAAGATGGAGCATAGTATAAGGGAAGTAGCGAAGGAAGTTCTAGGGGAATCTAAAGGTAGCATGCCACCGGGTAAGGACACATCTTGGTGGACAGAAGAAGTACGACAAGCAGTAAAGAGTAAGAGAGAATCCTATAAACTATTGGGGAAATGTAGGAGTGACGAGAACTACGAAAAATACAAAGAGGCTAAAAGGGAAGTAAAGAAGGTCATACGAGATGCTAGAGCAAAGGTGAATCGGGATCTGTATACAAGATTGGATACGAAAGAAGGGGAAAGAGACATATATAGAATTGCTCGGATGAGAGATAGGAAGACGCGAGATCTCGGAAAAGTTAAATGTGTGAAGGATGTGGACCAGAAAGTCCTAGTTGGAGATAAGGATATCAAGGAACGATGGAGGTCCTATTTTGATGACTTATTTAATGGAGATCGCCAACAAGATGTTGGAGATATAAGTATCCATCACGATATGATAAATCATGAATGCCTGCGGAGAATTCAAAAGGGTGAAGTCAAAATGGCATTAAGTAAGATGAAGTTGAAGAAAGCAGTAGGACCTGATGGCATCCCTATTGAGATTTGGAGATGTTTGGGAGAAAGAGGAATCGAATGGTTGACGACGTTCTTCAACAAAATTTGGAGAAACAATAAGATGCCATCAGAATGGAGGAAAAGTACCTTAATCCCTTTGTATAAGAACAAAGGCGATGTCCAAGATTGTGCCAACTATCGGGGAATCAAATTAATGAGTCACACTATGAAACTTTGGGAGCGAGTGATTGAACAAAGGCTAAGGAGGACGGTGAAGATCTCAGAAAACCAGTTTGGCTTTATGCCGGGAAGATCAACTATGGAAGCCATCCATCTAATGAGACAATTAATGGAGCATTATCGAAATAAGAAGAAAGACTTGCATATGGTTTTCATTGACTTGGAGAAAGCATATGATAAGGTACCAAGGGAAGTACTTTGGTGGGCCTTGATAAGGAAAGGCATTTCGCGGAAATATATTGACATCATAAAGGACATGTATGAGGGAGTATGCACGAGTGTACGTACTAGTGTTGGGAAAACTGAAGAGTTTCCTATTACGATTGGAGTGCATCAAGGTTCCGCACTAAGCCCATTTCTTTTTGCCATCGTTATGGATGAACTAACAAGTTCACTTCAAGATGGTATACCATGGTGCATGCTGTTTGCAGATGATATTGTGTTGGTTGATGAGACGAAAGAAGGAGTGGAGATGAAGTTGGAACTATGGAGGCAAACTCTAGAATCTAGAGGCTTTAAGTTGAGTCGAAGTAAGACAGAATATTTGGAGTGTAAGTTTAGCGGCCGTAGGAGTAGGGAGGCAGGGACAATCACCCTAGATGGGAGAGTTGTTCAGGCCTCGGATTGCTTCCGGTATTTAGGATCTATTATCCAAACGGATGGAGAAGTAGATGGAGATGTTGCCCATAGGATTAAAGCTGGTTGGTCGAAGTGGAAGAGTGCTACGGGTTTCCTTTGTGATCCCGGCATGCCTAATAGATTGAAGGGAAAATTCTACCGGACGGCAATTAGACCAGCATTGTTATATGGTACGGAGTGTTGGGCAGTGAAACACTGCCACATCCATAAGATGTCGGTGGCGGAGATGCGTATGTTGAGATGGATGTGTGGTCACACGAGAAAGGACCGGGTGCGTAATGAAATAATTAGGACAAAAGTAGGGGTTACATCTATTGAGAATAAAATGAGAGAAAACCGACTAAGGTGGTTTGGCCATGTGAGACGTAGAGCGCTTGATGCGCCGGTTAGGAGAACCGAAGAGTGGCAAAGGGATGTAGTGGTGAGGGGTAGGGGAAGACCTAAGCAAACTTGGAGGAGGGTGATCGAGAGTGATATGAGTTTATTGGGAATTGAGGAAAATATGGTAGTGGATAGGACGGAGTGGAGGGAGCGAATCTGTGTCGCTGACACGACTTGATTTTCACGGTTTTATATGATGGTTCATGTTAGCCGACCCCGAATCATTTCGGGACTAAGGCTTTGTTGTTGTTGTTTGTTGTTGTTTTTCAAAATTTTATAGCCATAAGTTTTATTAGGGGCATTTTGTATTTTTTTATCCGTTTAATTGTTTTTTAACACATTTTTAGACGGAGATTTGATATAGGGACTAAACAATTTAACAGAATCAAAATTGAGGGATCATAATGCACGTACATCTCCCTCTCCGCAGTTAATCTCTTCAACTCGCCATTGACCCGCCGTCTCCCTCACAATAAAAATTAGAATTCTTTTATTATTTTTATTTTTATTTACTAATGGTTAGAAACCGAAATAAAATATTAACCGACCGAAATAATTGGTTAACCGATTAGTGGTTAACCGAATTTAATGGACTAGTGTATGGTTAGTGTTTTTAAAAAACCGATTAAATGGTTAACCGACCGAATTAACCTTAATGGACTGATTAACCGACCACGTGCACCCCTACTCACAACCACTTAATGGTACATTAAGTTGGAACAAATGTTATAGTTATATTAAACAATTTGTACAATTTATGTATACTTTTGGATCAATATAAGAGCATATCCAATGGTTCATACTCACAACCACTTTATATATATCATCCATTTAATAAACATCATTTTATTAAATAAATTGTGTTGGAACATAGTACTAATTATATTTGAATGGGAAATGATTTTAGATCACATTAAAGTAAATAAAAAGAATGTAACTATTTTTGATTGATCAATGTAATATTTATTCCGGAAAAACATATGTATTCTGATGGAACAATTCAGTTTATGGAATGGAACAAATGGTTCATTAATTCGGAACAAATGATATAGTTACATGGAACAAGTGGTACAATTTGGTAGAATTCAGTCTACAGCATTTTTCAATACTCACAACCACTTAATGGTACATTAAGTTGGAACAAATGATATAGTTATATTAAAGAATTTGTACAATTTATGTATACCTTTGGATCAATATAAGAGCATATCCAATGGTTCACACTCACAACCACCTTATATACATTATCCATTTAATAAACATCATTTTATTAAACAAATTGTGTTGAAACATAGTACTAATTATGTTGTAATGGGAAATGAGTTTAGATCACATTAAAGTAAATAAAAAGAATGTAACTATTTCTGATGGAACAATGTAATATTTATTCCGGAACAACATATGTATTCGGATTGAACAATACAGTTCATGGAATGGAACATATTATGTATACCGTTGGAAGAATATAAGAGTATATCCAATTGATCAGTAAGTTTGCTTTTGACGATTCATCTTGTAAAATAGAAAATGAAATGATATAGTTACATTTGTTTCAGTAATAAGGGATCAATAAGTAATCACTGTTTGTTTGAATATAATTAATACATGGTATATGTTTCATTAAAGTTTTAATTGTTAATAAAATGAATACAAATTTATTTTAATCTGATTTTAATTCATCCCCTTTGCAATAATAAATAAATGAGGAAATAATTATTGATTCTGATACGAATAGTTTAAGAGACTGATTCACAGATTTATATAGGAAATAATACCAATAGTTTAAGAGACTGATTCACAGTTTTAATTTAGTTTGCATTTAATAAATATTTTCATATACGTAATAATCTTAATACTGTTGAGATTCCTAATATACATTTATTTTGAATGAAAAGTCGTGTTTCATTGCAGGAAAAGTAGAATTTGAAGAGTCTAAATTAATAAAAGCTTCTGAGTTTCCCAATAGATAATCATTTGAATGAAAGAAAGCATGTTTGATAGTATGAAGTTGAAGAGACTAAATAAAATTCTATAAATAGTATTGCTCTCTTTATTGATCGTATTTTCTTAGTAGAAGTTGAATTGGAGCAAAGATGTCAGGAAGCAGTTCGAGTTCGTCTAAGAGAACGAGGTCTTCTTCTCCTGTTGAACCTTTAGTACGTAATGAACGGAGTGAAATTCCTAATGAGCTATTTAAAGTTATTGAAGATATGGAGGAAACTTTTATGGAAGGGTATATTGACGACATCATAAAGAAGCTGAAGGGCATGAAGATTTTCATGTCTTTATTTTGTGACTCAATGATGTCTTTCATTGAGAAAGGAATGGAGGAGAAAGTGGAGTTGAAGGAGGAGCTGTAGGAAGTGAAGATGAATCTGAAGGACCAGATTAAGAAATATAACAATGATGTTATGGGTCCTGATAATAATTTTATTTAATGTTTTTTTTAATTGTGAACAATTGTTTTTATTTTTATGTTTTTATGTTTTTTATGTTTATGTTTGTATGTTTTTTTTTATTTAATGATATATTTTTTTTGTTATGTTTTTTATACTGCTATATATTATTGATGTTCATATATTGTTAGTGTAAATATATGTTGTTTAAAATTAACACATAAGTTCAGTACGTAAAGCAGGTAGTGATATTCCTGATGAACTTTTTAAGGTCATTGTTGATATGGAGGAAACGTTTATGGAAGGGGATGTTGATTGCATCATGGTGAAGCTGAAGGGCATAAACGCTTTTATGTCTTTATTTTGTGTGTCCGTGATGTGTTTCATTGTGAAACGAGAGGAGAAGAAAGTGGATTTGAAGGAGAAGCTGAAGGAAGTGAAGAAGAATCTGAAACGCAAGACTGAGCAATATAACAATGATGTTTTAGGTCGCAATAATGATCTTATTTGATCTTTGTAAGAAATGTATTATCAAGACATATAATAACAAGTTGTTCCAAAAAAAATCACAGGTTTCAAAGTGAAGTAAAATAACAAAATATACTGTTAGAGGAAAGAAAGTTTAGATATAGGGATTTTACCTTATCTCTTTGCTTTTTCTGGGCAGTTTCTAATGTCATGGTTGCACAATTGGTGACATCCTTTGTTTTTTCTGCGATTGTTCAATTGCTTTCTCTTTTTCTCCCTTTAATCTTTTCTCACTGTTTGTAAGCTGAATCCCAGTTCCTTTGTTTTTAGAAATTTTAGGTTCTTTGATTAGAACTTCAGAGGGCCGACTTGTTCCAACCAACATCTCTATGTCTTGAATTTTAGTAGAATTGTTGATGTCCTTTCTTTTCTTTGCTTCCAGCTCTGTCCTCAATGATTGAATGTTTCTTGTGAGATTATTTAGGTCCTCTTCATCCCCTTCAGCCAAACACACAGTCATGTGAATCTCACTCCATAAGTTATTCAACATTATTTTCTTTCCCATTGTTCTAGCACATTCTTCTATAACATTATTTTGCAATGTTATCTCTGGTAATATTTTCCATCTGTTTAGCACGTACTGGTCATGAATTTTTTCCAGCATCCTATCCTTCCATACGAGCACCATATGTCTACAGGGAATTCCTGCTCTATTGAACATCTTGCACAAACATGTTGTGTCATTGTTGTCTGTATTATAAACAACCTGATATGTTATTTTTTTACCTTTTTCCCTTACAGTGATTCTGCATTTTTCAGTGTGTTTCTGTATATCATCAACGCCACATTTAAATGAAGCATCTATCACTTGTCTTTGAAATTCATAGAAGATTGTTCTTGTAAATACTTCTGATCCATACTTTTCGATAGGAATTGGTGTTTGAGTCATAGGTATTGAGTGTTTAGAATCATTGTCATTTTTTCCTTGTGTATGTCTTTGTGCTTCCATTGCACCCTCAAACCGGAGGAGGAATTCAATGAGAGTTAAATGACTTTTTGTGAAATAAGTGAAGAAGTGATTTTCACTTTCTGACCTTGAGGTTGTTCTCATTAAGCCCGCTAGGAATGAGTCTCTGAAATAAGCAGGAATCCATGTTGATCTTATATCATACATGTGTTTCAGCCATCCATGTTCTTGTAAATTGAATTCCAAAATAATTTTCATCCATTTTTGTTCAAACTCTTCTGGTTCCAATTCTACACTCCACACGCAAGAATTTATCTTTGTGATAAAATATGTTTCTTGCATTATTTGTCTTCCTGTATTTGTAAGAAAAGAGTTTAGAATAAAATTAATGTATGCGTATTGAACAACACATATATCATTTTGGAACATTTTATGTATTCGTATGGAACAACACATGTATTATTTTGGAACATTGTATTTATTGAATAGGACAATAGAAAATAAATAGCATAGAATTATTTTTCGTACCTATTTTGTCTGACATCTTCTTCATAATGTACCACATGCAAAATCTGTGTTCTGTTTTTTTAAAAACATTTTTTATTGCAACTATCATTGCTGGATCTTGGTCTGTTATCAAGCAAGTCGGCTCATTGTTGTCCATTGTTTTCAGAAATGTTTTAAAAACCCACTCAAATGATGCAATATCTTCGTTAGCCACGAAACAAGATGCAAATGTAATACATTTTTTGTGGTTGTCAACCCCAGTAAATGGTCCAAATATCATATTATACCTGTTCATTGTAACATAAAAATAAGTTTTCTGTTTGAAGAACATGACACAATTTTTATGTTTCAAAATCAGTATATGAATGGCAGAAAGCAATAATTTTATGTCAAAGATTATTATGTAGTACTTGTTTGTGCTATATGTGGTGTCAAATGAGATCATATCACCATAAAGAGCGTAGTTTTTGATACATACAGGGTCTGCCCATAAAGCTCTACAGAGTCTGCCTTCTTGATCTACTTCAAATTCGAAAAATAATGCACTCCATAACTCCTTTTTTTCTGAAAATTATCTACAAACATTTGTTCATCTGAATCCTTAATATATGCTTTCAAGTCTCTCTGGAAGTTCTTAAAATCTATCTTCGATGCACCAATATTTTCATATCCTCCATAAAGTTCCTTTGCTTGTCTATAAGTTCTTAGAGGACCAACATTCATCTGTTCAACCAAATCAGAATTTATTTTATTTTTAGATGAAATGAGCAAAATTCTATAAGTAAACAGAATACATTATTTATAATGCATAACTATTATGAAGAAGATTTTTTACCTTTGCATTATTAACTATCATCTTTTTAAGTAGAAGGTTCATGTTCCTGCCCTCTTTTTGATATTGTACACATCCTGGAGTGTATAGAAGATGATTATATTCTTCTTTAAACTGTGTCACTTCATAGTTTCCATTGTCGGAAAGTTTGATAATCATTTTAGCACTGCATCCTACGCGACTGAGTGTCCTTTTTCTGGTTTTTATATCACTGGATGTTGCTTTTCTTTTGTGATATTTGTAACCTTCTTTATTGCATACAAAAAATTGTTGTTTTATAACACCTTGTTTCTTTCTTGAAGTTGATATCCTACTATTAAATCCAGCAGCACATGCATATGATTTGTAGAATTCTTGAGCTTTATTATAATTCTCAAATATCATTCCAAGAGCAGGTTTTAACTAATTTGAACAATTAGGAATCCATATTTTTGTTCCGTTAGGGCTGAGTCTTGTGATTACTTCTGGTGTGTAAGGTACAATTGCAGTAGAAGAGTAACTAGGTGAAAGCAAATCTACAAAACAGGTAAGAGAATTGAGATTAGGACAAATATGTACTTTGAACAAATGGTACATTAGTTCGGAACAATTACTATATCTAGTTTGAACAAATAATATATTAATATGGAACAAATGATATATTCACATGGAACAAGAATTACAATTTGTTAGAATTTACAGTACAGTTTCTGTTAATAATTAGTGTAAGAAAGCTATTATCAAGTCTGAGAATAAGTTTAGAACAACTATTATCAAGAAATCCATATATATCAGATAAATTTCAGATAAATCTATTATCAACAAATCCATATATATCAGATAAATGTAAAGTTTCAGATATAAGCAAAATACCTGGAGATGATGTTATGGTGTGTGCCATATTGCACTGATTGTTGTCTTCAGATTCCATATTTTGGTGTTCGTATTCCATATTCAGATTGAATTATATGAATACAGATGAGAAATCGATCGATAATGTTGATGTCAAGAGAATCGATCAGTAATGTTGAGAGTAGAAAATCGATCGATAATTCAACGGAGAAGAAAATCAAAGTTTAATCTCAATACAGATTAGAAATCGATCGATGATTGTGAGAGAAGAAAATCGATCAAGAATGTTGAAGAATGAGTTTGATTCGCGCGTTTTTCCTGTGAGGAACAGAGGAGAATTGACGCGTGTTTTTTGTTTGAATTTTATTGCCAAAACGACGTAGTTTTGTTATGTCACACAATAAGCTTATTGTCACAACTTAAGCCCTTGTCACGCTGGATCTCACCTCTATATATATATATATATATATATATATATATATATATATATATATATATATATATATAATAAATTGAACGATTTCGATTTAACAAAAAAAATAAAATTACGCACACATGTGTAAAATTGACCCTTCCAACGGAACAATCCTATATTTAGGGGGAGGATTGGTTCGGTTCGATTACTAACCGAACTGAACTGTCAGTAAACCAAACCAAAATATACCTCATTTTAGGAATCGAAACTAATTGGTAATCGAATATTATATAACTTTTCGGTTCGATTCGCTTAGCAACTGAATAACAGAAATATATAAATTTATGATTTAAATGTCTAAATTACAAAACTTTATACTAGAAAATATATTTGTTTATTAAACAAATTATTATATTTCTTACCAAGATACAATTAAAGATTTAGGATTAGTTTCCTACAAATAAAAATAATAAATGGGCTTAAAATTAAAATGCAATGGGTTAACGGCTATATGAACTTTATTTATGTGAGCTGCTAAATATCGCCCCCAAATTACTTTATCACTGCTTTTATTTGGACTTTTTTACCCTTCTCATAATTTTAAGGGTTAATTACAAAAAACTACTCTGTGGTTTGGACTTTTTGCGATGTGGTACCTGTGGTATTTTTTGTTACAAACACAACCCTGTGGTTGTCACCGTTAGACAAATAAAGGAGACGGTCAAAATTCTGTTAAAAAGATGATGTGGCACAGGGGCAATTTGGGAAATTCGATTTTTTTATTTTTATTTTTTAGTTTTTTCTTTCTCCCTTTTTCTCCTCCTCCTCCTCCTCCTCCTCCTCCTCCTCCTCCTCCTCCTCCCTTTTCTTCTTCTTCTTTCTATTTTTTTCTTTTTCTGTTTTTCTTCTAATTTTTTTTAGATTTATGGAAATTCCAGAAATTTGGAATTTCCAGATTCTGGAAATTCCAGAAACCTGGAATTTCCAGACGTGTCATGTCTGGAAATTCCAGATTTCTGGAGTTTCCCGATTTCTGGAATTTCCATAAATAAAAAATTAGACGGAAAAAACTAAAAAGAAAAAAATAGGAAGAAGAAAAGAAGAGAGGAGGAAGAAGGAGAAGAAGAAAAGGGAGGAGAAGAAGAAGAAAATGAAGGAGGAGAAGAAGAAGAAGAAAATGAAGGAGGAGAAGAAGAAGAAGAACACGATGAAGAAGGAGAGAGAAAGAAAAAACTAAAAACTAAAAATAAAAAAATCGAATTTCCCAAATTTCCCCTGTGCCACATCATCTTTTTAACAGAATTTTGACCGTCTCCTTTATTTGTCTAACGGTGACAACCACAGGGTTGTGTTTGTAACAAAAAATACCACAGGTACCACATCGCAAAAAGTCCAAACCACAGGGTAGTTTTTTGTAATTAACCCTAATTTTAATCAAAAACTGAAAATTCTCTCTCCAAAATCATAAACCCGAACAACAATAATTGAAATTATGAAAATAATTGATGTGTGACAACCGAACCCCGAAAATGGATGATTACGAGTCGGAAACATTAAAATTTATATTTTTTTTATCAAAGAACTCATGAAAATAATACATATTTTTCATGATGATTTTGTATTTTTCGTCATAAAAAAATTGGAGAATTTGTCATTTTTGTCACAAAAAATTGAACGATTTTGTATTTTTCGTCACTAAAAATTTTATTATTTTGCACATTTCAAAATTTGGCCTAAACGGGTGTCACATCCGTTCGATCCATAATTATAATTATATATATATATATATATTTAAACTTCGGTTCGGTTTCGAACCGATTATCAAACTAAGCCATTATGAAAACCAAACCAAACTAGAAAGTAAAACAAGTGAAACCAAACTAAAATTTCATTTATGCCACGAGTTACCGGTTATTTTACTCAGCTCTACATGTATTTGCCACTAGTGCAAATGTATGTTTGGTTGGAGGGAAGGGATGACCGAAAATGTGACGAAACTCTTAGTCTAGTGGTTGAGAGCATATCTAGGATTACTAGGGAGTCATGGATTCGAATCACATGAGATAGGGGTGTAAATTTTTCTTTATTACTATATAAGTGCAATCATGGGTGTAAACGAGCCTTGATAGTTCGCAAACTATTCGAGCTCGGCTCGGTGAAAGCTCGATAGGGCTCGGCTCGAGCACTAACAAGCTAAGTTCGAGCTTCCTCAGGTTTGACTTAAAAGCCCGCGAGCACGCTCAATTATTTTTAATTACTATGTATATTTCATTGGTTATTATTATTTTTCATCGCAATTTATAACTTAAATAAGATTAGGTTTTGATAAGGAAGAAAATACATTACAAACTTTAATATACATTTCATTGTTTGAATTTTTTTTCCGAGTTTGTGTTTTCCAACCATAAGTACCATATACTATTCTGAAATGTATGTTATAAAACTTTTTTGTTTTTTACGCTACTTATTCTATGTATGTATGATGAATTTGGTTAAAACTCGTTAGAAACTCGATCAAAGCTTGGCTCGATCAAAGCTCGTCAAAGCTCGGCTCGAGATATTACCGAGCTAATACCGAGCCTTCCTTTTTAAAGAAAATGAGAGGAAGTACAAACCTCCATTCCTTTCCTGCACTAGGACGCGAGGAAATAAGTTCGATCAGCTCGAGCCATGAACACTTTCTTGTACTAGGAAGGGAGGAAATGAGTTCGATTCAGCCCGAGCCATGGACAGTTATAAGCATACATCTATCTATACTATATATAATAGCGGAAGCAGAGAGAAATGAGGAGAAGTGTTTTAAAGACCTTTTTGATGAGTTGTCAACGTAGTAAAAAATCAAAATTAAAAAGATTTAATTAATTAAAAATAATAGATTTATATTTATAATATATTAAATAATTACTAGCTCATTAATTAAAATAATAAAAAAAAAGTAAGAGTCACAGGAAGATGAAAATATTAATTAAAAATATTAATTATTTGAATCTCTTCAAATTCTCAAATATTGAGCATAATGATTCTAATTAATAGAATTAATTTCACATATTAATTATAAAACGTTTTTTTTTGTACTGAGTGGTTACAATTGCGGTTTAGTTTTATTTAACTAAAATTAATTTATAGACTTAATACTTTATTAAGAAAAAATAAAAAAAATTAATTAATGAGCAAAAAATATTTTCACTCTCCTCTTTATATGCTTATACCTTGACATTCTCTCTTATTTTCGAAAAAAACGAGAGAAAGATATAGTTCTCTCCTAATTATCATTTTTGTCCCTTCATTTTTGTTTTCTATTCTTTTGTTTGTTTTCTTGCTTATGAAATTCAAGAATATATAATTATTAGAAAATATTAATGAAGGCAAATAAATGATATCTGCGAGCGTGACTGATATTCTATACAATGAAAAAATGAAGAACAAATTGATTGAAAGTCTTGATGAGATATTACGAGATGAAAATATGAGAACTCATCACCTTAAGTTGATTCAATTAGATATATTAGGTTATTGTAGCATGATGAATAATTGAATTCGAATACTTGGTGTGAAATTCGATCAAGCAAAATGATTATCATCAAGATGAATTTGTGACTAATTCTTATGAATTTTTTTTTTTATATGTAACATATTGAATTGATAAAGTTTCTTCATATGCAACATTAGAGAAGTATTGATCGTAATAGTTTATAGCATAATATATTGATGTTGCTTCCATTTTAACATAAATTGTAATTCTTTTGTATCGTAGATATAATATTTAATTTTAATTGTAGTTTAATTCAATTTTTGTTTAACATAGATTGTAATTCTTTTGTATCGTAAATATAATATTTAATTTTAATTGTAGTTCAATTCAATTTTTGGTTTTTTCATTATTTTCTAATATATTTCTTAATTAATCTCCTATTTTATTATTATTTTTTCACAGAATTCCAGTTATAAAAAAATATGAAAATTTATTAAAATTACTAAAAAGTACCAATCATTGAATTTTGTAAAAATAAATAAATCATTTACCTTTAATTAAAATTCTATAAAAAAAATTAATCAAGACTAATTTACTCTTTTTTTTTTTTGGTAAGATAGAGTAGCCTAAAGGCTACAAGGGGCACAGCCTGGGGAAGGAGACGCCCAGGACATCTTGGAGGAGGATTTCCAAAACTAATTTACTTAAATTTGAATCATCAATAAAAAAAAATATATTAATTTCAAATATACTTAATATAAAAAAAACTTCATAACATGATATAAAATTACTTAAAAGTAAATGTCTTCTTCAAAAAAAAATAAATAAATATGTCAATTTACTTATTTATCTAAATTATATAAAAGTTTCATAGCCCGGATTTTCGACTAGTATAGAAATAAAAATGAAGAAGAGGCTGCAACTCATCTATAGATTAAACTCTTTCCTTTTCCAAATCAATGCCTAAGAAGTAGCAAGAAGAACAATAGCACTCGTATTCAGTTTAAAGTAGACCTGTTCACGGGACGGGTACACGCCTGACTCATGAACATGTCTCGTTTAAAGCAATTATACATATATAATATAACCAGGTCAAAATCTTTTCTAATTAATCTAAGTTGTGATTCTCTCAAAATGAGGATCTCTAAAGATTACAAGTCTAGCTTGTCTGAATCAGACTCTTGTTCCGTGTTACTAGCCGAATTCTCCCCCAGTTATGTCAAATGCGCGCCAATACCAAGACTGCAAATCGCCTTCAACTCTTTGCGCAGCAGCAGATGATCCGGAGTACTAACGAAGAATCTAGCTGCACGACGACTGTAAGAATGCTGTTCAATGCTGCTGCTGCTGTCTCTAGACGAATATTACTTCGAGCTTGGCGCACGGATGGACTTCCAAGTGACTCTGGAAATCTTCATCCCCTTTGAACCGGAATGTGTATAAAGCTTGCCTCTGTGTCAAGCCTACTGGGTATATTAAGTACACGTTATAATCATCGTCTCTTCCTCTTATGCTTTCCGGTCTTTCCTTTTTCCAGATCGGTACGTGTTTCTTCGACTTGAACTTGTTCAGCACTTCCGACTCCAGCGCCTTTAGCGTCAAATTCCCGGACCTGCACATCGTAGACTTGATTAATGTTTAATTACACAGAACCTGAAGGTAAAACTGCAGACTGGACACGGAATCTACTCTTAACAGTATCAACATATCCGAGCAGGACGACAAAAGGAAGCAATCAGATTATTTTTTGGGAAGTATCGATTTAGGCTCGACGTATAAAATAGCACCAATATAGGCTTAACGTTTAAAAAAGTACCAATTTAGGCCTCGATACGGAACGTGACACGTCATTCGTATTAATCTGTTACGTTCTGATTTATCTCTCCATGTACAATTGACATAACTTAATAGAGTAATATATATAGCGTGTCACGTTCTGTTATCGAGGCCTAAATTGCTACCTTTTTTTAAGGTTAAGCTTACATTGGTGATATTTTGTAAGTGTAGCCTAAATTGATACTTCCCCAAAAACTATAGGCATATTTTAGTACCTTATCCCTATATTAAATGTATTGTAGGACTAAAAACTACGAAAATACGGAAGGTCGAGAATTTATGCACGTTTTCCTGTGTCTAAAAAGGCATAGAGACATACAAGGCTTAATACATCGTTTGCCCCCTGAACCTCTCCAAAAAGTTTGATTGGTTCCTTGAACTTTCAAAATGTCTTGATAGCTCCCTAACTTGCATAAAATGTTCAGTTAGCCCTCTCAACTTGCGTAAAATGTAATCAATTAATCACTCGGTTGCAAAAATAGTAAGTTAAACGCGGAAGATGTATTGCACACATTTATAAAAAACTAAAATGACCAAGTCCGGGGTATGCGGTTCTAACATTAGAGAAGACAAGTTTTATAGTTGAGCAAGAAAGAACTTTCGTTTTTAATCTATTCTAAGAATTATGTAATAACATTATAAGACGCCTGCAATACATCTGCTCGATTTAACTTACTTTTTTTTTGCAACCGAGTGATTAATTGATTACATTTTATGCAAAATCAGGGGGCTAACTGAACATTTTATGCAAGTTTAGAGGGCTATCGAGACATTTTGAAAGTTCAGGAGCCAATCAAACTTTTTGGACAAGTTCAAGAGGCAAATGATGTATTAAGCCGACATACAACAAACATATATATACCTATCACTTGCTTGATTGCTCTGTTTTTAGCTACTTACTCGGGAACTAGCTTCGCACGCACCTCACCCGAGAACGCAAAGGCGCGTAGCTTGTTCCACAATTAAACGGTTCTGCGTGTATCCCTCACCTAATACCGCCTACTGAGGCTTGAAAGAAAGTAGCTAATCGCCTGTATAATAGATCTACGAATAGCCAACAACGCCTCTAACATTTACATCTACTTAGAACAAACATGTAAGAGGTGGCAATTTCGTGTTTCATGTCAATATCGTGTTATCTCATATATATGTTCCATATGGTTTTAAATGTTATAAATGCTAGAGAAATGATTTTCGTGTCAATCATGTCGTGTTAGTCGGGTTGTTTCTGTAAATCATGTTTTCGTGTCAGAAATTGCCACTCTATGTACATACAACCAAAGTTTGAATCCAGTTATTTTAACTAAGAATGCGTCACTAATATCCTTTAAAAAAAAGGGCGGGTGCACTACACGTCCCCGCTAAGCAAGGGTTCGGGGAGGGGTCCCACCACAACGGTGTACTGGGGCAAGCCTTCCCCTTCCACTTTTTTTTTTTTTTTTGCAAGAGGCCACTTCTAAGATTCGGTCACACGACAACAACGTTTAAATTCTCGATTATGGCGAGTAATTCGGTTACCTCAAGAAAACGGACTCCATTTCGAACCTTCCTCGTTCTCTTACGTATAAATGATAAACAGTTTGAGAGCCTCGCATGCACTTGCAAGGGCGTTTCTTAAACTCGGGGCTATGTTCCTCTTTCTCCCGAATCATAGTTGCCAAGTGAATGCAAAGACGGCACGATGAGTGTACAGCTGCCATATCAATAAGAGCCTTGAAAGAATCGGATGGTCCATCGTACTTCCACCTGATTAACATAAATCTTTTCGTCAAGAAAACATCGGAATAATTCAATAAAATACACAGAAATATCAAACCATCATGTAGACCTGGCAATTTCGTGTTCGTGTCGTGTCATTTTCGTGTTCATGTTGAAAAGATTAAACCCAAACCTAACCCAAAAAATTTCGTGTCATTATCGTGTTAACCTACTCGGACTAGTGTTGATTTAGTGTCATGTTTTCGGGTTACCTGTAATTTTGTTATACATATATATTAATAATAACTTTTAAAAATATAAGAAGATATGTACTTCTTTTAAATACTTTATGTCATTTTTATATTAGTATGCTAACACTAACCATCGAAAAATCCGTTAATATCACGTTAAGGGGTCATATAATGTGTTTCTAACAATTTAGGAGATTCGAATGAGGGCGAGCCTTGGCGCAATGGCAAATGTTGTTGTCGTGTGACCAAGAGGTCACGGGTTCGAGTCTTAGGAAGGGCCGCTCTTTTATAAAAATACGAGAGAATATACGAATAATTTTAAATATTCGTGTCATTTTCGGGTTAGCATGTAACCCAACCCAAAAATTTGCGTGTCAGTTTGGTGTCAACACAAAATCACACATTACCTACTTAGTTAAACCCAAACACTAAAATTGCTGTCGATTTCGTGTCGTGTGTACTTGTACAACCTCTACCATCATGTGCTATATCTAATAGAATCATACCTCAGTGATTGATTGTATGCACTGGGATTTTCTGCGAGGTATTTCATAGTTTCGGCGACAGTCTTAACATCTTCGATCTGTTTAATGTGCAAAACTGAACCCGGTTGAGGAGCAAATTCTTGAATATTTGGAGCACCAACAACCACAGGGATGGTTCCTAACAAAAAATTTGTTGCAATTTAGAAACAAAAGCAACTGCTAAAATTTGGTAGAGCGCAGAGAGACCGAGAGATCGAGAGAGATCATACCAGCGACGAGAGACTGAAAAAATTTCTCAGTGACATAATCCTCCTCATTTGAGTTCTCAAAAGCCAAGCTAAATTTATACCGTTTCAGAGTTTCTACTTTGTCAACTGCAGAAGAAAAAGGTAATATATGAGATTTTTTATGCATAATTCCAGGTAAATTTACATGCAAGACCCTGAACTATAATGCTACTAACAGTATAGCACCTAAACTTCATTTTGTGACATAAAAGTCCTTGAACTTTACATTATGTAACATTAAAGTCCTCCAAATAAACAAAAAACCGTTAAAAAACTAATGAAATGATGAGGATAAAATAAGTATTCAATAATAATTTACGGTGAGATGCATAAAAAAAGAATCAATGTAGTTAAACTTATCCGGATCATCATTTCATTTATTATTTTTTTTAGGCCTAATACATATGTTGCCCCTTGTACTTAGCTCAAAACTTCAACTGCCCCCCTGAACTTTCAAAAGATCCAAATGCCCTCTTAATCTTGTCCAATTGCATTCAACAACCCCCACTTTTTCAATAGAATTTGTTGGATGCAGAAAAATGGAAGACATGCTCCGCCACATGTAGAAGTGCTCCCCACTTATCAAAACGAAAATGCCAAATAGACAAATAATTAGCAACTTTTGAAAGTTCACGGGACAGTTTAGTTTTGGGTTATTGAATGCAATTGGTATAAAAATAGGGGCTATTGGACAAGAACAAGGGGTTAATGAATCAAATTGGACAAGAATAGGGGATTACTGAATCCAATTGGACAAGAACAGGGGGTTATTGAATGCAATTGGACAACAATAGGGGTTATATGGAACTTTTGAAAGTTCATGGGCAGTAAAGTTTCGGGCCAAGTACATGGAGCAACATATATATTAAGGCTTTTTTTTAACGGATTTTGTTGATTTGGATTTTAACGCTACAGTAATATAAAGTTAAAAGATTTTTATGCCAAGAAATAAGGTTTAGAGACCATAATATTAGTAGCACATAGTTCAATGGTCATAAATGTATTTTACCCACATTATTCAACAAAAACAAGTATATAAACATATATTATGTTGTGTGGTTATGGGCTTAATGCTTCTCCGGCTCCTTAACTTGTCCAAATTGGTCATTGTACCCCTCCAACTCATCGAATGTCCTATCTACCCCCTTAACTCCATAAAAATGGTATTTCTCACCCCTTAACTTGTCCAAATTGGTCATTTTACCCATCCCCAACTCATCGAATGTCCTATTTACCCCCTTAACTCCATAAAAGTGGCATTTCTCACCCCTTTATAGTACAAAATTAATAGGACTTATTCAAATGAGTTTGAAAATATATTTTTTTAATATCAACTTTTTATTTTGTTTTAATTTGATAATTATATTGATCCTTCATGTGTTTATTACAATAATATTGTATTACAATAATTAGATAATCAAAATTTAACTAGCCAAAAAAGTTGAAAAGAGAAAGAATGAATAAATGATATAAATAACAAGAACATTAATATAAACAAGTTAAAGACATTATATGTAGGGATAAGGTATCAAAATAGGTCTATGGTTTTTGGAGAAGTATCAATTTAGGTTCCACGTACAAAATCTCATAAATATAGGTTTAACGTTTAAAAAAGGTTATCAATTTAGGCCTCGATAAAGGATTGTAAGGGGTGAAAAATACCACTTTTATGGAGTTAAGGGGGTAAATATGACATTCTATGAGTTGAGGGGGTAAATGGACAAGTTGAGGGGGTGAGAAATATCACTTTTATGGAGTTAATGGGGTAAATAGGACATTCGATAAGTTGAGGGGGTAAAATGACCAATTTGGACAAGTTATGGGGGTTGGAGGAGCATTAGACCGTGGTTATGATTAATAATTATTAGGGAATGAAATCATAAAAATTGGGCTACCACTAAGCAGATTTCATATCTCAAAAGATATAAGAAACCACATTTCTAATACTCTCTGAGCCCTCCCACAATCCTTGAGCAAGAATTTCTTTTTCTTTTCCACTGTAAACAAAGATCGAACTCACCCCAAAACGTACTTCAAAAAATGAGGATTAGCTCATATGTATAAGGAGGTATATAACTCCCTAAGCAATATGAGATATCCTATGTTGCACGGAAACGGGAAATGAAACGGAAAACGGATATCGGGAAACGTTATTTCTAAGAAAAATTAGCTAGGAAACGGTAATAGAAACGGAAACGGACACGAAACGTGGAAACATTAATGAAGAAGAGTTTTCGTGCAACATAGGAGATATCTAATACACCTTCCTCACACCCAGACTTGAAACCATTTGGGGCGCGAAGCAAATATTCATGGGTGACACGATATTGAATAAAGAACAATGATACCCTCTAAACAAACGTCTAAGTCACCCCCAAAAGGTAACCTCAAAAGAGGAGAATTGCCTCATACATATATACAAGGAATTGTGTTGCATGGAAACGTTATTTCTAAAACATAGCCTTCAATCGGAAACTGAAACAGATATGGAGACAGACAAAGCGAAGTGTCCGTGCAACATAGATAAGAATCCATATAACTCCCTAATTAGTAATTAAGCAATGTGAAGTTGTTGCAGACGAATAACATCTCAAGAAAGGGAAAGTGAGAAATACCGTAAACAAAGGCCTAACTCCAAAAGTTATCTTAAAAGGAGAGGATTGCCTCACAGATATTCATTAAACAAAATTAGAGAATAAAAGAAGAAATGCTCACCCCTTCCGTCACGATTCCGGTGGCAACCACCGTAAGAATCTATTGAAACCTTGGCGTTTTCGAGTGCCTCAAGTGCTTGTAAGCGGAAATTGCGTGCACCGCAATTGGAAATGAAAGCAGCTGCAAGTGATTTCTCAGTCTTTGGCTGCAATGGTGCCATGATATCATACTCAGCCCAGGAAAAATAACCAACCGGCACATCTGATGAGAGACTTGTTGTCATTATAATATTGTAACCCTTCCTGAATCACAAAGAAAATTCAATATATCAGGTTTCCTCCTCATTAGCAGAGGAATATTTTCTTCTAACATTCTATCCTGCAAAAGTTTCACCAACAATGCAAGGAAGAAAGAGTAATGATTGATTAGTTTCAACATCCACATATGCAAAAACGAGATTCAAGTCGTGAATCGAAATCCACATTTTGTGAATCATGACTCGTGAATCGAATCGTAAGATTCAGTTCAAATTCACAATATTATAAAAAATAAAATATTTACCATGTTGAACTCAAAATATTATCAAATATTAGTCTAGAAATGCAATTTTAATATCAAAAAAGAAATCATATCAACCAAGTACTTACAATTCAAATCTAATGTAAATGCAATCCTAATAAAACCAATTCACAAATCGGACTCTGTTTAATAACGTAGTGGAGATGGAGAGTTTGAGCTTCTTACTCTTTTTTTTTTTGCCTTGTTGTCAACTTGATAATGATGGAAAGAAACTAGTTTGAATTGATAACTTGCTAAATAACAATCGGACTAGAGGGTAGTGGATTTAGTAGTTAGTGTTGTTGAAGTTTTTGATGAACATTGATGAAGATCCGACTCAAAATAGAGCTGAATCGAATCGAATCGCATGATTCGAATCGCGATCGAATTGTACGATTCGAATCGTGAATCGTAAGATTCTAACAACAGTGTGCAAGGGAACTATATTTCGGATGGTAAACTTGGTAGAAGGATGATAGTTATTAAAGGCGTATGGCGCACTAAGGTGCAAAGGGTCTTGGAGTCTTAGCACAAGTGTAGGCGTGCAACTGAGTGACACAAGGCGCACTAGAAGAATAAAAATAGGCTTAATACATCTGTTGCCCTGTGTACTTGGCCCAAACCTTCAACTGTCCCCTCAACTTTCAAAAGTTCCAAATGACCCCTATTATTGTCCAATTGCATTCAATAACCCCCTATTATTGTCCGTTTGCATTCAATAACTCCATATTCCTATACAATTGCATTCAATAACCCCAAAACTTCAAATGTCCCGTAAACTTTCAAAAGTTCCTAATTATTTGTTATTTGGCATTTACTTTTTGACAAGTGGCGAGGACTTTGACACGTGTCTCATATTTTCTGCATTCAACAACTTCTATTGAAAAATGAGGGGTAATTGCACGCAATTGGACAAGAATAAGGAGTCATTTGAAACTTTTAAAAGTTTAAGGGCACCGTTGAAGTTTTGGGCCAAGTACAGGGAACAACAAATGTATTAGGCCATAAAAACATATGAAGCCATAAATGATAATGTTTAAAATATAAGAAATGTAAATTCTAAAATCAAAATGGAATAAATACTAAATTATGACAATATTCTTAATCATAAATTCTAGCGTGCATTAACCCCGTATCTAAAGTTCAAGTGTTTAACTAAATAGTAAATCCTAAGTTGTCTAATAGCTACTTCTCATCAAAAGTCTCCAATTTCATCAATCATCACTCCTCACCATCACTCTCCTCATCTCCAACATCATCAAATTCCTCTTCAAGGATCTAATCCTCTTCATCCTCATCGTAATCATTTAGGGTAATTAGTATTGGCGGTCACTTAAGTTTGGACAATATCCTCAAAAGGTCACAAAAGTTCAATTTGTCTCAATAAAATCACTTAAGTTTGCTTTTGTTCCAATAAAGTCACTTTGAACGTTTTTCAGTCATCTTTTCGTCAAAATTACTGACGTGGCATCTCAACCGTTACGTCAATGCTACATGACATATTAAAAAAATGTAACTACACATTTTAACATTTTAATTGACAATCGATATGTCACGTGGGTTAATTTGTGGTTAAAATTTTAATTGACAATCCTTATTTACTTTGGTTAATTTGTGGGTAATTATTTTTGTCGTTGAACATGTGATTAGATGTCACGTAATCAACTCTAGCGAAAAAATGATTGGAAAACGTCCAAAGTGACTTTAATGGGACAAAAACAAACTTAAGTGATTTTATTGAAACAAATTAAACTTGTATGACCTTTTGAGGACATTGTCCAAACTTTTATGACCACCAGTGCTAATTACCCTAATCATCTACAAAGTCAGTTTCCCGTTGTGCATTTGCGTCTCTACAAAGTCTTCCTTTCTTTTTCTATTGTTTATTTTGGACACTAGACGTGTTGTGTCTAATCCAACTGTGGAGACTAAAACTCTAAAAAAGCACATGTGACATATGGCACACCTCTTATAACCACGGCCAGATGTGCCTTGGCAAAAACGCTCGCCCATGGGGGTCTAAGGCACTCAGCCTAGTGCATTGTGCACCTGGAGCCTAAGGCGCGTCTTTAACAACTATGCTAAGACTAAAACTCTAAAAAAGCACATGTGACATATAGCGCACCTCTTATAACCACGGCCAGACGCGCCTTGGCAACAACGCTCGCCCATGGGGGTGGTAAGGCACTCAGCCTAGTGCATTGTGCACCTGGAGCCTAAGCCGTGCCTTTAACAACTATTTGATCGATACAACAAACACCAGCAAGAATATAAGAACTACACACAAACTTAGAATGTTTATTTGATGCACATTGAATTTTTTATTGTTCAAAACTAAAACTTCTCCCGGGATGCAATTTAGTGATGTATCATAGATTGTGCTTACCCACCGTCGTGCCTGTGCTATATTGTTCTCCGCATAGTAGTGCGCTGATTCCATTGATCGAAGCACACTGGCTGAACCATGCTGAGGTGTGCCAAATGAAGCATCAGGTTGTTTACCGCCTTCAAAGCCAAAATGACATCCCACGGAACAAGTCCTCGTCTCCTATATGAGATTGTACGGGTAAGAAAACTTGGGGCATAAACAAAATTGTTGAATACTTCTGAAACATTCATTGCAGAGAAAAATAAAATCACAATATCATAAGCATAATTAATAGGAAAATGGAAGAACTGGGGAAGGATACCTTTATCCATTATCAGATTCAACCACAGAATCAAGAAAGTACAAGGTCACAGGATAAATCACTAACTTTTCTCCTAAAAAGTTTATTCCTGAAAGTACTATTTTAATCACAAGAATATGACTCTTGTAATTCAAGCCTGTCTGGTTCAGCTGTTGTCATAGTTATTAAAAGCGCATGGCACACTAAGGCCGAAAGGGGTCCTGGAGCCTTGGCGCATGCCTGAGTGACACATGGTGCAATAAAAGAACAAATATATATATATATATAGGGTTAAATGCATCATTGGTCACTGAACTTACATGGTTGTCTCAAAATGGTCACTCAACTTCAATTTGTCTCAATAAAATCACTCAACTTTGAGTTTTGTCTCAATTTATTTCAGTAATTAAAAGGCATCAGAATAATGACATTAGTGACATGTCAGCATGAGTCAACTCAGATCTCTGACCAAAACGACACATGGCATCCACGTATGAGCCAACTGCTTGTCACATATCGGTTATTTTTATGAATAAAGACACAAAATTTAATTTTTTTCATAAAAATGACTGTCACGTGGGTGCCACGTATCATTTCGGTTAGAGATCTGAGTTGACTTATGTTGACGTGTCAACCATGTCATCATTCTGATGTCTTTTAACCATTAAAATCGCCGGAGTGGCCTAATTGAAACAAAATTCAAAGTTGAGTGATTTTAACGAGACAAATTGAAATTGAGTGACCATTTTGAGACAACCATGCAAGTTCAGTGACCAATGATGCATTTAACCCCGTATATATGCAATAAATAATAAATAATTATTAAATCATGACAATATTCTTAATCATAAATTCTAACGTGCAATAAACTTCAGATTCTAAAGTTGAAGAGTTCAACTAAATAGTAAATTTTAAGTTAACTTATAGCTACTTCTTATCAAAAGTCTTCAAATTCAGCAATCATCAATCGTCACACCATCACTCTCCTCGTCTCCAACATCATCAAATTCTTCTTCAAGGATCTGATCCTCATCATATTCATTGACAAAGTCAGTTTCTCGTTGTGTATGTGCGTCCTTTCAAAGTCTTCTTTTGTTGTTTATTCTAGACACTAGATGTGTCTAATCCAATGATGGAGATTAAAACCCTAAAAAACCTATGTGACGTATAGGCGTGCCACTTATAACCACGCGAGGCACACAAAGGCGCATCCTGTTCTCGCCTTGGCGACAGCATGCCGCTTTGGGGGTGCGAAGATGCTCCACCTAGTGCCTTGAGGGCCTGGAGCTTTAGGCGCGCCATTAATAACTATAGTTGTGTTGTTTGTTATAGCTGATAGCCGGTAGATATTAACTGATTTTCATTCCAAAATAGCTATCAACAACAATTTCTAAATCCTAACCTAACACGTTTGGGGTAAAATAGCAAAAATGAGCTACAAAAAGGAGATTTAAACAGACACTTAAAAGCCTATTTGGTTCAGCTGTTCATATCTATTGCCTGTTGTTGTCGTTAGTTGTTTACTGTTTGTTGACCAACATTTACTGTTGTTGGTTGTTTTCTTTTCGAATAGCTATAAACAACTGTTTCTCAATCCTGACCGAACATTTTTATTCTATTGTTTGGGGTGATAAAGTAAAAAAGAGCTACAAAAAGGAGAACGAAACGGGCACCTACTACATCTTCTATTAACTCTTACACAAAACCCTTCTTTTTCAGGATTGACAAGTAACAAACTAGAAGAAAGAGTTGAAGGGGCTGCAAACAAAGGTCTATTCAATCAAATAGAGTGGCTTAGATCCATGCTTCACTTCTATTAAAACAAATAGAGAACATATCCACATTGCAAAATTTGAACTAACACCACAGCCACTTTAAATCAAGTTACTGTAAGTAGGGCTATAATCGAGCCGAGGCGAGCTTTGGCCTGCTCATGCTCAGGCTCGGCTTGCCAGAACATTGACGAGCTCGCTCACGAGCTGTTTGTGAGCTTGTTAATGAGCTTGTTCACAATCATGATTATGAACACAAAACTACGTAGTTTTTAAATCTACAAAACTACATTATTTTACATTTCCCCCTTCATAGAAATATTGGCCTAAACCATACGAGACCACCTATTTGCCCCCTTCAGCTATTTAAAAGTGGTATTAGTAACCCCCTCTTTTCATTATAACGAAAACAATCATGACATGTTCTCGTTGCAAGCACCAAGATCATAATAAAAAGGGTTGTGCACTACTAAAACAAGTTGCAAATGAGGTTAGTACACAAGTACTGTTGTAAAAATTGCATATAGCTTTAACTCCTTCTAAATCGTCTACATATATGAAGGCTGGTTCCAATACTTCTATGAACACGTGTACTAATGTTGGAACTTCATCTTGTTTTCGTTATAATGAAAAAAGGGGTTGCTAATACCTCTTTTAAATAGTTGAGGGGGCAAATAGGTCGTCCCGTAAGTTCAGGGGACAAAATGACCAAAATTGATAAGTTCAGGGTTGCACATGTATGGTTTAGGCCAAGAAATATTATTATTAAAAAATAATCAAATCAAGCTTATGATTATGAACATTATACCCGAGTTTACTCATAAACATGTTAATGAACCTATAATTGAGCTTGTTCACAGTTGCTCCACTCATTTACGAATCGAGTGGAACAAGATGGATATTTTGTGGAGCTGAATGCGGATGAGCAGCTTGGCTCATTTACAGCCCTACTTATAAGGCATTATCCATTCTTCCAAATACTAAACCAAACAGTGTTAACCTAACTAATCCTCAATCATAAAACCTAATTAGAGTAAAATTAGAACAAATCAAAAAAAGGGAATGATTTAATTAAACAAACCTTCTCAGCACCAACAACCAATACAGGATCTTTATCGAAATCCCTAGCATAGACAACAGAATCCTCTTTTTCTAGCCATTCTTCGCAGTCCTTAACACTTGCAGCTACTAATTCCTCCCCCCCACTATCCGAACCTGAATCCAGCGACATAGCCGACCTGTAAAACCGGCTATGAGCCCAGTCAACCAGAGCTGCATTTTTAGTCATGTCAAGACGACCCAAAAATGCGATCTCCCCCACAACAACAAGAACGATAAAAGCCATCAACAAGTTTTTCCATTTCTTCTTAGGGGATGACGATGAAATTGAAGGAGATGAAGATGACCCATCAGATAAATTTAATCCTCCTTCTTGATTTGCTGTTTTCGACCCCCTTAGATTTGCTAAAATGCCCATTAATCAAATCCCCTTTCAATTTCAATTTCAATTTGGGAATAATGGGGATTTTGGAGGCAATACCTATAGTTAATAATAAGGGAAGAATGTTTGTTGGGTTTAGGATTAGGTATCAGAGGGTCAATGGTGATAATGAAATTGTGGAAATTGAAAATAGTATGGAAATAGGATCAATCAATCAATCAACCAAACAGGGTGTTCAAAGGAGGTCTGGTCTGCTCTTCTCCCTCCTCCTCGGCTTTGTGTCTTTCTTTTTGCCTTTTGCCAATAGGAAGTTGACAACTCGGATTGCTTCCAAAACAATTTTAATAATGTATTTATAAAAAAAAAATTAAAAAAAGTATGGATTTTTCTTCATGATTCATCAAAATAATGTTTTTTTTTATGAATTTTATTGTACTCCAAAATAATATTATCAACATTCTCAAAAAAAAAAAAAATTATCAACCATTCTACATCGTTTTGAAATTTACAGGGAAGATAATTGGTGTTAAGAAAAATATATTTATACCAACTATAACTTAGAGTTAATTTAATGTAAAAGCATCATCATCAATTCTTTCGTATTCATTGAAATATTAAAGAGTTGTTTAGTTAGAGTGATATGGAGCTTATGTCCTTCACAACGACAAAATTGATACATTGCTACCATTTGAGATCAAGTGATCGGTTCTATTTGGCTCGGAGCTATGTCGAGATCTCGAAGAACTTATAATAAGTGACAACATGGAAACTCGAAATTCAAATAGGAGATAAAAGCACCAAAGCGCAGGTTTGCTGTCTAGGAAGGGAAACGTGTTTCCGTAGGTCTTAAAGTAACGGGTTTGTCGTGGAAAATGGAAAGATTTGTACAAGTTATACCTTGCCTCATAAAGAATAAATGTGTTATTAGATATTCTGCTAGTGCTGAATCTCAAGTGTTAGAGTCTCTAGTACGTAGACTCCTTCAACTTTGTATACAATCGCTATTAAAGCCACATCCTCTAGTTTGAGAGAACATGATTCGTGTAAAGAAAAACATATTTATACATTGGTGTAACTATGACTTGGGGCTTAACTTAATGTAGGAGCATCATCATCGATTCATTGAGTTCGTATCCTTGCCAATATTAAAAGTCGTCCCGTTAGAGCGACAAGGAGCCTATATCCTTCGCAACGAAAAAAGTGATATAAGGCTACCATTTGAGACCAAACAATGGGTCTTATTTGGTTCGAGGCTATAGCGAGATCCCGAAGAACTTCTAAAAAACAATAACATGGGAACTCGAAATCCAAACAAGAGATGTGCCTCATAAAGAATAAAGGCGTTATCATACATTCTGCTAGTCGCTCGAATCTCAAGTCTTGGAGTCTTTAGTACGTAGGTTCCTCCAACTTTGTATATAATGGCTATTAAAGCCACATCCCCCGGTGTTAATATATGTTAATTACAATATAGAGTTGATTACATTGACGACCCAACAAGAGAAAAAGTTATTGGATTCACTGACCGGCAAATAAAAGATACTTGATAGTATCAAAACGAAGCTATCGATGATCTACAGAAACTATTCACAATTAAAAAAAAAAATTCAACATAAATGCTGTAATAAAAGACATACTCAAGAAAATTGAAATTCGTAAGGAAATTGATCATATTTATATCCAGATCCTTAAGCCGATAAGGAGTTTCTTGAAATTTCTGAACTTCAACAAAATTATCTACAAGAATAAGATACCAATTCGAAGAACACGCACAAACCAACCAGAGTCATCCCTAATAATGCACCCTAAATACAAAACTGAAATAAGTGACAAAACGTGCACTATCAGAATTACATTTCAGCCTAAAATTAAGTAGAGGCGACCAGTCAGGGGCGGAGCCAACCTAGGGCCTGGGGGGCCGAAGCCCCCCTGGCCACTGGCTCTGTCCTTGAGTATCGTTAGTTTTTCCCATCTAGCCTCCCGAATATTGATTTATACTTAACCGATGTAGTATTATTTCAATAGTTGAAGTTAGTCGAGTTGGTTTAAGAGCTTTATTCTAAGGTGAGAGATCAAGGGTTTAATTCCCACCAAACTCATTTTGTTGAATAAAGTTTTATTTATTTCAACTTCATTTCCAAATGGATTCTTTATTAATTTAACACTTTTATTACATCTCTTTTTCATAAAAAAAAACAAATCAAATATTTTTGAGACTCAGATAATTTAATTTCTAAATAAAATTTTATAAAAATTATAATAATTTATAGCTAAATTTTTTTAAAAAAAAAACTATAAAAATGTTAGCCAACATACTAAAATCACAAAGTTTTAGCGTGCTTGAGGCTAATTTTTTTTTTCAAAAAATTACTCCCAACGATAAAGCTAAAATTACCCCCTAGGTATAGATTCCTGGCTCCGCCCCTGCGACCAGTGGTACTATGGAGATACTGAAGTTGAAAATTAAAAGCACGCCTATTGTTGATTATGTTGGAGTAATGATCATCTGCTCTCCCCTTCCTACGATCTACAACCTTCTAAGAATCCATCAGATAAGGGCAGAGACATAGTTGCTCTTTACGTTCATGAAAACGTCAGATCTTCCTCTTACAGAAGATGTCGAATCTACCCTCACCGAGAAACTCTTCATCTGGAGAAAGGAGATGTAAATCTGAGAAGGTGTAATATGAAAGAAAGGAAAAAATATATCGGAAGAAAACCAATGAAAAACAAACACCTACAAAATTTCTTGTCGAATTCCCATAAGAATCATATCATATTAAATAAATACATAGAATAAGTAATTCGTAATTGTGAAGTTAAGTGCTTTATGTGAGTGAAATTGAGCACAATTTGACTGAAACTCCACACAATCTTCGAATTTTTACAGGGGCAATTCGCATTTAAGGTATTGCAATTGCAAAATAAGTTTCTTATTTCAACAGCTTGAGTCGCTTTTTGTCAATTGTGAAGCACTAAACCATAGAGTTACTTCAAAATTCGGTCTCAAAGTATATAAAATGTGGATGATAAAAGTTAGTTCATAATTGGACAAGCTGGTTCGCAATTGGTGATATGTGAAAAGTGAAGAAAACTAGGTTAAATTATTTGACAATATTGGATAATAAAATCATAAATTCTGAACTTTAATTGTGTAAATTTTTTAAAAATATTGTCTAGTTTGGTAGCATGATGGGTTGAAAAGTGTGTAGAAATGTAAATGGTACATAACTTGCTAACACGACTCGTGTAACCCGCAACTTATACGAATTAGGATTGAGGCTTAATGAGCTTGAGTGATAAACGAGTCAAATGGGTCAACTCATTTAACTCGTTTATGAAATATGTCGGGTTGCAGGTTGACATGCGAATTAATTGCAACCCGTGTATGGGTCGACCCAACTCGAGAACTCATTTAACCTGATCCATGTAACTCGTTTAACTCGTATATGCTTGTATTATGGACAAGATACAATCTGACTTTATTTTAAGATTTTTTTTACTTGTGTTTGAGTTTATTTTGATATTTGTTGAAAATTTTATACATTTTAATTAACATTTTATGTTTTTTTTTTTGAAGAATTAACATTTTATGTTTATTTATTAGATTTTTGTTATAATGGGTTGACGAGTCATACAACCTATTTAACAGATTTTGATAGTATATAACAGGTTAATGGGTCAAACGAGTTATGTTAATTTTTTAGTCATATTTGTTTACGTAAACGAATTATCTAGATCAACCCGTTTCATAAAGGAATCCTGTCGTATCAACCGGTTTATTAAATAGATCGTGTTAGGATTGATCTAAACGGGTCAACCGGGTAGGTCGACACGACCCCCTAGCCCCCTAACTAACCCGTATTGACACCCCTACATTAGGTTAGTTTTGTAAATTTCCCCTCATTTCTGCCACCGTTTGCTCTCTCTAATTAACAGCCGGCTGCTGCAAGGACTAACTGAGAATAAATCGCAGCTCTCGTTTGTATATCGGAGAAGGAAACCGCAGCTCTTCTACTCTTGTAGTTCGACTGATTTTGACCTTAAACGGATTCTGGTAAGTTGATTCAAACTTAAATGCTTATCTTCTGTATTAATTTTGAACAATTCTAGAACTGAAGTATGATGATTTTGGAATAAATTTAATTCTGGTAAATCGCTTTGTAGCTCTTCTGCTCTTGTAGCTCGACTCCTCTGGTATAAATTCATTGTTTAAATTAATTTGGGCTTCAACCATGATTGAACAAATTTGAGTTAATCGGTGAAAATTCACGGCTTAATTTCGAAATTATTTTTGAGTGCAGTGAGTCTGGTGATTTTCTGGTTGTAAGGTTGTGAGTGTTTGGTTGGGGTGTGTTGTTTATGTTTGGTTGGGGTGTGTTGTTTATGTTTGGTTGTTGGCAGGGGATAAATGTAGCTTTTATCCAGCTTTTAACAAGTAAAACGAAATTCACCTTACATTCATAGAATGTAGAAAACAAAAAACCTTATGACATATATATTGAAGTGTGTTATTGTCGAGAATAACAATAGTTGGTACTTGTAGTCAGAAAACACAAACTCTGATAAAAGTTTCAAACAATGAAATATATATTAAAGTGTGTAATGTATTTTGTTCCTTATCAAAACTTAATTGTCTAGCTAAATGCTCAAATGTCTAAGTTTTTTTGTATCATTTTTTTTTGTGTCAAATGTATGAAATATATAGTAATTAAAAACAATAGAGTCTGCTCGCGAGCTTTCGAGCCGAACCTGAGGAAGTTTGGACTCAGTTCGTTAGTGCTCGAGCCGATTCCGAACTCGAGTCGAGTCCTATCAAGCCAAGCTCAAATAGTTTGCGAACTAGCAAGGCTGGTTTACACCCCTAGTTGTTGGTGTTATTCTGGATTTGTGAGGTTTATTCCCTGTTTGGTTTGGACCTTTTGTTTGTTTGAGTTCTCTTTTCTTGTGCTAAGAAATTCTTTTACTGACCAAAAAAAAACTATTTGATTCCTTAGATGTTTCCCAAATTGATTCAGGTGAGAACTTTTGTGAAGGATTCAAGGGATGGATGATAATATGAAGCAATTCCACCAAAGTTTGGTTGAGCTTGAACATGAAGCTGAGCATCTCCTATTAGCCCGACATCAGGTCATTTAGACCTTTTAACTTCATCTCTCTACTTCAATATGTATTATGTATATAGTTTTTGGCCCAATCTGTTTTTTTTATTAGAAATTGTAATGGAAAAGAAATTTTTGTACATAGAAAGGATTTTGTTCTGATTCTCTAATTGGCTTTTTTGAATCTCTAATTGGATTTCCTCTTCATGAAAATCACTATCCGAATCCGAAACATCTGTTTCCGAACGGAGCTATGTGATGGACTTCTAAAATATTTTGGGCCAGTTTGAGAAAGTCATGAAAAATAAGTTCAGAAAACCATAGTTATTAAAGGCGCGCCTATGGCGCACCAGGCGCAGGCCTTAGCGCCATGGCAGCCCCATGGCGAGGCGCAATCGCCATGGCGCACGCCATTTTGTGCCAAAGGCGCGCCTTGGCAGTTAGAGGCAGTTATGGGCAGTTTTTTTGTAGTTACTTTATATATCTGGAATGGAACACATGTTATATTAACAAAAAGTATTAAAAAGGAGAGAGATTATAGGTTTTAAACTAAGTAGAAGACGAAGAGACTCTTTGAAGAGGAAGAGACAGAGTCATTTGAAGAGTAAGAGACAAAGTCATTAAAAGAGGAAGAAGTTTAGTAGAAAGAAAACACATCAAACAAATTCAAACAATAGAAACAAAGAAGCCAAAGGGAATTCAACTTCAACAGTTTGATGATCAATAGTTTGATGATGCCTTAGATGAGGAGTGGATAGTGATGATGAGGAGTGATGGATTTGGAGAGTTTTGATTAGGAGTAGAACTTAGGAATTAGTATTCAACTTTAAAGTTTTCTAATATGGGGTTTATTTTGCATTTTAAAATTTATTTATGCTTAAGATATTTTCATGATTTAGTTTTATGTTAGTTTTATATTTTTATAATTTTTATTTTTTTAAGTGCGCCTTGACTCGCTATGGCGAGCGCCATGCGCCATGGCTCCAGGACCCTTGCGCCTTAGTGCGCCATGCGCCTTTAATAACTATGCAGAAAACTCAAGACTACCACTCAGAACTTGGATAAGTTTCCAAGGATAGGGAAATGATATCCGAGAGAGATATAATGAAAGCTATTCTTGAACCTTACATAATTTTTGGGTTAAATGGTTCCTTGATATGGTACGGGAGCATCTTAGACCAAGTTGTCGAAGACTCAATTCTTGGCAACTCCATTTGTTAATGAAATTTCAACACATGGTCTTGCGTTGTAGCATAGTTGTTAATCGCGACGCATGGCACAAGGCGCACAAGGCTCAAGGCCGTGTGCCTTAGCACCCCCTAAGGTGAACGATGTTGCTCTGGCAATGCTAAGGTGCGCGCCCTGGACATGGTTATGGAACGCCTTTTGTGCAAGTTATTTTTTTAGGGTTTTATATTATTGACCCACATGTTCAATCTCCACAGGTGGATTAGACACATTTAGTGTCAAAAAGTAAACAAAAACAAAAGGAAAGGAGACAGACTTTCAAATTGAACAATCATAGAAAAAAATAGAGAGAGAAAGATGCATAATGCGAAACAAAGGGAAAGAACAAGCACACAACAAGTTTATCGCATATTAGAATTTATTATTAAGAATATTAATCCGATGTCTTATTTTTTGCATTTTGATTTTAATTATATACATTTTAAATATTGTCATTTATGATGGTTCTATATAATTTTATTCTTTTAATGAGCCTTGTGTCGCTCAGGCGCGCCCCAAGGCTCCAGGACCCCCTTGAGCTGTAGTGCACCTTACGCCTTTAATAACTGTGCGTTGTACACCCTTCAAGCCCAGGGGCATTTGTGTGTCTGTCAAAGATAATAATAGCAGCTATTCTTGGACCTTACTTATAAGCGTAAACGTTTGGGTTAAATGGTTCCTTGACATGGTATTTTTGGTATCCTGTTTGAGGAATTATGGAGCAAAAGTTTTTTGTTCAACAAGGCCAATTCTAGTTGTTTTGCAAGGTCTAATTCATTAAATTCAAATCCCATGTTGAGATAAATATGTGTTTAATGCTATTGCTCTTTTTTAGCTTTCTTAGTCCATAACTGAGTCATGTATAATGTATTCAGGTGGTTGAGAATGACAAATTAAGGAATGGGAACCGGGAAGCACTTACGGCATTGAGGAAGAGGGCTCGGACAACAAAAACTAGTGTTTCTTCTCCTTTTGAATCAATAATGAAGGATATTGGAAGGTCTGCATCAAAGCCATTGGTGAAGGAGGTATGCACGACATGCGGCAACCACAATTCCGATGAACGCACCTGGATGATGTTTCCGGGAACCGATGTCTTTGCCAGCATTCCATTTCATGCTGCTCATACCATTTTGGAGACAGGTTTTCTCTATATCTAGAAATCTTTGTCATGCTAGTCAATCAATATAATGAATTCATGAAAAATGTGTTACCTCATTGGCCCTTTGTATATGGTTGAGTTACTGCTAGAAACTTTAGTACATAAGGTATTATACTAGGAATTGAAACTTATCCCCAAAATTTGCATCTTTATTTTTGAGAGTTTGTAAGGAGTAGACCTAGAAATTTTATTAGAAATTTTAGCTTGAGCTATAACTCGGTACTGGGAATAATTTAGAGTATGTACTTTGATTTTGCGTAGAGAGATTGCAAATTTTTGATCCCTGCAATCGTACAAAATGATCGAAGCCTTCAGAATATTGATAAAGAACACAGCTTATCACCAAAGGCATGAGAAAGCTGATGTCATGAACTCCTATAATGTTGTATTTCTCATAATGTTATATTGGGTCTTCAACAGACATATATTTTGCTTTGAAATATATCTGATATAGGTTCAAGTTGATATTTTATCTAAGGTTGTGTGCACAAAGAGACATCCAAAATCTCTCATCGCTCCACCATGTGGATTTCAAGGGTCAATAGGTCACTTGCAAGTCCAGGGGATAAATAGGACGTTTTCAACGTTAGTTGGCAGTTGATTTTCCTGGACAAGTATAAAGGGGTTAGGGATGTATTAGGCCATATACTTCCCATGCCACCATCCTTTTCTTGCCCCCTAGTGCAGCAGCAGTATGCCCACGCTTTCGACGGCGTTTGATAGAGGAATCCTTGATCATAATTTCCAGTAGAAAATTTCAGATTAAGAGGAGACCATGATATGGATGGTGAAACACCTATTTCCAATTGTAAGCCATTATGTCGTTAATTTTTTAAAATATTTTCTTTGATTTGGACTTCAGTGTTACTGTAATATAAAATTCAAAGAGTTTTATATCACGAAATAAAATTTAGAGGCCATAATGTCGGTAACACTATAGTTCAGTGTCCATAGATGTACTTTACCCCCATACCCCTCTTCTTTTCTTATTTGGTTTAAGCATGATAAATAAATTTTACTTCTAATGCGACATAATTTGTGAAGCATGGATTTCTTTGTTGCATTTCAGATCATGAACGACTTGAATATGAGGCCAAGAAACTGCAAAGCTATGTAAAAGAGAAGTCCTTCATTCTTTCAGAAAAAGGTGTTCTTGCTGATAAAGTTAGTCCTGGTGTGCTCAGATCTTTGGTGAACTTAACTGACAAACCAAAGTAAATTTGTTTTCTTCTATTCTTTTGATCCTTGGTGTCTTTTTTTTTCTTATAGAAATAATTTTAGAACACAAAAGGGTTTATTGATTAGAAAAAAGATTTTAAGGGTCTGTTTAGTTCCGGTGTTGATGTTAGCTGGTAGATATGAACTAGTTATTCTTTCAAAATAGCTATAGATAACTCTATATCTACTCTTTAGAGTAAAGAATTAAGGGTCAAAATGACCTTCAAACTTGTCAGTCAGGATCAATTTGTTCTAAATCAAAGTTTAGGTATCAATTCATCCATAAGTTGGTAAATTTTGCCAAATTTTATAAATTTTTGTTATTAAAACTGATTATATTCGGGTCAATTTGTCAAAATTTGCTAACTTCAAGACCGAGTTGATACCTAAACTTTGATTTGGGTTAAATTGACAGTAACCGTCAACTTGAGAGACCAATTTAACCCATAATTCTCGGAGTAAAACAACAAAAAACTTGAGAGACCACTTTAACCCATAATTCTTGGAGTAAAACAAAAAGGAAAATCAAAATGGCACTAAGAGTCCATTTGGTTTAACCATTGTATATTATTTATTTGTTGTTATTAGCTTTTTACTGCTAACTAGTAGGTTGAAACTTCCAAAATGCTTAAAATGGTAATAAGCAGTTGTTTCTCAATGCTAATTGAACACTCTATATTTATATTTACTGTTCGGCGAAACAGTGAATCAAGTTACAAAAAAAAAAATAGAGAATCAAACGGCTACGTACTGTTAGCTTCTAATGACAGAAAATGGTTCCATCATGTTGTTGGCTTGTAATTAAAAAATCTTCTTTTTTCTTTTTTAAGTAGAGATCTTCTTTCAACGTCATATTGATTTTCTGAATTAAATAACTTTATAATATAGTTATATGTCATCATGTTTTTCTAGTCTTAATTTGATACATTATTAACAGAAAAATCAGGAGTCCTCATTTCATTTCATGATCATATTCATAAAATTCAAATCTTTAACAGAAATAATAATAAGAAAAATTAATATCAACCTGTTTTTGTAATCATCATCAAATATTCATTTCTATTGAAGAATCATATACAATTAAAGAAGAACCAATCCATATCAAGATTTTAACTACATAACAGAGGTAACATGCAAAAACGCTTTGGGATATACATGCTACGGGAGATAGTTGGAGTATACGAAGCGAGATGAAAGTTTTTGCGACAGTCGCAACACTCATGCAGTATCTTAGGATTCTCGCTTTTTTCTTCGATGCTCACTGGTTTTGTCCTCTCATGGTCGCATTAGAGGAGCGGGGATAGCTCCCACCAGATTTGCCTAGATAACATGTTCATCTGCCATAAATTACCTCGAAATTTTTGCATTGCTTGAGGTCAAGTCTCACCCTAATAGGGAAGTAAGGACAGTTCTCAACCAGTTTGGTGTTATTTAGGGATGTAAACTGGACGGGATAGTGAATGTATTTTCCATCCTCGGAGATTTCCATCTCTGTTACCACGAGTTAAACGAAGATAGATTTGTCCCTGTTCCTATTCTCGCGGATTTTCCGTTTACGGATGTTTCAAAGACTTTTTCTCCATTTCTCATTCCTCGTTCCAGCAGGGAATCACCGTTTAAGTTTATCAGAGATTCTTTATCCCATCGGGACGGGTCATCAAGGAGGGGACTCCCCGCATTATTTACATCCCTAGTGTCATCCGTCATAATAGTCAAATCCAAGACATGTGGCAAACTCCCAAAACACGTCAAGCTCCCAAAAACTAAATTGATTCTGCATTAGTTTTTTATACATAAATTGGCCTTTTTTCAAAGCAAATATGAAATTCAATGATTTTTAAAGTCATTAAAAGAAGTTCAACAAGCTTTATGAAATAGAACTCGAACTCCACTGACCCTCAACCAAAAAAATAATACCAAAAATTATAACGAAATAGATTTACCAAATGAAAATAACCGGTACACTTAAATATAATTAAATAGGCAGTTTTTTTTTTCTTTTATATATAAAATTATTGAATTCATGTAAGCTTCTACTGAATGGTTAGCCATTCAGTACATCAAATACAAAATTTCCATTTTCCCTTACAGATTTTTTACAGCAAAAATGTTACAATATTACAATGAATGATTCATGTTTCATGATAACTAAGTCTAATCAAATAAACTTTTGTGCCTTTTCCTACTTAGCTAAAAAATTCTTGGCATCTCTCCTTTGTATCAAACACAGCTCTTTTCGTTGCGTTTTTTCGCACTTTAGACTTCTGGTTTTGGACAGTTATCAAGGTTGTCTAACTGTAAATCTTGGTTGGTCTGTTCTTCCTTAATAGAGAAAGCTTGAGGGGACGTTGAAGCATAGTTCGTACTAGGATTCCGACATGGTACAACCTGAAACAGCATAAATTAATTAGTTCATGCGCTGAAAAATGAAACCCTCCAAACTCAAGAACTTAATAAACACACTAAGTTAGATGCTAGGCCCGAAAATCGAATGAAGACTAAACAGGTTATAAGTTCAGTGCAGAAAATTACTTGATCAGAGCCTGAATCATCAGCCACAGCTCTCTTCAACCTCTTTACCCTTGGCCTACATTTTGACCTCTCTCCTTGGCCTACCTCTACAAAGTTCTGATCTGAAACTTCTGCAAAAAGACACAAACGAGTTTAGTAAAAGTAACACGTAAAAAATCGAAGAACAACTGCAAACGTAAAGGTTCTAAGGCGTGTTGCATATCAGAAGGAAGTTCTGACTGCAAGAACTTGCCACTAGATAAGAAAAAACATCACAAGAACGTTCTAGGATCGATATGTTGAGAAATAGATACCTATGGAATGCTGCGGCGAGCTTTGTGCTGAACAGACAGGAGAATTCTCTCTGGCATGTAACCTTTCACTAGAGGCTACATCTTGATCATTACATGCACCAATACTTCGTTTGACTGAAGATGTAACGCGGTGTTCGTATTGTTTTTCCGGAATTATATGAGAATCAGCCGTGCTTTCCAATAAAAGGTTATTCTTTTGAGGATTCGTCTTCTGCCTTTTGACATCCTGCAAAACCATGAACTCAATTATAAACGATGATAAATGAAACAAGCAGCAGTATAACCTCCCTAGCGTGCACAAAGAACTGAGGCGTGAGATTCTATTTACCTGATGCACAGATGCGGAACTGTTGGTTGGCATTGCTCGGTGGCTCCATAAGATCTCTCGCAGGCAACCACGCAAAGTAATGGGATTGTTTAAATGATTAACAAAAGATGCTTCCAATGAATCAAGATATAAGCTGTGTTTTTCATCTGTCCACATTGTAGATGCACCCTGCCATAAGAATTAAAACAAAAAATTAGAACTTAGTATCACAGCTTAACAAGCTATCAATTATCCCTTCTTCTATAAAGAGTTCTACCAGCCTTATATTCATTAGACAGCAAATTTCTCATTTCTCATTACATTGCTTTACGAAAAACAAACCTCACTCATATTTGAATTTGAAATTGCTGGTCAAAACCTCACTCATATTTCACAAGAACTTTTGACAGTTGCAAGAACAAACACGCAACCTAAGGACCTAGTCTACGTTAATCAAGGAGAAGCTAGCCTTTGGGATGGAAAAATGATATTTGTTATCTATGGTAACAAACTTTATTTAGATCCAAGTGGATATTTGCAGAATACTTAGTTATGGTAACAGATCTCTGAACAAGATTGATTTAGATCCATATCTCAACAAAACATTACAAGTTATACAAGAAACTGAATTGATCAACCAAGCAGATGAAAATCTTAAGAACTTCCTCTCTAAATCAAGACTCTATAGGTTGAAGCGCCGAAGTAGGATCCAAAATACAACAATTGCAAGAACAAGCATAAATATACTGAATATTATCTATCCGGCTTCTATATCAAATCACACCGGATCTTTCCATTGGCCGGACGGATTTAGACTGAACATCTGGTCTTGATGAGATAATCCGTTTCTTACACAGAAAGCGATTCCTATCCCGACTAATCAGAAACGTGCTATAACCTCCTATAGCATGAATTCACACCTAACCTATGTGATCTCAACATAGGAAAATCGATTGCTCCTATATAATCACAGCACCAAAACTTTTTTGTTTCTCCCAATTCTAAGAGCACGAAAGCCCTGACAACAATTAATTGCAAAACTAATCATTAGAAATTGAGAAATAATATGTAAATCTAATCAACACTAATTTGGACGGAAATCAAAGCATCAAGCTTAAAACGGAGAAAAAAAATTAAGAACAGACACAAAACAAGTGCAGGATAGAACAATCGGAACAGATATTTACAGAAAATCACCATTTTCAAACAATCAAATTAAGAAGGAGGATTCGTTTCCTTCACTTCAACGAGATCTCATATTTACAAAAATTTCACATTCTATAGCATCAAATTAACAAAACAAAACAAAACAAGATTATCTCAAAAGGACAGGGAAATTACCGGAGCTAAGCAATCCTCGGCGGTTATATCAGAGGAATAAAAAGAATCCGTCCGAGTCAAGTTACGGACACAACCAGCCTCCATTGCGACATGATCCGGTGACGGATAAGAAAGATTCCGCCTGAGATTCTGGCCTTGCATTTTGTGTAGCAGAAAGGGGATTGAAAAGTAGAAAGAACGTGAAAATTGTGTTGTATAAGTAAGAAATCTCAACAGAGAAATCGGGCTAAATTTCTAGAGAGAGAAACAACGGCCATGAACTCCGTAGAGAAAGAAGCGGAGAGAGGAGAGAAGAAATAGAAGAAGGAGGAGGAGGAGGAGGCGGTGCTTTTGGTCAATAAAGTATCCAGATGGCAGCGCTTTTACACGTGTCAATCCCGTCGATTGAGTGCCACGTCAGATGGACGGTTGATAATATCTTAGGCTAATGACAAAATCAGATATTTTTCAATTTTTTGGTTGCTTCTGTGTGACGTGAAGCAAGATATTTTTCTTAGGATATTTTCTATGAGCAATGTAATTTCCGAAAAGGAAATATCTAGATTGATTTTTTTTAATAAGAAAATATATAAGTAAAAAAATAATAATTGGAATAATGAATTAAAATAAGATTAAGGGCTTTGAGAAAGTAATATGTTCGTAAAATATAGTACTAATTTAGGTTTAATATTTAAAAAAATGTCTAATATATCAGAATTTGTCTTTTGGTTAGGGTTGTGCATCGATTTAAAACCGAACCGAATTTACCGAATACCGAAATATCTAAAAATCTTGTACCGAACTGAACCGATAAACAGATTTTTTCGGTTCGGTTCGGTTTTTCCCGAATTAACCGAATTAATATAAAACTTTACAAATAATCTAAAAAACACAAAACTTTAATTCATATACTAAGTAAGAGCATAAATCAATGGTTATACTAAATGTTTTTTTTTAAGTTGCTAGGGGTGTCAGAGGAGGATCCCATGATGGAGGTGGATGCTTTTGAGAATGATTCCGGGGATTTTCTCTCTGATTCCGATTCTGAGGATGGAGAGCCTGATAACCCGCTGTGTCCTAGGATCCGGCTGTCCTCAGATGACAAGCGGGTCATGAGATCGAAGTGGAAATTGGCGTTAATCGTCACTGTGTTGGGGAAAAGGATCAGTTTCAATTATTTTGCCCAGAGGATCCAGGCTCAATGGGCAAAGAAAGGAAAGGTTACTATCACAGACCTTGAAAATGACTATTATGTCATTAAATTCACAAGGGCTGAGGATTTCAATGCTGTTGTGAATGGTGGTCCGTATATTATCTCCAATCATGTGTTGGCTCTGAGACCTTGGGTCCCAAATTTTGATCCCCATGATTGCTCTGTTAACAGGATCCTTACTTGGGTTAGGTTCCCGGGCCTACCTCTTGAATACTACAGTGATAGGTTCCTGAACAAGATTGGTAGCCTTGTTGGGAAAGTCCACCATGTTGATAAGACTACCATTGGGGCAGTGAGAGGCAAGTTTGCCAGGGTCTGTATCGATATTGATCTCGCTAAGCCTCTTCTTTCTCAGTTCTGTACTCAAAACAAGGTCTATCATATTGAATATGAAGGTATACACAACATCTGCTATGAATGTGGTATGTTTGGCCATACCCTTGAGGGTTGTCCTAAGAGGAGGAAGGACGTGGAGGAGTTGGTGCAACCTATCATAGGCGAAGCTGAGAAGAGTCAAGGGGAAGTAAGGAGCTTTGGCCCATGGATGCTTGCCAAGAGGCCAGTGAGAAGGAAGCCACGGGCTAATGTTAATGCTAATCATTCACCAGATATCAGTACGAAGATGACTACTCTCCAGATTGCTCCTGAGATCAAGGTCAGACCCCCGGATATTAAGAAGGGGATTGAGACTGGAGTGGACTCAGCTTCGGGTTCCGGGTCAAGGTTCGGTGTTTTGTCTATGGAGGAAGATCAAGACTCGGATCCTTCTGATAAGCAGATTGATTTAAGCATGCCTGGTCTGGAGTCGGTAGAGCATGCCTCTAGTCTGGGTAATTCTATTAATCCTCTCTTTGTCTCTAATGCTTCTGCTAAAGGCAAAGAGATTCCCCAGTCTATCCTGTCAGCTGGGAAGGGTTTGAGTAGGGAGGCGAGTACTCTACATCCTCCTGTTGATGCTCCTATTGGTAAGACTATAGGAGTGAGTAAGTTAAACATGAAGAATCCCAAAGGGAAACCTAAAAAGAACCTTCATGGTTTGAATTCTTTGGATAAAAGGGGTCCTTCTGGGACCGCCTCTAGGCTCTCCGGAGCCCCAAACAAATACCTGATCTAGGGTTTGGGCCTGCGTCTGTAGTCTCCCCCTCTGATGGACTTCTTCGTTTGGAATGTTAGAGGTGCGGCGAGCAAGGCTACCCGCATTCATGTCAATGATCTCATTAAACAGTTTAACCCTTCCTGCTTTGTCCTTCTTGAGACCAAGGTTAGTGGAGCCAAAGCAGATGAGGTGGTTAGAAAGTTTAAGAATTGGAATTGCGTCAGGTCGGAGGCTACTGGTCGGGCAGGGGGGATTTGGCTCTTTTGGAAGCCAGGTCAAGTCAATATTGATATTGTTACTATGGACAGTCAATTCATCCATAGTAAGGTGTGTTACCCGGGTAATAAACCCTTCTTTATTACCTTCGTCTATGCTGATCCTGTTTCGACTAACCGAAGAAGGCTGTGGGAGATCCTTCATTCTTTTAGCTCTAACATGGTGGAGGCGTGGTTGGTTGCCGGAGATTTTAATGACATTGCCCTCTTGAGTGATCAGAGAGGAGGGGGTAATCATTATGTGAACCGGTGTCTTAATCATAAGCAAAGTATGGATATGTGCGGGCTTTCGGACCTGGGTGCTGCTGGCCACAAATTTACCTGGAAAAGGAATAGTGTGTTTGTTAGGTTGGATAAGGTGTACGCTAATGTTGCAGCGATTTATAGGTTTTCTGAGGTCAAGGTACTTAATCTCCCTTTCCGTCACTCAGACCATTGCCCTATCCTCATTAATTTGGTCAAAGGAAATCGGCTGAAAGGTAATAGACCTTTTAGGTATCTGGTGGCTTGGGAGTCTCACCCCGAGTTTAAGGATTTCGTTAAAAGCAATTGGCATCCCCACTCTGATGTTCTCCTCGCTACTGAGGAATTCAGGAGGAATGTGGCTGTTTGGAATCAAAATACTTTTGGTCATATTATCAGGAGGAAGAACAAACTCTTGAGGAGAATGGAAGGTGTTCAGCGTTGCTTGGAGGTTCGTTTTGATCATAGCCTGAATGGTCACCTAAGAGCTCTTCAGAACGAGTTGGAAGCTGTGCTTAGACAGGAAGAGCTTCTGTGGTTCCAGAAATCTAGGAAGGCTTGGATTCAAGACGGGGACCGGAATACCAGGTTTTTCCACCTCTCAACGATCATTAGGAGACAGCGAAATAGGATCGAGGCTATTAAAGACGCCAGTGGTGAGTGGATTTTTGAGGAGGAGGACATTCGGCGCCTTGCCCTTGATTTCTACAAGGACCTGTTCAGAGAGGAAGCTGTGGACCTAGAGAGTGCCCACTCTGGCATTTCCTTTCCTCGTTTGGGGGAGGATGCTATTAATAATGCTTTCCATCCCATTGAGCTTAAAGAGATTGATCTGGCCTTCTCCAGCATCGGTTCCACTAAGGCTCCTGGTATTGATGGTATCCCCGCTAGTTTCTATCATAAACACTGGGACACTGTTAAAGAGGGTATATACAGCTTTGTGTTAGGTGTCTTTGGTGGTTCGAACGATATCAGTTTGGTTAATAAAACCCTCATTGTCTTGATTCCTAAGGTTGCCAAGCCTTCTTCCTTTCTCCAGATGAGACCCATCAGTCTTTGTAATGTCTTGTATAAAGCTATTACTAAGATTGTGGCTAATAGAATCCGGAAGATCCTTTCGGATATTATCAGCCAAAATCAAGGGAGCTTTGTTCCTGGAAGACAATTGATGGATAACGTTGTTATTGCCCAGGAGGTTGTCCATTCTATGAAGATTAAGAAAGGCAAGAAAGGGATCGTGGCTCTCAAGCTGGATCTGGAGAAAGCCTATGATAGGTTGAACTGGAGCTTTCTTCTGGATAGTTTAGCCAAAGCTGGTATCCCGGAGAACTGGAGGAATTTGATTGGAAAGTGTATCTCCTCTCCTGTTTTCCAGGTTATGATCAATGGGGATATGTCGGATGAGTTCTCTCCATCCAGGGGTATTCGTCAAGGGGATCCTATGAGCCCCTTCCTTTTTGTTATTGCCATGGAAAGATTGTCTCACCTGATCCAAGAGGCGGTGAGCAAAGGGACTCTCCACCCTGTTTCCATCAACAGACATTGCCCCCCTGTTACCCATTTACTCTTTGCTGATGATGTCATGCTTTTTGTGGAGGGTAATGAGGAACAAATTAAGGCTGTGATGGATATCCTCGACTGCTTTTGTGAGGCTTCTGGCCAGAAGATTAACATCCATAAATCCCGTATGCTTTGTTCCAAGAATATGGATAATAGCTTGTGTAAAAGACTGAGTGAGATGTCTGGCATTCCCCTGACTCAATCGTTTGGGAAATACCTTGGGGTCCCTCTTCATAGTGACAGGGTGTCCAAAGCCTCTTTTAAAGACATTTTGGACAAATCTAACGGTTTGTGTGCTAGCTGGAAAGCTAATTCTCTTTCCCTTGCAGGTCGCCTTACTTTAATCCAGTCTATCAACTGCGCTGCTCCAAATCACATCATGCAAGCCTGTAAGCTCCCTGAGCCGGTCCTCAACGACCTTGATAAAATTAATCGGCGTTTTCTGTGGGGAGAGTCTGGGGATGGGAGGAAGATTCACCTGGTCCCTTGGAAGGAAGCCTGCCAGCCTAAGAGCAGGGGGGGTCTTGGTATAAGGCAAGCTAAGGACAATAATAAAGTCCTGTTAATGAAGCTTCTTTGGAGAATGTGGCAATCCCCCTCCTCCCTTTGGGTTCGTCTTCTGTGCGGCAAGTATAGGAAAGATAGAATCTTTGGTGGCCCGAAGGAGAGGGTTGTCAGCTGTTCCTTCCTCTGGAAAGGGCTTAGTGCTGTTTTTGCTGAGTTCTGTACAGGGATTGGCTTGGAGGTGGGTAATGGGAGATCCATTAGTTTCTGGTATGACACCTGGATTGGTGACAAACCGTTGATTGAGGTGTGCATCGCCCCTCCGCCGAATGATCTCCTCTCCTGGAGAATTGCTGATGTGGTGGACTCGGAGAGAGACTGGATCTGGTCTAAGTTCGACTCCTTTCTTAGCCTGGAGACCCTCCTTAATATTAGAGGTGTGAAGATTAGTAATCAGGAGGAGGATAAGGACAGACACTGCTGGGCCTTGACTAATAATGGTTCTTATTCTTGCAAATCGGCCTATGAAGCTTTTACCCCTAATAGGGCTGATCCTCCTTTGGAAATTTGGAAGTCCATTTGGGCCCTCAAAGTCCCCTACCGCATTAGGAGTTTCCTATGGCTGGGAGTCAAAGACAGGCTCCTCACGAATGCAGATAGACACAGAAGGCACTTGGCTGTATCTGGTGCCTGTAGCAGATGCAGCGGCCATGTGGAAACCTTGTGCCATGCTTTGAGGGATTGCCCGAATAGTAGAAAGGTTTGGGAAGGGGTCCTTTCTCACCACATCCTTCCTTCCTTTATGGGGTTCTCTGATATTGACTGGTTCTCTGAAGGCGTTAATGGGAATTTGTTGGCCAGTATGGAGCACGGGGCTATTCTCTTCGCTATTATTTGTCACCAAATGTGGAAATGGAGGAATGAAGAGTTATTTGCTGAGAAGACTGTCTTTATTCCTGACCTCCGGTTTTACTTCTCGAAAAAACTCTCTGTTATTACAAAGAGTTTTGAAGGAGAGCCCCTGGTTCACCCCTCCCCGGTTAAAGAGGTCCAGTTAGTTGGTTGGAGGAAGCCCAGGGAAGGGGTTGTCAAGTTGAATACGGATGGCTCCTGCCTTAGTAATGGCAGAATTGCTGCTGGTGGAGTTCTTCGGGATTCTGGTGGCGCCTGGCTGGCTGGGTTTACCCATAACTTAGGTACGGGCTCCTCCTTTACTGCAGAGCTCTGGGGGATCTTGTCTGGCATTAAACTCGCCATTCGCATGGGTGTTAAAAGACTTTCGGTGGAGTCTGACAATTTGGAGGCTATCAACAGGATTTCGGATAGACATGCTGTTTGTCTTAAGAGTCAGAATCTCATTAAAGCCATCTTGAGGCTTCGTCCTGCCTTCGATTCTCTTACCTTCTCCCATATTTATAGGGAGCAAAACCGCGTGGCGGATCGCTTGGCAGCTGCTGGGCATGGGGGGATGTTAGGTGTTTCTACCCTTTCCGTTCCTCCTTCTTTTCTGTTACCTTCTCTTCTTGAGGATAGGATTGGGGTCAGTCTTCCTAGACTGATCCCGGGTTAGGTTTTTGTTTGTTTGTTTTTTTTTCTTCCCTTCTTACCAAAAAAAAAAATGTTTTTTTTAAGGTAAATAGGTGTTAGATTAGAATTTAATGATTATAAATTCAAAGTTAAATTAAATTAGAATTTAATGGTTATATTAAATATATATATATATATATATATTTTTTGTAGAATCATAAATTAAAAAATTAGCATGTTGTGTTATCATTAGATAGGTGTTGTGTATAAATTTAGGAAGGGTTAGAATTTTTTTTCCAACCATACATGTATAAAACGACATAGTAGCAACTAATCGGTGCGGTTCGGTTATTTAGATTTTTATTAGAAACCGAACCGAACCGCACCGAAAACCGATATTCACCAAAATAATACACCGAATCCGAAGTGTAATAATAAAACCGAACCGAAAAACCAAACAGTGTCGGTTCAGTTCGGTTTTGCGGTTTCAAACCGCATAATGCACAGCCCTACTTTTGGTTGAGTTTCTGACCTTTTAAAGTGTCGATAACTTTTTGAATTTATAAAATATTCAGTTAGTTTTCTGAACTTACATAAAATATAATCAATTAGTCATTCGGTTTTAAAAAAATAAGTTAAATGCGGAAGATATATTACACACGTATTAAAAAAAGTAAAACGAAGATCGTATATCCGGTTCTAATATTAGAGAAGACAAATTTTGCAGTTGAGCAAGTAAGAACTTTATTTTGAATCTATTGTTTGAATTATGTAACAACATTCTAAGACGTGTGCAACACATCTTCCGCATGCAGCTTATTTTTTTTTTTTTTTTACAACCGATTGATTAATTGATTACATTTTGCACAAATTTAGGAGGCTAATTTAATATTTTATGCAAGTTCCATAGGCTATCGGGACACTTTGAAATTTCAGGGGGCTAATCAAGCTTTTTAGACAAGTTCAGGGAGGCAAATGATGTATTAGGTCTTAAAAAATATATTAATTTAGGCCTAAAAAACGAAATGCGACATGTAATTCATATTATTCTGTTAGGTTATGATTTCTCTCCTCCACGTACAAATTGATATAACTTAGCAGAGTAGTATGAATGACGTGTTACGTTCCGTTATTGAGACCTAAATTTGTACTCTTTTTTAAACATTAAGACTAGAGCTGGGCGCGGATCCTAGAGAAACTAGATTGGACCGAATATCCGAGTAAAAAGATCCAGAATTGGACCGAACTGTTGGCTTTTACCAAAGAACTTGACCGAACTAGACTGTTGATTTTTTGCCAAACGATAACCGAATTGGATTGGATTGAACCGAATTGGATTGAAAGAACTGAAGATTTATCATATTAAATTTATATTTTATATATGAAGTTTTATATTTTTCTATTTTAGTGAATTGTTGTATTTCCTATTTTTATTTAAGGTAGGTTGTATTTTTTATTCTTATTTATGGTAGGTTAGAATTATTAGGGTGATTTAAGGTAGATTGTATTTCCTATTCTAATTTAAGGTATGTTATAATTATTAGGGCGATGATTTGTTAGGCCAGCTGTACTTTCCTTGTCTCGTTTCCTATATAAGAGAATCAGACTGTACTAATTGATTATGTCATTGATTAATGAAATCTTTTTTTTTCTTCTATATTCTTCTCTCTGTTCTCATTCTTTTTTCTTCATGTTCTAATATTCTAGTTTATCAGAATCATAGCTCCGACATCATCTTCTCAATTTCTTCTCTAAATTGGAATCTAATTGTTTGCAATTTCAGTTTTTCTACTACTGTACTTTAGTTTGTTAGTGTTTAGCTTAAGTTGTGCATTTCTTAAGATTTGTGTGTGTTAAAATGTTAAAATTGTTAATCTTGAAACTAAATTACCCATTTCTTTTCGAGTTGATTAAGCTCAATTGACACAGAAACCATATTTTCTTCTTTACTTCGGACTAAGTAAGCTTTCTTGAATCATTTACAATCTTGATTCAATAAGCAAGATTGAGACAAATACAATATTGTAGATTTAATACTATCAGTAATCAAAAGAGTACTGGTCTGGGCTAGGGCCACCTCTGTCTGGTTACGAAGCTTGGGTTCCTTCTTCTGAGAAGTTAGTACCGAATAGGTAACGAATAGGGGACTTTCTGTTGTGAGATTGACTTACTTCAGTAAGCAACTGAACTAAGCCCTCATCTATCTCTTATTACGTAATACCTCTCTATTCTAGACCTTAATTCTGGCTAACTACCGTTACCTTTGTGTAAGCCCTAGGTAAGGTATAGTTCAGATTACGAAGATGGACTACTGCTCTGGTTAGGTTCTAATCCCTATAACCCTCTGTCTGGTCTAATAGGTATAGTAGCCTTACTAGCGCCTCAGGTGTAAGACGTTTATGAAGATGTGTGTCTGTCAAGTTTTTATAGTAGTTATTTTACCCATTGACAATTTTTCTGTTTAGTTCATTCTAACTATTAAAAAATGGCTCTTATAATTTGTCATTTACATTTGACATGGTTTATACAAACTTTCTTGAAATTTTATGTTAAAATTAAGGGTATTAATTTATTAGTCCCTATATTTTAACAAAACACACTGTTTAGTCCCTCTATTTTCAAAAACACACGGTAAGGTCTCTAACCTTTTTCTCGATGAACTGTTTAGTCCCTAACGTTTGTCTCGGTGAACTATTTAGTCCCTGCCGTTAGACTCTTATGAAGATTTAATTAGTCAATTTGGATTTGAGTCAAAATCTATTTGCCTTAACTACCATTTACCACAAAATCAAATATATAAGACCATTATCTTCATTGTTTCTCATCTCTGCGTTCTTCTTTTCCTTTATGTTCTTTTCCTTTATGGGTTAGGGATTCAATCATTTCTCCATTTTTTTTTGAGCGTCGGTTGTGAGAGAAAGACATAGAGACGTGAATTGCTTTTGACTGATAAACAATAAAGGGTAATTTAGTCATTTCCGAATTCATAAACGGTAAAAAATCTGACAAACAGACGGAATGGCTGAACTGAAAAAAAGGTTAGAGACCTTGCCGTGTGTTTTTGAAAACACAAAGACTAAACAGTGTGTTTTGTCAAAATATAGGAACTAATAAATTAATTACCCTAAAACTAATTATCTATTCTATTTTGTAATGAAACAGAATATTTTTACCGAGTAGGAAGAGAACTAATTATCTATTCTATTTTGTAATGAAACAGAATATTTTTACTGAGTAGGAAGTGAAAATCAACATGTGATAGTTCATTAACCGATAATTTTATGTCTCGATGAGCCAAATATCCAAAGTGGCCTTGTTGCTTAGCAAGATATTTTTCTCAGGATATTTTCTATGAGCAATGTTATTTCCGAAAAGGAAATATCTGGATTGATTTTTTTAATAAAAAATATATAAGTAAAACTCCAAAAAAAAAAAATGGAATAATGTATTAAAATAAGGTTAAAGTTTTTGGCAAAGTATTAATATCACTCCACCAATAAAATAGCGTGAATATAGCACTAACGTAGGTTTAATCTTTAAAAGATCTAATATATTATTTGTCCCTGAATTAGTAAAAAAGTTTAATTGGTCTTCGGAACTTTTAAAGTGTCGTGATAGTTTCTTGAACTTATGTAAAATACAATAAATTAATCAATCGGTTGTAAAAAAAAGTAAGTTAAATAAGAAGATATATTACACACATCTTAAAAAAAAGTAAAACGACCAAGATCGTGTATGTGGTTCTAATATTAGAGAAGACAAGTTTTGCAGTTGTGCAAATAAGAGCTTCATTTTCAATCTATTATTTGAATTGTATAATACATGTGCAACACATCTTCCGCATGCAGCTTACTTTTTTTTTTCAATCGAGTCATTAATTGATTTCATTTTACGCAAGTTCAGGAGGCTATCGGGATACTTTGAAATTTTAGAGGGCCAGTCGAACTTTTTTGGATAAGTTCATGGGGAAAATGATGTATTACGCCTTTAAAAACCTATTAATTTAGGCATAAAAAACGAAATGTGACACGTTATTCATATTACTCCATTAAGTTCTGATAACTTAACGGAGTAATATGAATAATGTATTATGTTCCGCTATCGATGTCTAAATTTTTATTTTTTTTAAACATTAAGCCTGATATTATTTTGTACGTGGAGCCTAAATTGACACTTTCTCAAAAACCATAGGTCAATTTTTGTACTTTATTCCTAAAAAATCATAAAGACCTAAAATAAGAATCAAATTAGAGATAAAGTGCAAAAATAACCTTAACGTTTACCGCCATGAGCAATTTTTCTATTAACGTTTAATATGGTGTAATTTTAACTCTAATATTGGCAGCCAAGAGCAGTTTTACCCTTAGCCAGTGGCGGAGCCAGGAATTTAAACTTGGGGGAGGGGGCTAAATTTAGCCGTGCGGTTGAGAGTAAATTTTCAAAAAAAAAAAAATAGCATCCAACACGTTAAAATTGTAAAAATATTGTCATTTTTTAGAAACTGACATTGAGCTAATAGAAAATTAAATATGTTTATTTTTTTTAATGGAAAAGACATAATAAAAATGAATTCAAAAGTGTTATCAAAATAAAAAGTATATTTAAATTAATTAATAATGGATAATGTTTTTATAATTATTTAAAAATTAATAAAAACTTTTTAAAAGAAAATAAGGTTGGATGGAATTAAACATAGGACCTCCCAAAATAGGGGTACACATCTTTAACCATTTAATCTACCTTTAAACATTGAAATAATACTACATATTTTAGCGGGGGCTACATGGGAAAAATCGATCCGTACTCAAGGGCGGAGTCGGTGGTCGGGGGGCTCCGGCCCCCCCGAGCCCTGGGCTGGCTCCGCCCATGCCCTTAGCGTTAGCAAGTTGGCTCCATTTCAGATGTTATTATAAAACACATATATTATTCATTATTCTGCACCAATTGCATTTTAGTTGATTCTAAAAAAAAAGAATTATTTTTTTTTTGTGATTTAATAATAGAATTGGAGATAATATTTATAGATTCGGCGAAATATATGAATTTTTTTGTCAAACTCATACAAAATATAGTATGTTTAAAAAAATCACGTCCAATCTTATGTTTGTGAGCTGTTATTAATGAGTGATAAAATTACGCAAATATGAAGTGTAGATAACAAGATTCGTGACTGAGAAGACAGTTTGATGAATTATTTTTTTTAATTGACCAAACTTGTCAATGTTAGAGGTAAAATTGCTATTCACTGCCAATATTAGGGTAAAATTGTAGTCATGGATAAAATTGCTCCTGACCTCTAAAAGTTAGAGGTATCCCATCAAATTAAGAATTGAATAAATATGTAAATTCAAATTTATAGGATTCAAATTTTATTATTGATACCAACGAGACGGCTAATTGGATGGCAAACTACGTATGACGATTGTTTTTGGGTCTTTACGAGTATGATGAGCTTCCTGCAGATATCCAGAATATTTTACTTTCGAATATTAATGGTTCGTGCATTCCTAGAATGACTCAATACCCGTTGTAAGGCTTCTCGCCTCCATGCTATAAAAAAATATTATTGAAGATGAATAGATTTGAATTGATATTGAGATTTAATTCAAAATTAATTAGTTAATTTGATTTAGCAGTTTCAAGAAAAGAAATATGTTTTAATTAGTGGAGTTATTAAATTAATAACTAATAAATAGATTAGTGATTATTAAATATTTGAATTTTCTATTTTTTTATTGTTTATGATTGAGATAAGGTGTGAAAATACATCTAACGTTTACAGGCAGAAGCAATTTTACTCTTAACGTTTAAAATGGTGCAATTTTACTTTTGCTAAAGAATAAAGAATCTATTATTTGAGAGAGTTCTTCTCGGGAAAATTATCCAATATTATTGATAGCTTCAAAGGAGATGTACTTGCTAGTTCTACCCAAAAGAAAATTTGTCACCTTCTTGGCTGGTGTAGGCCTAGGGAAGGGGTGGTAAAATTGAACACGGATGGTTCTTGCCTTAATAATGGTAAAATTTCTGCAGGAGGTGTTTTAAGGGATGATGGGGGTGCTTGGCTGTCTGGGTTTGTTCATAATCTGGGCATGGGTTCATCCTTTTCGGCTGAATTTGGAGGATTTTTTCTGGCCTAAGACTGGCCAAGAGTCTGGGGTTGAAAAAGTTGCTTGTAGAATCTGACAACCTCGAGGCCATCAAAATGATCTCCGATAAAAAAAAAAAAGCTATTTGTTTAAATAGCAAAAATTTAATCAAAGGTATTAGAATGCTTTGTTCTTCCTTTGACTTCATCAGCTTCAGCCATGTCTTCAGAGAGCAAAATCGGGTAACGGATCGTTTGGCGGCTGATGGGCATGAGCGGATGCTGGGCGTCACTACCTTATCTTCTCCTCCTGATTTTTTATCTTCTCTTCTTTTGGAAGATGTTGTGGGGGTTAGCTTCCCTAGGCTAATCCCAGGTTAATATTTTTTTGTTTTTTTGTTTTTTCTTTCCTGTTCCTACCAAAGACAAACACATAAAAATTAAGTCCACTTTATAGAAATTTAATTACTCATAAAGAAGTTAATGTAAAGTATATTTCAACTCATGACATGGTAATTGATCCTCTAACAAAACTTGTCGAGAGGATGTTTATGTAAAGCATGTTAGATCATAGGGTTTGTTTAGGAACTTAACATATTTTTATTTCACGTATTTTGTGAACATGATTATTCAATAAAGTCTATAAGTTCATTACAATACACGAGTGTGAATGTTATTTGTTAATGTTTACTGTTATAAATTATTATGCATGTCAGATAGAGAAGTAATTTACTATCGCGGGTTTTTATCTTTATTTTTTCTCATGATGACAAAGATAAGGATGAAACTGTTTTTGAATAATCGAGAACTTGTTTAACAATAGAGCTCGTCTTGTTAAACAATGAAACTGACTTCATTAAAATATAAGACTATGATATACATCCACAACAATGCTTTTATATATATATATATGGGATTGCGTGTAATCTATAAGGTCTAGTTGAGTCATGAGTTGGACCTTTATATCCTTGTGGCCGAAGGTAGTCCTTCAATAGAGAGAACTAATGTTAAATGTTCTGGCATATCTAAACTAATGTTTTCATATGGTGTTATTTGAGTAAAGACATGTGCTTCTTTCAAATGGAAGAAAATGAACACCATAACACATGTTTTCATGTGACGTGTGCTTGGCAACCACGAGAACGAAAATGAACAATCTCAACATTTTTCTAATATGAGACTCACTTTGTGAACTGTGATTTTTCGATATGTTATCCTTATAATCCTTAAGCAGCTCCGAAAGTATAATTTAATGTGCCTATCTTAGAAGAATGCTCTCATAGGTTAGGTGATAATTGAGCCCGAAAAGAGACTGATTATACAAACGCCTTAAATATGATGGAAAGAATATAGTAATGGGAAAGATTCCATATGTTCACATCTTCAATGTTCAATGTTTCATAGTCTGGACTGTTATTCTCAGGGTCATAATTGTAAAAATAAAAATACGTAGAGATAAAATTTGTCGCAATGAATATGATATGAAATCTAGGATAAATCATACAAGTATTCTATAACATATATTCATAAAAAAATGTTATATATCTCCAAGGAGTGTATAATACAGGTTTTGATACATGTTATATGAGAGCGTGTATATCTCCAACGAGTATACAGTACTAGAGCTCTCGATAGTATGTCGGTTGCATGAACTATTTGTGAGTATGAATGAGATGAGGTAAGGAATATATTTACGTGCGAGTTGGAGATGTGGGAATTAATTAATTGGGTTGGGTGAGCCTAATTAATTATCCTTCCGTAATAGGAATGGACCAAGCATAGTTCTATTAAGATTAAGTTTAATCCTAATAAGTGACATATAAATAGAACATTATACCACATTTAAACCTTAACCTAACATAATCAGTATTAAAGAAAACTCTCTACTTCCCTATCCACGAGAGTTGCACGCTCATCCTCCTTCTCGGTGTGCGCTTTTAGATCGTGGATCAATCACAACTCATCCTAGACTTCTATTAAGACCGACAATACCAGATCCGGTTCGTATTTTCCGCTGCTATTCAATTGTTATAAATTAAAAGATGTAACCCGTTAATTTGTTATATTCAGATTCTTGACCTATATCTTTTCCCTGATATATATATATATATATACATCCCTTTCCTCGAGAGTCGCACTTTCCTCCATCTCGGTGTGCGTTCTTAGTTCGTAGATCAATCACCACTCCTTCTAGACTTCTATTAAGATCGACAATACAGATCTGATTCGTATTTTTCACTACTATATATTACAAGAGGTAACTCGTTAAATCATTGTATTCATATTCTTGACCTTTAGCTTTTCCCTTATATATATAAACATCTCTCTCCTCGAGATTCGCACGCTCCTCCTCCCTCTCGGTGTACGTTCTTAGTTCGTGGATCAATCACAACTCCTTCTAGACTTCTATTAAGATCGACAATACGGGACCCGGTTCGTATTTTTCCGTTGTTATTCAATGGTTATACATCACAAAAGGTAACCTGTTAAACCGTTATATTCAGATTCTTAACCCACCACTCCTCCTAGACTTCTATTAAGATCGGCAGTACAAGATCCAGTTCGTATTTTTCCGCTTCTATTCAACGGTTATACATTACAAGAGGTAACTCGTTAAACCCTTATATTCAAATTCTTGACCCATATCTTTTCCCCTCTCTCTCTCTCTCTCTCTCTCTCTCTCTATATATATATATATATATATATATATATATATATATATATATATACCCTCTCCTCAAGAGTCGCATGTTCCTTCATCTCAGTATGCGTTTTTAGTTCGTGGATCAATTACCACTCCTCCCAAACTTCTATTAAGACCGACAATACGAGATCCAATTCATATTTTTCTACCGCTATTCAACGGTTATACATTACAAAAGATAACTCGTTAAACCTTTATATTCGGATTCTTATTTTCATGATATATATAAACTAACATAAAAATATCATGATAACACAATCTAAATTATCACTCCTTTTTTTTTTTTTAATTTGCGCAATCTAAATTATCACTCCTTTTAACAAGTTATTTTATTATTTGAGCAATAGATAGTTGTTTCCATTCACATATAATTACATGTTTGATTTTGAACTATAAAGTATCATGATTCATATTATACCTTAATAATGTTTTAAATTGTACTTTTGTTTTAAGTGGGCCCCACTTGTGTGTTTTTGATATTTTACAACTATCTATTATTAAAGATAAATTATTTAAAAATAAAAGAGGTATATAATATAGGCCTAATACACAAATAACCCCCTGAACTTGTCCAAATTTTGCAACTGCCCCCTTCAACTTTCAATTGTAACAACTTACCCTTTAAACTTGTCCAATTGTAAGACATAACCCCCCAAACTTGTCAAATTATAAAACAGAACCCCAAATTATTGACACGGACTGCAATTGAAGAAACACGTGAAATACAAAAGCTGCAAACGCTCGTGGAATGTGATAATCAGATCTTTAGACCCAAAAAAAACCAGTATTTAAGTAACCAAATCCTCAATTCTTCAACTTTTTCTTCTTCCTTTTGTTATTCCTATTCATTTTTTTTTATTGATTTCTTGATTCAAAGTTCTGAGATATTATGATGGTGAAAATGTGTTTATGTGGGGAAATAGCTCTATTGAAGATTTCATGGCGTGATACGAATCCGGGGAAACGTTTTTACGATTACTTCAAGTACTTAGGTAAAAAAAATATTCCAATTTGGAGTTATGTTTTACAATTGGACAAGTTTGAAGGGTAAGTTGTTACAATTGAAAGTTGAGGGGAACAGTTGCAACATTTGGACAAGTTCAGAGGGTTATTTGTGTATTAGGCCTATAATATATTCAATGGACGCCACGCAATATACGACCATGTGGTGAGATACGTACTTAAAGAGAAATGACAACACTTTGCAACAACTTTTATTTTTTCTTAAGAAATAAAATCAGAAATGATAAATTGAATAGATATTTTTATTTTTTTTTATTGACCGATAACTATGTTTATAAACTCGGGACGAAGGGTCTGAACATCTTAAGGATCTTTCTGATTCAACCTGCAAAACAGAACCAAAGGTTAGAGGGAGTGGAGTCCGGCAATTCGCTCTAATGCTTAAGTCAATGGATTCTTAGAAATGATTGAAGAGTAAAGACGAAGTGTGAGTTGTTGAGTTTATGAATATGGTTATACCTGTCTATTTATAAAGATGAGTCAAATATCTTACTCCCTCCATCTAGGTCATTCTAGGATTTCAAGATCTTTTAATTTAGTTTTTTGGTCCAAATATTAAATTTTTTATATTGGTACATGTGTTTTCTAATATTCCAATACTTATTCCGCAATAGTGATATGAGAGAGAATTTTTTTTACTTAACCAACATATTTCTTAATTTGTGTAAAATACCCTAGAATGACTTATATAATGGAATGGATGGAGTATCTTCTAGGAATTCTTTTAGTATTAGGAATCCTTCTCCTATTAGGAGTTTGGCTTTAAGAGAAGTCGTTCATGATATGGAGTCTTCGACCTAGCCACATGAGAGTTTCTTTTAGAGGGGAAACACCATGGAAACTTCTTGGTGGACCCGAAATTCCAAATTAAGACACGTAGACAATATCTACATGGTATTGAGTCGGACCGGCTTTGTCCTTAGGCAATAGAGACGGCCGTCTAAGGCCCCAAAAAATTAGGCCCCATATAATAATTTTTTTCTTAATATTGAATAGTCATTAAAAAAAACTAAAAAACATTGAATATAAATTTTAATTAGTGATTTTAAGTCTAAAAGGGACATAACAGTTTTTAGATAATTTTTCTCTTTTTTACAAATTCTAAAGTTATAAGGTGTTTTTTTATTATTATTTTTAATGAAAATGTTTATATCATTTTATTAGATGAAAAAAATACAACTAGAAAATGGTAAGGGATAAAACTTCACACAAGTATAGACTAAAGCCAATATAAAATCCACGAAGTGAATAAAATAACTACAAGGAATAAAAAAAGCCATAAAAAATACATTTTTTCGTCAAATTCAAATTATATAAATATATTTAATTTAAAAATATTATTTATGTATAAAGAGCCTACAAATTGTCTTGCCTAGGGCCTCCAACGATCATGAGCCGGCCTTGGATGTTACAATTGGTATCAGAGCTGATTCTCCATGTACGATGTGTGGTTTGGAAACGAACCAGGTGAAAGTTGGTGGACCTTAATGACCCGATCCAGAGTGGGTGGTGCCGGGGTAGAAGGCCTGAGCAAGGAGCAACCCCAAGAGATAACAATGGGGCAATAATGAACTGAATCTCAAATCGGAAATGGAGAGGGATTAAATGACGCTTATTAGTAAAGTGAGAATCCAATACATGAAGATGCATTTTAAAGCTGTGAGGCCCAAGGTGTTGGATTTGAGGTAAAACGGAAAATATCTACATAGTATTGGGTTGGGATGTTACAAATCCGAAAGATCCTAAGAGATCACGTATCTGATTCGTTTTATATAATATCATTAACCAAATCCAAAAATTAAATTAATCATTCATTTTAGGGATAAGGTGCAAAAATACCCCTAATGTTTACAACCATGAGCAATTTTACCCTTAACGTTGGCAGCTAAAAACAATTTTACTCCTAATATTGATAAATTGGATCAATTTGAGAAATAATTCATTAAATTGTCTTCTCGGTCATGAATCTTCTAATCTATACTTCAGTTCATATGTGCCTCACTTTATCAATAATTAGTAACAAATCACAAACATATGATTAGACGTGAAACAAATAAAATTAAATTAAAAAATATATTGTATTTTATATAGAGTTTGACAAAAAAAAATCAAATATTTCATCAAATTTTTTAAAAAATTAATCTCCAAATTTATTATTAAATCACAAAAAAAAAATATGAAATATTTTTTTTTAGAAACAACGGATATGCAATTGGTGTAGAATAATGAACAAAATATATGTGTGTTTATAATGATGTGTAAAATTGATCCAATTTGTCAAAGTTATGGATAAAATTGCTCTTGACTGCCAACTTTAGGGGTAAAATTGTATCATTTTAGACATTATGGATAAAATTGCTCCTGGATATAAATGTTAGGAGTATTTTTGTAACTTATCCCTTCATTTTATATGTCTTTGTTATATATATATATATAGGAGGGATCAAGTGAGAACCCTCCCCTAAGTGAGAACTCACCTTAGGTGAGAACCACCCAAAACTACGTAGTTTTGATTAGGAAAATTAAGGAAAAATGCTACTGCTTTTTAAGGAGTTCGAACCTATGACCTATTCACCCACACTCCATGTTGTTTACCACTAAGCCAATTGCTCTTTTTGTGTATTATTTCGCGCGCTGATTAATATACCATCTCCCTTTTAGCTTCTATTGTTTTTTTTTTTGTTTAATATTTGACGCATGCACTTATTAATATCGATTAAATATGCATAATAATGAATTATTAATAGAAAAAAGGAAATGTGCATATTAATGAATTATTAATAGAAAAAAAGAGAAATGTGCATAATAATGAATTATTAATAAAAAAAAATCCAAGAACATGCTCTAATTTCTTATTTATTTAATTTCTTTATATTTTTGTAATTTATGTTACATAGGAAAATATATTTTTTTAAACATACGTTAGGATATATATTTTAACTTTTAAAACACGAACTATGAAGTTTAGAACGTACGACATATTTTTTAGAACATACGTTATGTTTTTTAGAACATGTGTTATGTTTTTTCAAACATGAGTTATAAATTATATTATAAAACAAATGAAAAAACGATCCAGATATCTACTGATTTTTTAGAACATTATACTTAATTTTTAGAACACAAACTATATATTTTTTAAAACATACGTTATAACATATATTTTAACTTTTAAAACACGAACTATGAAGTTAGAACGTACGACATATTTTTTAGAACATACGTTATGTTTTTTAGAACACGTGTTATGTTTTTTCGAACATGAGTTATAAATTATATTATAGAACAAGTGAAAAAACGATCGAAATATCTACTGATTTTTTTAGAACATTATACTTAATTTTTGGAACACAAACTATATATTTTTTAAAACAAACGTTAGAACATATATTTTAACTTTTAAAACACGAACTATGAAGTTTAGAACGTACGACATATTTTTTAGAACATACGTTATGTTTTTTAGAACACGTGTTATGTTTTTTCGAACATGAGTTATAAATTATATTATAGAACAAATGAAAAACCGATCGAGATATCTACTGATTTTTTTAGAACATTATACTTAATTTTTGGAACACAAAATATAAACTTTAGAACATGCGTTATGTTTTTTAGAACATACATTATGTTATTTAGAATATGAGTGTTATAAATTATATTATAGAACAAATGTAAAAATGGTCCATATATTTACTATTTTTTTAAACATTATACTTAATTTTTAGAACACAAATTATAAAGTTTAGAATATATGTAACAATATTTAGAACATCGTCCTTAACATTTTAAAATATAAATTATAAAAATATAGAGGAATTAAATAAATAAGAAATTAGAGCATGTTTTTGCATTTTTTTTCTATTAATAATTTATTATTATGCATATTTCTTTTTTTATTAATAATTTATTATTATGCACATTTAATTGATATTTGGCCTAATACACAAATAACCCCCTGAACTTGTCCAAATTTTGCAACTGCCCCCTCCAACTTTCAATTGTAACAACTTACCCCTCAAATTTGTCCAATTGTAAAACATAACCCCTCAAACTTGTCCAATTATAAAACAGAACCCCAAATTATTGACACGGACTGCAATTGAAGAACCACGTGAAATACAAAAGCTGCAAACGCTCGTGGAATGTGATAATCATATCTTTAGACAAAAAAAATCAGTATTTAAGTAACCAAATCCTCAATTCTTCAACCTTTTCTTCTTCTTTTTGTTATTCTTATTCGTTTTTTAGTGATTTCTTGATTCAAAGTTTTGGGATATTATGATGGTGAAAATGTGTTTATGTGGAGAAATAGCTCTATTGAAGATTTCATGGCGTGATACGAATACGGGGAAACGTTTTTACGGTTGCTTCAAGTACTTGGGTAAAAAAAAATTCCAATTTGGGGTTATGTTTTACAATTGGACAAGTTTGAGGGGTTATACTTTACAATTGGACAAGTTTGAGGGGTTATACTTTACAATTGGACAAGTTTGAGGGGTAAGTTGTTACAATTGAAAGTTGAGGGGGGCAGTTGCAACATTTGGACAAGTTCAGGGGGTTATTTTTGTATTAGGCCTTGATATTAATAAGTGCATGCATTAAATATTAAACAATGGAAGCTAAAAGGGTCGTAATATATTAAGCAGCGCGACACATAATATACAAGAAAGACAATCGGCTCAGTGGTAAGTAGTGTGAAGTATTGATGTAGGATCCCAGGTTCAATCCCCCTAGACAATAGTATTTTTTTAAAATTTTCTTACCAAAAACTACGTAGTTTTGGATGGTTCTCACCTCTCACCTAGGAAAGGGTTCTCACGAGAGCCCTCTCCTCTATATATATATATATATATATATATATAAATTAAAGATATTTTCTTATAATGTACATTTGTTTTTTTAAACTAATTGTTACATTTTAATTCTAAACATTAGATAAAAAGAGTGATAAATTTTCGAAACAACTACTTTTAACAGAAAAATCAACTAATATTTACTACATCTATCAGAAACATTAAACGGCAAACAGGAAGATATGAACCAAACTTACTCTTAATTGATTTGATTATTTCAATATGGATAGGTCCATCGTGTTATTATATGAAAATATAAAATAACTTATCTTCTAGTTTTCAAATTTAATCAGAATAGTTTTAATAAAGTTTGTGTAGTATATATATACACCGAAATTCTTATACGTGCATATTAATTATAAAAAAAAAATTACATTTCTTATTCTCTTAAAAATTTACTTTTATAATTTTATATTGTTCTACTCCAATTCTAATTATTTTTACAATATTTATCATTCATTTTTTATTTTTTTTGGTAAACTTATCATTGATTTTTTTATTATTGATTAAAGTCTATATTACTAAATTAAAATTTATAATTATAAGAAAATTAATAAAACAATTAACTAATATTAGAGAGATTATTATTATTATGAAGAAAAAAATATAAAATAGAAAAAATAGATTTTTTTTGGTTCGTAAGGGTATCCCTTTCGCAGATGGTTTGCACCTCTATGGGTGGGACTGCTGGACCTTTGGTTAAGGGAGAAGGAGCCTTTACCATTCCACCACAACTTCGTGGTTAGATATTTTATTATTAAAACATATAGTAAAGGGTAATTTTAGTATTTTTAATTTTATTTAGTCTAATTTAATCATTCACGCAAAGATAAAGACTAAAGAGTTGACGAAAAAAAAAACTTATTGACTATATAATCATTTCTAAAAAAAAACAACACTAACTAGTGTATATAATTATTTACCTTTCCTTTTTCTCCTTTCATTTTCTCCGTATGTTCCACAATACATGTCTTTTATGGTTAATTCACACTAATTAAGAAATGCACTTAATTTTAACTAAAAACTTTGTTATCCTTGTATTAATTGTATCTACTAGTAACTTTATCTATTCTCAAGATAAAAAGTTAATTTAAATAGGGATATATTTGGTAAAAGTAAATTAATGGGTATAGATTAAAGCAAAATATCATGTATTGTGGAACAAAAACAATTCTTTAAAAACACATCTATTGTGGAACGGAGAGAATACTATATTCTCTTTTCATCAATTTGTGCATTTTCACTCTATCTAATAAAAAGGTGAGAAGTGTCTAATTCCTTGGCTTTCTTCATGGGTAAATTACACTCATGGCCACTGAACTTTACCGTATGGTATATTTGCTAAACTTTAAATTTTAATATAGAAGCTACTGAATTTTACAATTTATAAAATCTATGGTCACTAAATTTTAATTAACTCCTCAAAATGACCATTAGCGACTTCAAAATGAAAATATTCAAGAATTAAAGTTGTTCAGAACGATAATTACCATGAGACCACATTTTTTATTTTCCAAAATCACCATTTTAGAGCTTTTTCTCTATGAAATCCAACGTTCTCTCCTACTCAAACAACACCTAAATGACCTCAAAACGGAAATTTTTAAGAATTAAAGTTGTTTAGAATATTATTAATTCTTGATTTTTTTTATTTATTTTAAGACCGTAAACAGTCATTTTGAGACGTTGATTGAAGTTTAGTGGCCACGGGCGTAAAAAAAAATGTAAAGTTCAGTGGATTTTATATTACATTTTAAAGTTCAGTGGTTATACATGAAAATTGATAAATTTTAGTGGCCATGGGTGTAATTTAGGCCTTTGTTCATTGTATCTTTTTCTGAGATTATTATGTGTTGAAATAAAGTGATTTTTATGCATAAAAACTGCTTGAGTTTGTGTGAAAATAAGTTTTCTGATGCAATTTCGTTTAATTAATTGAATTTATATGCTTCTCCAAAAAAATTCATAAATTTACATGTAAAAATGATTAGCTGAAGTCGAGCTCAGTCCGTTATTAATTTAAAAAAACTCAGATTTAAAAATTAAATTTCAAGTTCAATCTAATTAGTCTATCTACAAATATATATATATTAATAAAAATTTAATAATTAATATTAGTAGAATACACCTCGTCGATCAAGTTTTATTTTTATAAATTTAAACCAGCGTTAGAAAATGACAGGTTTTTGGTAAGATTGGACCGAACGAGGCCTAATCATTTTTTTCTTGAATGTGGTTATAAACGAACCGGGTGAATACACAGACCCACTTGAAAAATTTACCATTAATCAAGCTAAAGGTAAAGTTAAAAAAAAAAAAAGTATTCCACTTTTTTTTTTATCAAATTGGTATCTACAAAAAAAATTGTCCAAATAAACAAATCAGGAAATGACTGAGGTTTTTCGCTTTACAAAAAATAATGACCTCAAAATTAAAATGAGCGTTAACAACTTTAAAATTGAAAAATTCAAAAACTTGATGATATTTTAAGTACCTTTAATTCTTCAACTTTTTAATTTTTAGAACATTTAGGTATGAAATCGAATGTTTAAAGAGAGAAAGATATGAAAATGATGGTTTGTTAAAAATAAAAAATTTGGTTCCAATAGTAAATGTGGTACTAAACTTTAATTGTTGGAATTTTTCATTTTAAGATCGTTAACAGTCATTTTTATAGTGTCAAACTAAACGGTTCTCGTTTTTAGTAAAACGAAAATCATAATCCTTATCTGGAGAATTTTTTTTCCAGATACAAATTCGAAAAAAAAATGAAAGCACAGTGTTTTTTTAGACTTTTCTCTTTAATTTTACAAGTTTGTACTGTTGGAGTACTTAAAAATAGACATTTCATGGATTGAGTTAGAGTTAGACTATGTTGTTTTTTACTGGAAAAAAAAACTCAACTCATCTACTGAAACTGAAATAATAATATAATTCTTTAAAAATAGCAATAATTAAAATAAAAAGCTTATAAAAATGATAAAGGTTCTAGTAATACTAATAAAAATAAAAAAAAATATAAAAGTAATTATAATTAGATCCCTAACCTTTTTCTCAATGAACTGTTTAGTCATTTCCGTCAGTTTGTTAGATTTTTTACCGTTTATGACTTCGGAAATGACTAAATTACCCTTTACTATTTACCTTCAAACTTTAGAAGAGGAAATCCAATTTAAAAGAATAAGCTATTTGTATGGAGAACAAGAAAAAGAAAAGACCCAATGCTTACGAATTTGAACGATTTAAGAAGAAAATCAAGAAGAAGAACACTTAAAGTTGATTTCAGATGCATTAGAGTTTGAAGGAAAGGAAAAGAAGAACGCAAATCCAAATTGACTAACAAAATCTTCATGAGAGTCTAACGGCAGAGACTAAACAGTTCACTGAAAAAAATGTTAGGGACTAAACAGTTCATCAAGAAAAAAGTTATGGACTTTATCATGTGTTTTTGAAAATACAGGGACTAAACAATATGTTTTGTCAAAATGTAGAGACTAATAAATTAATTATCCTAATTATAATAAGTAATGAGAAGTTACTGAACTGAGCTGAACTGAATGCTAGTGAACTGAACTAATTGATATTAAAATTAAGTAATAAAGAACATGGCCTTAAATCGGCCGAATCCAACAAAGTTATACTTAGTTCAAATCCAGTTCAATCTATTATTAATTTAAACGGATTAAAGTTTAAAAATCAAATTTCAAACTCAAGCTAAATAATCTCAATTTGGTGAATCCAATTCTATTTTTATAAATCTCAAAAAATGATGAGTTTTGGTGGGATGAGATCCAATTGGGCCTAATTAAGTGGTTATACACGAACTGGGCGGATACATAGGCGGGCTAATTACAAATCTAGCCCAATTAAAAGGGTCCATTTACATATCTAACCCACTTTGTTTCAATATCACCAAATTAGACACTTTCATCCACTTTGGACAAGAATACCCATATTTCTATTCGATCCATTCTTCTTCTTCGATCGATTCTTCTTCTTCGATCGAATCTTCTTCTTCTTCTTCTTCTTCTTCAGTTCATGTTCTTCAATTTCTGATACCAATCGTTAGTGATTATTGACGTATTATGTTCAATTTCCTATAGAAATTGTATGTTTTTAGCTTATATACATGTTTTTCTTGCTAGTCTTGCCTATTTCTTCATCTGTAATGGTATTGTTTCAATTTCCTCTATTTTCCACCATTTTCCGTCAATTTCCTCCATTGTTGTCGCATTTATGATGAATTTGTCATATTTCGTCACAAATGCGACACCACTTCACAAATGCAACAATCGCTGTCGTATTTTGTCGCAAATGCGACAACAGCTGTCGCATTTCGTCGCAAATGCGACAACTTGCTGTCGCATTTCATCGCAAATGCGACAACCGTTGTCGCAGATGCGACAATCTTGTCGCATTTGCGACAAATTCGTCACAAATGCGACATCACAACAGTTCAATTGTTAGATTTTTTTTCTTTCTTATTTTTTAAGATTTCCTTCCTAATCCTCTTCCGTAGACACTAGTTCTTCAAAGGTTGAACGAAATAAAATCTCTTCTCTCTATAAACCACCATCTTTTCGCCCGTTTGGGATAACGAGAAAGACGTTCAGAATCTGAGAAAGAAGATGAATTGAAATAAGGGTATTCTTGTCCAAAGTGGATGAAAGTGTCTAATTTGGTGATATTGAAGCAAAGTGAGTTAGATATGTAAATGGACCCTTTTAGTTAGGCTAGATTTGTAATTAGCCCATACATATGCCTAAAATATACCATCTAATCAAACTAATTGAACTTATTTTTAAAAAAAAAAATTACATATTTACTTATGCAGTCTTGATCACATGCACCTTAATGAGTATGTAGAATTTGCTCATTCACCATTAGATCTAGGCTTATTAGAATCCTAAGGTGGAGATTCAAAGCATCTTGAGGCTTAGATTTAATAAGCCTATATCTAACGGTGAATAAGCAAATTCACTTGCTAATTAAGGTGCATGTGAAAATTCTTGTTACTTATGAGGTCAATCTAATTCTATTTTTTTAACAAAAGGTTAATTATAAATTTGGCCTATTTTGAAAACTCATTCACATATTAAGACTAGTTGTCTAACATCATACAAATCTAGACGTTTTTTACTATATTTGGACAAAAATACCTCCATTTTTCTCATTCCTCGTCTTCAATCTCATACATATCAAAAACTCATATCTTTCTTTTTTTTCTTCCCTTTTTTTGTGCTTTTCATATGTGTGTAAGATGAATTATATAAGATGTATGTGTCAAGGATTAATGAAAATAGTTTAGGTTTATAAAATTCGAAGCCATACTTCCCATTGAAAGTCTGCATTTTCAAAAAAAATTTATAATACTACACTTTTCTGTAATTCTCGATATTTGTTGCATCTATCGCAATGCGACAATGGTGTAATATTTTTAATGTTGTCGTGTCTGTCGCATTTTATCATAATACGACAAACTTCAGTAGTATGAGCTTGTCGCGTCTGTCACGTTTTATCATGATGCGACAAACGCGACAAGCTCATACTACTGAAGTCCGTCGCATTATTATGATAAAGTACATGATAAAATGAGACAGATGCAACAAGCTCATACTACTGAAGTCTGTCGCATCATGATAAAATGCAACAGGCGCAACAGATAAAATGCACCAGAGGCGACAACATTAAAAACACTATACCATTGTCGCATTAGGTTGAAATGTGATAGATGCGACAAATATCGGGAATTGCAAAAAAATGCATTATTACGAGAATTTGTTGAAAGTGCAGAGTTTCAATGGAATGTATGGTTTCAGATTGCATAAATCTAAATATTTTTCATTAATCCTTGACATATACAAAGTGTCTGAATTTGTAAGATGTTGGACAACTAAGTTTAATATGTAAATGAGCTTTTAAAATGGGTCAGATTTATAATTAGCTCTTTTTATGGGTTTTTTACATGAATATCATAATTCACTACAAAATTACAACTAAATCATATCATCAAACTTAATTCTCAATATGTCATTTTTTTCTATATATACCAAATAAAATATACTTTTACACCTAATTTAAAATGTTTAAATCCCAATTAATAAATTTCAAACTCTTGACAACATATTTTAAATCCCTAATTTATAAACTTTAATCTTTAAAAATAATAATGTTATTAGTTTGAATACCGCATGGTATAGTTGCAAATAATTTTTCAAAAGTGACCCTTTTATAAATCATAAAAAAATGATGGGTTTTGGTGGGATGAGACCGAATTGGGCCTAATAACTGGGCGGATACACAGGCCCATTTAAAAATATACCATCTAATCACTAAAATGGGTGAAATATATGAATATCATAATTAAGTATAACTACACGAGCGATGACGAAAAAAGGGGAGAAGAGCGATTTGGGGCGTTTTAGGGTTAAGGAGGCAAGGGGCGGCCGGACGGCGCTAGGGATGAAGATCAGCTCGGTTGGCGCGGCCATGGGAGGCGTGAGCGGGCAAGGTGGTGGCTTGGCGGGGGATGATGGGTGTGGGGCGGATCTGGGCGGCGACAGGCATCGAGAGCGTTCTCTGGATCGCGGTCGGTCGCCCTTTATGGAGGCTTCGGATCGGAGCAAGGCGTCTGTCCCGGGTTGCGATGGCGAGGAGAAATCGGTGAAGCCGCGGGAATGGTGGGAGGTTGACGCGGAGATCCGATTGGTAGGGGATGGATCGGGACAGAAGTGCGGGGAGCCGGGAGCTAATTCGGGCGGTGTGGCGAGAAGCTTGGGGGAAGGGGGCGAAAGGCGGCCTCTTTCGGAGGGAGACGCGGCCAGCTCCGCGCAGAATGGTGGGCAGATTGAATCTGCGGCAGCGGGGGGTGCAGTGGGTTCGATGTTTCAACCCGGGGCTGTGGATCAGCCAGTGCCGTTGGCTTCTGTCCAAAGTCCTAGGGTGGTTTGTGAGGCGAGTGTGTTCCCGGGGACTGTTCCGTTGACTCAAGGGGCTATGGACCTAAATTCATTTAAACCTAATATTAATCCAGATTCCGGTAAACCAATTAATTTGGTAAATAATCCTAAACTAATTAATTTGGTAAACAATCTTAATGTGGATAGTGAGATAGGGAAAACATCTTGGAGAGATAAGGTGTTAGGGGTTGTTGAGGAGGAGCCTATGCTGGAGGATTTCTCTATTGAGGATGGATCGGAGGAGTTTTTATCCGACTCTGATACTGAAGATGGAGAGCTTGATGACCCGCTATGCCCGGTGATCCGTCTGTCTTCTGAGGATAAGCGATTCCTCAGATCGAAGTGGAAATTAGCCTTGATAGTCATGGTCCTTGGTAAAAGGATTAGTTTCAATTACTTTGCCCAGAGGATTCAGGCACAATGGGGAAAAAAGGAAAAATTACCATTATAAACCTTGAAAATGATTATTATGTAATCAAATTTACAAGTGCTGAGGATTTCAACACTGTGGTTAATGGAGGACCTTATATTATCTCCAACCATGTGTTGGCTTTGAGGCCATGGGTCCCAAATTTCAATCCTCATGATTGCTCTGTGAAAAGGATCCTTACCTGGGTTAGATTCCCAGGCCTTCCTATGGAGTACTACAATGAAAGATTCTTGAATAAGATTGGTGGCCTGGTTGGGATGGTTCACCATGTTGATAAGACTACCATTGGGGCAGTAAGAGGCAAGTTTGCCAGGGTTTGTATTGACATTGATCTTGCTAAACCTCTTCTGTCCAAGTTCTGTGTTAAGAATAAAGTATTTCACATTGAATATGAAGGCCTACACAATATCTGCTACGAATGTGGCATGTTTGGCCATACTTATGATGGCTGCCCACAATTGAAGAAGGTGGTGGAGGAAAGGGAAGCTCCTACCACAAGTAGAGTTGTTGATAATCATGGTGATGGAAGGAATTTTGGCCCATGGATGCTTGCCAAAAGATCGAATAGAAGGAGACCACATGCTAATGTTGTTAGGAGTCTCTCTCCAGACATCAACAAAGAGATAACCCCTCTCCATATTAATTCTGAGACAAAGGACAAGGTTCCTGAGAGCAAAAGGGGTGATGGGGCGGGTAATGTCTCAACTGCTGGCTCAGGATCAAGGTTCAGAGTCTTGTCGATGGAGGAGGGACAGGAAGTGGATCCTGCTGTTGGACATGTGGAGTCATGTATGCCAGGTCTGGAGACGGCTGAGCCTGCTTCCACTCTAGGTGACTCTATTAACCCCCTTTTTGTTTCTACAGCTGATACCAAAGGGAGCGTCCAGACTATCCCCTCTTCAGGGAAAGGGTTGAATAAAGAGGTTAGTAGTTTGAATCCTCTTATTGATGTTCCTATTGGAAAGGCTATGGGAATCAAGAAGTTTAATATTAAGAAACCCAAAGCCAAACCTAAAAAGAACCATAATCTTTTGGATTCTTGGGATAAAAGGGGGCCTTCAGGTTCCTCTTCTAGGCTCTCTGGAGCCCCGAATAAATACATGATCTAGGGGTTTGGTCTCGAGTCAGTAGTCTTCCTTTCTGATGGACTTCTTCGTTTGGAATGTTAGAGGGGCGACAAGTAAGGCTATCCGCATCCATGTTAATGATCTTATTAAGCAATTTAATCCTTCTTGTTTTGCTCTTCTGGAGACCAAGGTCAGTGGTTCCAAAGCAGATGGAGTGGTTAGTAAGTTTAAAAACTGGAGTTGTGTTAGATCGGAGGCTACTGGTCGGGCTGGGGGGATTTGGCTTTTTTGGAAGCCAGGTCAAGTTAATATTGACATTATCAGGATGGACAGACAATTTATCCATTGTAAGGTTTGTTGCCCTGGTAACAGTCCTTTCTTTGTCACCTTTGTGTATGCCGATCCTGTGTTATCTAACCGGAGAAGGCTGTGGGATATCCTTTATTCTATCAGTACTAGCATGAGGGATGCTTGGATGGTGGCGGGGGACTTTAATGACATTGCCCTTATGAGTGACCAAAGAGGAGGGGGTAATCATTATGTGAACCGGTGCCTTAATCACAAGCAGAGTATGGATTTATACGGGCTTTCTCACCTGGGGGCCGCTGGTCATAAGTTTACCTGGAAAAGGAACAACGTGTTTGTTCGGTTGGACAAGGTTTACGCTAATATTGCTGCGATCTATAGATTCCCTGAGGTAAATGTGCTTAACCTCCCTTTCCGTCATTCTGACCATTGTCCTATCCTGGTTAAGCCGGTTAAAGGCAATCGGCTTAAAGGAAACAGACCTTTCAGGTATCTTGTTGATTGGGATTCCCATCCTGAGTTTAAGAACTTTGTCAAAGATAATTGGCATCCTCACTCTGATGTTCTCCGTGCTGTTGAGGGGTTCAGGAGGAATGTGGAAGGGTGGAATAAAAACACCTTTGGCCATATTATCAGAAGGAAGAACAATCTTTGGAGAATGATGGAAGGCACTCAACGTTGTTTGGAGATCCGTTTTGACCACAATCTTAACTGTCATCTCAGATCCCTTCAAAACGAGTTGGAAGCTGTTCTTAGACAGGAAGAGCTTCTTTGGTTCCAGAAATCTAGGAAGGCTTGGATTAAGGATGGGGACCGGAATACTAGGTTCTTCCACCTTTCTACGATTATCAGGAGACAGAAAAACAGGATTGATGTCATTAAAGATTCCAATGGTGTTTGGACTTTTGAGGAAGAAGATATCCAGCGGGTTGCCCTCGAGTTCTACAAAGACCTCTTAAAGAGGATGCAGTGGACTTAATATGTGCCCACTCTGGGATTTCTTTTCCTAGATTAGGGGAGGAAGTTATTAAGGAAGCTTTCCAACCTATTGACCTAAAAGAAATCGATCGGGCTTTCTCCAGTATCGGCTCCACTAAGGCTCCGGGGATCGATGGTACTCCTGCTAGTTTCTACCATAAACACTAGGATGTTGTGAAAGAAGGTATTTACAACTTTGTGTTAGGAGTTTTTGGTGGTTCCAATGATATTAGGCTGGTTAATAAAACCCTCCTAGTTCTGATCCCGAAAGTTGATAAGCCTTCCTCCTTTCTTCAGATGAGGCCTATCAGTCTTTGCAATGTGCTTTATAAAGCTATCACTAAGATTGTGGCTAATAGAATCCGGCGTATCCTCCCGGATATTATTAGCCAGAATCAAGGGAGTTTTGTTCCGGGCAAGCAAATGATGGATAATGTCGTTATTGCCCAGGAGATGGTCCATTCCATGAAGATAAAGAAAGGTAGAAAAGGGATTGTGGCTCTCAAACTGGACTTAGAGAAAGCCTATGATCGCTTGAACTGGAGCTTTCTTCTGGATAGTCTGCTTAAAGCTGGTATCCCTGAAAACTGGAGGAAGTTAATAGAGAACTGCATTTCTTCTCCTACTTTCCAGGTTATGATTAATGGAGATATGTCAGATGAGTTTTCCCCCTCCAGGGGAATTCGCCAAGGTGATTCGATGAGCCCCTTCCTGTTTGTTATTGCTATGGAAAGATTGTCTCACCTGATCCAGGAGGCGGTTAGCAAGGGTCTTCTCCACCCCGTTTCCATCAATAAACATTGCCCTCCTATCACCCACTTATTCTTTGCTGATGATGTGATGCTTTTCGTTGAGGGATCAAAGGATCAAATTAGTGTGGTGATGGATATCCTTAATTGCTTCTGTATGGCGTCTGGCCAGAAGATTAATATCCAGAAGTCTCGGATGCTTTGCTCTAAAAACATGGATATTAGCTTGAGCAGAAGACTTAGCAATCTCTCCGGTATCCCCCTTACTCAGTCCTTGGGTAAGTATCTTGGGGTTCCTCTTCATAGCGACAGAGTCTCTAAAGCTTCTTTCAAAGATACTCTGGATAAAGCCAACGGTTTGTGTGCTAGTTGGAAAGCCAATTCTCTTTCGCTTGCCGGTCGACTTACCTTAATCCAGTCTGTCAACTGTGCGGCTCCAAACCATATTATGCAAGCCTGTAGGCTCCCTGAGCCGGTTCTCAAAGATCTTGATAAAATCAACCGGCGTTTCCTTTGGGGAGAATCTGGGAATGGGAGGAAGGTTCACCCGGTTCCTTGGATGGAGGTCTGCCAACCGAAGAGCAAAGGGGGCATTGGCATCAGACAAGCAAGAGATAACAACAAAGTCCTCTTGATGAAGCTTCTCTGGAGAATGTGGCAATGCCCTTCCTCTCTTTGGGTTCGTCTTCTCTGTGGTAAGTACTGGAAAGATAAAGTTTTTGGTGGCCCTAAGGAGAGAGTTGTCAGTTGTTCCTTCCTCTGGAAAGGGCTCAATGCTGTGTTTGCAGAGTTCTGTACTGGAGTTAGCCTGGAGGTGGGAAATGGTCAGTCCATCAGTTTCTGGTATGACACATGGATTGGTGACAAGCCGCTTATAGAAGTGTGTAATTCCCCCCCTCCTAATTACACCCGTTGCTGGAAAATTGCTGATGTGGTGAACTCTGAGGGTGACTGGATCTGGTCAAAGTTTGATACCTTCTTTAACCTGGAAACTCTCCTGAAAATGAGAGGAATCAAAATTAGTAATCAAGAGGAAGATAAGGACAAGCACTGCTGGGCCCTGACCAACAATGGCGCTTATTCTTGTAAATCGACCTATGAAGCCTTTATCCCTAACAGGGACGAGCCTCCCTTAGATATCTGGAAGTCTATCTGTGCCCTTAAAATCCCTTACCATATTAGGAGCTTCCTTTGGCTGGGAGTCAAGAACAGGTTGCTCACTAACTCGGATAGACACAGAAGGCACTTGGCGGAGTCAGGAGCCTGCAGTAGATGTAGTGGCCATGTTGAAACCTTGTGCCATGCTCTTAGGGACGGCCCCAAGAGTAGAGAGGTGTGGAGTAAGGTTCTTCCTCTCCACTTTCTCCCTTCCTTTATGACTCATTCTGAGGTTGACTGGTTCTCGGAGGGAGCGAGTGGGAAGTTATTAGCCGAAATGGAACATGGTGATATTTTCTTTGCTTTAATCTGTCACCAAATTTGGAAGTGGAGGAATGAGGAGATCTTTACTGATAAAACTGTCCTTATTCCTGATCTATCTGATTTCTTCTCAAAAAAAGCTTTCTATTATTACTGAGAGCTTTAAAGGGGACCCCCTGGTCAGAGCTACTCAGAAAAGAGAGGTCCATCTTGTTGGTTGGAGCAAACCTAGCGAAGGGGTTGTTAAGCTGAATACGGATGGCTCTTGCCTTAGTAATGGTAAGATTGCTGCCGGAGGTGTTCTTCGTGATGCTGGTGGCGCCTGGCTGGCCGGTTTCACTCATAACCTGGGGATGGGTTCCTCCTTTTCGGTGGAACTTTGGGGTATCCTCTCAAGTATCAATCTCGCCATTAGCCTGGGGGTTAGGAGGCTTTCGGTGGAATCCGATAGCTTGGAGGCGATCAACGGGATTTCAGATAACCAGGCTATTTGTCTTAAAAACCAGAATCTTATTAAAGCCATTTTAAGGCTTATCCCTTCCTTCGAGTTCTTAAATTTCAACCACATCTACAGGGAGCAGAACCGGATTGCGGATCGCTTGGCGGAAGCTGGCCATGAGGGGATGTTAGGTGTTTCTACCCTTTCAAATCCTCCATTTTTTATCTCTTCCCTGCTGTTGGAGGATAGGATTGGGGTCAGCCTTCCTAGGCTGATCCCGGGTTAGGTTTCTTTGCTTGTTTTTTTCTTTCCTTTCCCTACCAAAAAAAAAAAATCATAATTAAGTATAAAATTACAACTAAAGCATATCACCAAACTTAATTTTTAATATATCATTATTCTTTATATATTTGATTTTACATCATAATTTAAAAATTCTAAACTCCAATTCATAAATCATAAATCCTATAAAATATATTCTAGACTTCTTTTGGATTATAACTTGACATAGTTGTAAATAGTTTTTTAAAGATGAATTTCTGTGTAATTTTCCCTAAAATTAATTGAAATTATTTAAAAAAAAATTACATATTTACTTACGAGGGTGTATAGATAGATCAATATAGAGATAAGGTATAAAAATTCTCCTAACATTAACAGACAGTAGTAATTTTGTTTTTGATGTCTAAAATAATGTAATTTTATCCTAATTTAGCATAAATCAATCTTTGATTACCGACTTAGTCAAAACTTGGTCATTTTTTATAAATTGGCCCGAGATTAAATGAGATTTAGAAGTTGAATATGTTTTTAATATCTAACTTTTTTATTATGTTTACACTTTGATATCTAAAATTTATTTTTATACTTCAAATCTAATACATTTTTATATTTTGAATTTAAATTTTATTTTATTTTATTTTATTATGAGCATCTCTTTCTCTCTTGTCTCCTATGTTTATTATCTAATATTTTTAAATATATATTTCAATCATAATTAATATATTCTTTATTTTTATGCATAAACACCAATTTAAAGATGATGTACTCTCGGGTTAAACGCTCGTCGTCATAGGGCCCCTCAAATCATTGAAGTTAGATGGCAGCCCCCTCCGTCTGATTGGATTAAACCTAACACTGGTGCATCCGTGATCTCGGGTAGAGCTGGTTACAGTGTGGTTTTTCGAAATAGTCAGGGACGTCCTCTTGGGTCATTTGCCTCCCACCTTGATTGTGCTTTGGTACACATGGAGGAATTGCAAGCTGCTATCTTTGCAGTTTCGATTGCGAGGTCACGTGGATGGACTCGTCTCTAGATTGAAAGTGACTCGACTTACGTTATTCGAATTTTCCGTGCCCGTGCACAGATCATTCCCTAGACAATGCGTGTGGATTGGTTAAATTGTTTAGATTCAATGACGCATATACAGGTGGTTGTCTCCCATGTGTTCAGTGAGGGAAATCAAGTGGCGGACGCTCTTGCTAATTATGGACGTCTGGCCTCAGATTTATAAATGTAGAACCCTTCCAGATTTCTGCTCCTTTCTTGTTAGAGATAATGCCCTTGGTAGGGATATGTTTAGATTTTCTTAAAACATTCTTTACACTGATTTCATACTTTTTTTCATCTCTTCATTTATATATTTGGTTCTTTACCTTTTCGGAGGTGCCAACCTGGTTGGGATTCCCGTTAGGCTAGGTCCGTATTTCAAGAAAAAAAGATGATGTACTCTGATATGATGAGGTAAAGCAGTGTATGACGAACATATAAAGAAAAATGGAATGATAAATCTCACATACTAATCTACCCTAAGTAGAGGACATACAAATTGATATTTAAGTATTATTATGAATAATTTATGAATCATGGTTGATATATATATTTTTAAAAATTTAGATAATAGAAAAAGGAGAGAAAAGAGATGTTGAGAATAAAATTAAAAATATAAAAATACATTTTAATATTTAAATAATATTGTTTTAGTTCATTGATTATGTTTTTATGTCATATTGATAGGGTTGGATTCAAACCGAATCTAATCGAATTTTATTCTGAATTACTTTATCCAAATTCAGCCCAGTCTGCACTATAATTACATTGAACTCGAGTCGGATTGAGCCAGGTAAAAAGAATTAGAACCCATTTAGTTTGCATGTTATTTACTATTACAGTTTGCTGTTAGAAAATACTTCTTTTCCAAAAAAAAAAACATGAATTCACTGTTTTTAGAAAAACTAATTTTTATGTATAAAAAGCAAACTGTAGTTCCTTAACAAAACACATAAAATTCTGAAAAGACAAATAAAAGGAGAAACGAGTACACAAACACCCCTTAATTTTCAATTCTAACCCATTCCATCCAACTAATTTATTTGTAATAAAAAAAATTAAATTTAAACTATAATTATGAACAATAAAATACAAAAAAAAGTAACTTTAATTAATTAATTCAACAAAACTCAAAATAAATTAAATATATTAAACCAAATAATAAACTAATTTTTTTTTAAATTTGCGCGCAATGCGCTTATATTAGAAAAGAAAAAAAAATCTTCATCGCACTTCATGTGATTCTAACTCATGACCTCCCTGGTCATACGTATGTTCTTAACCACTAGACTAAAAATTTTATTTAAATTCATAACCTCTCTAATCATATTATAATAAAGTAATTCAATCCAGTGAATAAGCAATTTTATTCCAATATATCTCTTAAATAAAAATAAAAATAATGTGAAACAAAAAAGCACTGAAATGCATAGAACTGCCAATACCTCAAATAATAATTAGGGGGTGTTTGGTATTTCATGGCGATAGTGATATAGATAATGGTTAGGATAGAGGTAAAGATAAAAGATTATGATAAAGATAAAAAGTAAGATAGGATAACATATCATCCCATGTTTGGTTAAATGCACAAAAATAAGATAGGATAACGTATTATCCCAGGTAAGATTTAGATAGATATAAAATAATACATTTTATTTTATTACTCTTATCTAAATTTAAATAGACCCATATATTATTATAGTATCAATGTGGAATGAAATTAATTAAATTTAATCATCCTTTTAACTTAAGAAATACTTGGAACGCTGTACTAAATTTTCAAAACACAAAAAAAAAATGAATAACTAATACATTTAAGAGGATAGATTAAATTTAATTAATTTCATTCCACATTGATACTACAATAATATATAGGCAAATTTATGTTTTCAAACGTTCAAAGATTAAAATTAACTTGAGAAATATTTGGAACACGGTATTAAATTTTCAAAATACCGAAAAATGGAATAACTAATATATTTAAGAAAATATATTAAATTTTATTAGTTTCATTTCACATTGATACTATAATAATATATATACAAAGTTAAGCTTTTGAAAGTTCAGAAATTAAAATTAACTGAGAAATACTTGAAACATTATACTAAATTTTCAAAACACGAAAAATAGAATAACTAATATATTTAAGAGGATAGATTAATTTTAATTAATTTCATTATATATTGGGCAAACTTAAGCTTTCAAAAGTTCAAAAATTAAAATTAATTTGAGAAATATTTAGAAACTCTACTAAATTTTTAAAATATAATAAATGGAATAAATAATAAAATTTGATGGACAAACTAGACTTTTCCATCTAAAAAGTTATCTCCGTATCTTGCCTCCCCTCTCTTGGTATAGGAAAATTATTAGAAGCACTCGGTTCTCCATGTCAAATGGATGACCTTCCGTACATATTTTGTCATATGTAACATGGATTCACACATATTATAAGAGATTCTACTATTTTAATTATTAAGTATGGTCATAATACACGTGTCCAAATGAAAATTTGGGATCCTCCACGTGACATAAAATACCAGATGCTTAATATTCAGAATTCCTTCATATAACTTTGGTGGGATAATGGACTATCCATCCCTTATCTTACGTTCATCTCTCTTAAATAAACATGTTCATTTTTCTTATTTCTATCACACCTTCTATATCGCTTTTAACAAACACTTCATATGAATTTTATCTTTCATTATTCCTCACTCTTAAATTGTTTATATTTTCGGCTTATTTATCCTAATTTCTTCTCTAACTATATAATTAACTTAAGATTATATATAAGTAGACCTGTCCACGGGCCCGGGTACCCGTCCGGCCCGCCCAGGCCTGTGTCCCTTGGACAATAAAAATTGTTCATCGGCCCAGGCCGGCCCAGGCCCGCCAAAGCCCGCCTATTTTTTGGACGGGCTTAGGATTAATAAAAATAACACGGGCCGGCCCAGCCCGACCCGCTTATTAATATTAATTAATAAATATATATTTATATATTACCAGTCTTGATCACATGCACCTTAATGAGCATGTAGAATTTACTCATTCACCGTTAGATCTAAGCTTATTAGAATCCTAAGGTGGATATTCAAAGCATTCTGAGGCTTAGATTTAATAAACCTATATCTAACGATGAATGAACAAATTCACTTGCTCATTAAGGTGCATGTGAAAATTCCTGTATATATTAAATATTTATTTTTAAGTATAATATTTATTTTTTTATAATTAACAATTATATATATATATTTAGGTGGGCTTATATGGGTTGGGCTCGGGATTTGATTTTTAAGTCCGAGCCCAGCCCGGCCCGAACCCGCCTAAATTAATTGTAGGCTGGGCTGAACTTGAACTGAGCATTTTTACTTAAAAACCGACTGGTCCGGCCCGAGCCCGATCCGGCCCGACCCATGGACAGGTCTATATATAAGGGTGAGTCGGGTCGAATTCGAACTTTTAAGGAAGCAGGCCAATAACTATGAATAAATCTATTCTGTTGCTATATTTTCTTAAGTTATATGCAGCACATTCATCATTGAATTTTTATGGTTATTTTAAAATAATCATTCAATTTTAATTTATTCAGAAAATGTTTATTTTAACTCTTCGAAAAACGTTTAATATTTTACACAAAACTACAAAAAATACAATATTTGATTAAGTTTTAAAAGCAACAACTTCTAGGTTTTTTTTATAAAAACAACAGAATTCCATAGCTTCTCACGAAAAGAAAGAGTTTTTGTATGAACAAATGTTTGTAGTTATTTTCAATTGATAAAATTGTTTTTTCATTTCCACAAAAAATGTTTCTTCGTTAATATTATTTCTATTACTTAGTTTTCACATGTATGCAAAATTTCTTTAAATTTTGATGAAAAAAATCTGTATGAACACTAAATATTTAATTCCAAAGAATTTATATTCTATAAAAGAATAATTGTAGCTAAAGCAAAATAAAAAGGGAGAGAGAATTTCATCCTCCGGTCGGTTTGCCGACACGTTGCCGCGCCGAAAAAGCCACCACTCTGGCCCATTGCTTCAGTTTCGCCTTCACCGTCGCCGGATCTTCACCTATACAAAACACAATCGGAAACCAAACTATTTGAATCTCGATGATAAAAAGAAAAAAAAAAAAAAAAAACTCCGACGGAGCCTGAAAACTCCTAAATAAATCCATACCTAATTCGAACATGGACGAAGTAGAGCTCACACTATCGCAATCAGAAACCATCGAAGAAGACGACGCCGATCTCGATAAAGTAGTATCGTACTGTTTCTTAACAGCACAATATAATTCCAAGGCTGGAAAAGTATCGGACAATTTCGGATCCAATTCCGGCGAGTTAGATTCAAATTCGAATCCTAATTCTATGCATCCTATCAGCTCGTCAAGGTCTCCGTCTGTGACGCTCTTGCTACAGAGGCGGTCTCGGCGGTGTTTAGCGGAGCGGTAATCTAACTTACGCCTGAGCCATACTTCTTCCCGTTCGAAGTCAGGGGACCATGACTTCTGCTTTGAGAGAGGGCGGAGTCGCGGATGAGCCTGTGGCGGTTGCGGAGGCGCTGGGAACTTCGACATAGTTACGTCGCCGCCTCCGCCGCCGACGATTTGGTGGAGAATCTGGAGATTAAGCGGAGAAGAAAGATATAAAATAGATATATACTGGAGGCGGAAGGGAATTTGTGTTTTAAGCGAATTTTAATTGTGATTAGTGTCCGATTACGGAAAAATTACTATTTAAACAAAAAAAGTTCTAGAATATTCTCGGTAAAAATGTAGAATTTTATTTGAAAAATAAAATTAACTATTTTTTTTTTTGATAAAAAATAAAATTAACTATTGCACAAATATTAATGGCAATATAGTAACGATAGGACATCAAACCGAATTTATATTTGAGCCGTGAGTTACTTCATTCATAATAAATTAATAGGATACTAATCAAATTTGATTTTAACGGTTTTAATGAAATAGAAATGGTTCAAATTAAGCCATAATATTTTCAAACGTGATGAATTTTAGTCTTATGTAATTAAAAATTTGAAAATACTGGTTTAATTGTTATTTAACTGTCGTTTATACTATCCAAACATCAATTATATATCAGATAAAAAAATTGAGAAAAAATATATAAAATATTTAATGTACAGTGACAAAAAATCTATTAATCATAATATTTTTTTATTAAAGTATCTAAAATGTTTACCGTGTTACTAATATAATTATAAATAACTAATAAAAATCCTACAAAAAAAAATAAATAACTAATAAAAAAATATACGAAATAACCTCAATTTTCTTTGGAAGTCTGAACTGACAGTAAAATAATAGTCAAACTAACTTTTTCAAAATTTCGGTAACATAGGGTTAGAATTGATCTTACGTAGGGTCCGTTTGTTTTACCTGCTGTTTGCTGTTGCTGTTTGTTGTTTCCTGTTACGGTTTGCTGTTTGCTGTTTGAAAAGGCTGCTGTTCTAAAAAACAGGGATTCTCTGCTTTTATAAAAAGCTACTTTTCGGCTACAAAAGGCAAACATATGGTGTCTAACCAAACACCTTAAACTCTCATTTTCAAAGTGAAAAAGCAAACATGAGGTCGAAAAGAAGCTACCAAACACCCCCTTAAAAATATTAGGGTTAAATTTATAATTTCATACATTGGGATAACTCTGCATTTTTTTCAAAAATATTAGAGTCAAATTTGATTTTATCCGTATATTAGTAGGGAAAAGAAAGTAAAAACAAAACAAACACCACAACAAATTATCCGTATATTAAATTTTTTTTTGGTAGAAACGAGAAAGAAAAAAACAAAGAAAGAAAAAACCTAACCTGGGATCAGTCTAGGAAAGCTAACCTCAATCCTATCCTCTAGAAGTAGAGAAGAAAGAAAGATAGGAGGAACAGAAAGGGTAGTAACGCCTAACATCCCTTCATGACCAGCTGCCGCCAAGCGATCCGCGACCCGATTTTGCTCTCTGAAAATGTGGCTGAACTTTAAGGACTCAAAGGAAGAACTAAGCCTTTTAATAGCTTTGACGAGGTTGCGGCTATTCAGACAAATAGCATGATTATCACAAATCATATTGATGGCCTCCAAGTTATCAGACTCCACGGATAACTTCTTAACACCCAGACTCTTGGAAAGCTTGATACCAGAGAGAATACCCCAAAGCTCCGCAGAAAAGGAAGAGCCCAATCCCAGATTCTGGGTGAACCCAGAAAGCCAGGCACCCCTATCTCTTAAAACCCCTCCGGCCGCAATCTTCCTATTGAAAAGACAAGAGCCATCCGTGTTCAACTTCACCACCCCATCTCTATGCCTGCTCCATCCAACGAGGTGGACCTCTCTTTTCTGGGTAGCCATGGCAATGGAATCCCCTTTGAAACTCTCAGTAATAATAGAAAGTTTTTTTGAGAAAAACTCAGAAAGGTTGGGAATAAAAGTAGTTTTATCACCAAAAATCTCCTCGTTCCTACACTTCCAAATTTGGTGACAGATGATAGCAAAGAAAATGTCACCATGCTCCAAGTTAGCCAGTAAAATCCCACTAACACCATCAGAGAACCAGTCATTCTCAGAGTGGGCAAAGAAGGGAGAGAGAATGTGGTGAGGAAGAATTTTCTTCCACACCTCTTTACTCTTAGAGCAGTCCCTAAGAGCATGGCACAAAGTTTCAACATGGCCTCTGCATCTACTGCAAGCTCCTGAATCCACTAAATGCCTTCTGTGCCTATCCGAATTAGTAAGCAACCTGTCCTTAACTCCCATCCACAGGAAACTCCTAATACGGTAAGGGACTCTAAGGGCCCAAATGGACTTCCAAGTACTAGAGAGAGGATCAGACCTATTAAGAGTAAAAGCTTCAAAGGCCGATTTGCAGGAATAAGCACCATTGTTGGTCAAGGCCCAGCAATGCCTATCCTTGTCTTCCTCCTGATTACTAACCTTCACTCCCCTAATTATGAGGAGAGTATCCAGGCTAAAGAAGGTATCAAACTTAGACCAAATCCAGTCCCCCTCAGAGTCCACCACGTCGGCAATCCTCCAATTACGGGTATTATAAGGCGGGGGGATCTACACACTTCTATTAACGGTTTGTCTCTTATCCAGATATCATTCCAAAAGCTGATGGACTTGCCATTACCCACCCCCAGACCAACCCCTGAGCAGAACTCAGCAAACACAGCGCTAAGCCCTTTTCAGAGGAAGGAACAATTGACAACTCTCTCCTTAGGGCCCCCAAAGATTTTTTCTTTTCTATACTTACCACAGAGAAGACAAAACCCAAAGAGAGGAGGGGCATTGCCACATTCTCCAGAGGAGCTTCATTAATAAGACTTTGTTATTGTCCTTAGCTTGTCTAATTCCAAGACCCCCCTTACTCTTCGGCTGGCAGACCTCCTTCCAAGGAACCAGGTGAATCTTTTTCCCCTCTCCAGAATCACCCCAGAGGAAGCGCCGGTTAATTTTTCCAAGCTCATTGAGAACAGGCTCAGGCAGTCTGCAGGCTTGCATGATATGATTAGGGGCCGCACAATTGACAGACTGAATTAAAGTAAGACGGCCAGCCAGGGAAAGAGAATTAGCTTTCCAACTAGCACACAACCCATTAGTTTTATCCAGAGTCTCTTTAAAAGAGGATTTGGAAACTCTGTCGCTATGGAGGGGGATCCCTAGATACTTACCCAAAGAGTGAGTAAGAGGAATACCAGATAAATCACTTAGCCTTTTACACAAACCTTTGTTCATGTTCTTAGAGCAAAGCATCCGAGATTTATGAATGTTGATCTTCTGGCCGGAAGCAGCGCAGAAACAATTAAGGATATCCATAACCACACCAACTTGCTCCTCATTCCCTTCCACAAAGATCATAACATCGTCAGCGAAGAACAAATGGTAATAGGAGGGCAGAACTTGTTGATGGAAACATGATGTAAAGTCCCCTTATTAACAGCCTCTTAGATCAGGTGAGATAACCTCTCCATAGCAATAACAAAGAGGAAAGGGCTCATAGGATCCCCTTGACGGATGCCCCTAGAGAGAACTCATCAGACATATCTCCATTGATCAGAACCTGAAAAACAGGAGAAGAAATGCAATCCTCAATCAGATTCCTCCAACTATCCGGGATACCAGCTCTCTTTAAGCTATCTAGAAGAAAGCTCCAGTTTAAACGGTCGTAAGCTTTCTCCAGATCCAGCTTGAGCGCCACAATCCCTTTATTCCCTTTCTTTATCTTCATGGAGTGAACCAACTCCTGGGCAATAACCACATTATCCATCATTTGCCTGCCAGGAACAAAACTGCCCTGATTCCGGCTTATAATCTCAGGAAGAATACGCTGGAGTCTATTTGCCACGATTTTAGTTATAGCTTTGTATAACACATTGCAAAGACTAATAGGCCTCATTTGTAAAAAGGAGGAAGGTTTATCAACTTTTGGGATAAGAACTATGAGGGTTTTATTCACCAGCCTAATATCGTTGGAACCACCGAAAACACCTTTAACAAAATTGTAAATGCCTTCTTTCACAGTTTCCCAGTGCTTATGGTAAAAACTGGCCAGAATACCATCAATCCCCGGAGCCTTAGTAGCTCCAATACTAGAGAAAGCCATATCAATTTCTTTCTGGTCAATAGGATGGAAAGCTTCCTTAATAGCATCCTCCTCCAGCCTAGGAAAGGAAATCCCAGAGAGGGCTTTATCCAGATCAACCTCATCCTCTTTAAAAAGGTATTTATAGAAGTCAAGGGCCAGGCGATGAATATCTTCATCCTCATAGACCCAATCACCCTTGGAATCTTTAATAGCATCGATCCGATTCCTCTGCCTCCTAATAATAGTAGAAAGGTGGAAAAACCTGGTATTCCGGTCACCATCCTTAATCCAAGCCTTTCTAGATTTCTGAAACCAAAGAAGCTCTTCCTGTCTAAGCACAGCTTCCAACTCGTTCTGGAGAGATCTAAGATGACAATTCAGACTGTGATCAAAACGGATCTCCAAACAGCGTTGAATGCCTTCCATTCTTCTTAAAAGTTTACTTTTCCTTCTGATAATATGGCCAAAGATGTTTTTATTCCAATCCACCACATTCCTTCTAAACCCCTCAGCGGCTAGGAGAATATTAGAATGAGGTTGCCAATTGTCCTTGACAAAAATTTTGAAATCAGGGTGGGAATCCCAGGCAACAAGGTACCTAAAAGGTCTATTCCCTTTAAGCCGATGACCTTTAATCAGCTTAACGAGGATAGGACAATGGTCAGAATGACGAAAAGGAAGATTCAGAACGTTCACCTCAGGAAATCTATAAATCGCAGCAACATTCACATAAACTTTGTCCAACTGAACAAACACGCTATTCCTTTTCCAAGTAAACTTGTGACCAGCGGCTCCCAGATCAGACAGCCCGCATAAATCCATATTCTGGTTGTGATTAAGGCACCGGTTCACATAATGATTACCCCCTCCTCTCTGGTCACTCATAAGGGCGATATCATTAAAGTCCCCAGCCACCATCCAAGCCTCCACCATGTTTGTACTTATAGAGTAGAGAAATTCCCACAGCCTTTTTCGGTTAGTCAAAACCGGATCGGCATAAACAAAGGTTACAAAGAAGGGTTTATTAGCAGGGTAACAAACCTTACTATGAATGAATTGATTATCCATACTGATAATATCAATATTAACACGATCTGGCTTCCAAAACAGCCAAATCCCCCCTGCCCGACCAGTAGCCTCAGATCTGATACAACTCCAATTCTTAAACTTTCTAACCACCTCATCTGCTTTTGAACCACTAATCTTGGTTTCAAGAAGAGCGAAGCAAGAAGGATTAAATTGCTTAATAAGATCTTTAACATGGATGCGGGTAGCCTTGCTAGCCGCACCTCTAACATTCCAAACAAAGAAGTCCATCAGAAAAGAAAACTACTGATCACAGGCCCCAACCTTAGACCAGGTACTTATTCGGGGCTCCTGAGAGCCTAGAAGAGGTGCCAGCAGGCCCCATTTTATCCCAAGAGTCCACAGAACTATGGTTCTTTTTAGGGTTAGCTTTAGGTTTCTTCATATTCAACTTATTGACTCCTATCTTCTTTCCTATTGGGATATCAACAAGAGTTTTCAAATTACTAACCTTATTAGTCATCACTCTTCCTGTTGAGCCAATGTTCTGGGAGCTCCCCTTGGCAACAACATTGGAGTCAAAAAGAGGATTAATAGAGTCGCCTAGGATGGTAGCTGGCTCGGCAGATTCCAGGCCAGGCATGCTTAACTCCATATGCTCATTGGATACCTCCGGATCCTGTCCATCCTCAAGAGATAGGACTCCGAATCTTGACCCTGATCCGGAAGCAGCCTCCACACCAGCACCATTCTTGATGTCAGGGGGCTTAACCTTGATCTCAGGAGAAATTTGAAGAGAGTTCATCTCCTTACTGATGTCTGGCGATTGATTCCGAGCAGCATTTGCTCGTGGCTCCCTTCTGACCGACCTTTTGGCCAGAATCCATGGGCCAAAATTCTTCCCTTCACCTTGATTCTCCTCAGCTCTACCTATGTTAGGCACCACCACCTCCTCAACCATCTTCCTTCTATTAGGACAGCCATCATAAGTATGGCCAAACATGCCACACTCATAGCAGATATTGTGGATGCCTTCGTATTCAATATGAAGGACCTTATTCTGAATTTCAGAATTTAGACAGAAGAGGTTTCGCAAGATCAATATCGATACAAACCCTGGCAAACTTGCCTCTCACTGCCCCAACGGTAGTTTTGTCTACGTGGTGAACTTTCCCAACTAGGCCTCCAATTTTATTAAGGAATCTCTCGTTGTAGTATTCAATAGGCAAACCTGGGAATCTAACCCAAGTAAGGATCCTATTAACCGAGCAGTCATGAGGGTTAAAATTTGGAACCCATGGCCTTATTGCCAATACATGATTGGAAATGATGTAAAGGCCACCATTAACAACTGCATTAAAGTCCTCTGCTCTGGTAAATTTAATGACATAATAGTCATTCTCCAGGTCCGTAATGGAAACCTTCCCTTTCTTCGTCCATTGTGCCTGGATCCTCTGGGGCAAAGTAATTAAAGCTAATCCTTTTCCCAAGAACAGTGACAATAAGGCTAATTTCCACTTGGATCTTAGGACACGCTTGTCTTCAGAGGAAAGACGGATCTTAGGACACAGCGGGTCCTCTTGTTCTCCATCCTCAATATCAGAGTCGGAAAAGAATTCCTCAGACTCATCCTCGATAATGTCTTCCTCCATCATGGGTTCCTCCTCGACCACCCCCAACACCTTATCTCTCCAGAAAGAATTCCCCCAATCATTCTTAAAAATACGATTATCAATTGTATCCCCAATTTGTTTCTATCACGGGATAGCACTAGGGCTAGGGGCCATATCCTGATCCCTCGCTCGGCCTTCCATCACTACTGTCGGCATCCCTGCGGCAGTAAATCCCTCATCCGCACCATCACCTGGGCAAAGTTTGCCCAAGTCCCCTGAAACAGGGCCCGAAGTCAGCCTTCCCGCGGCATGCGCGGCCAGCGCGGCTTGCGCGACCTGCGTGGCTTTCGCGGCCTGCGCGGCCTGAATCGGCGCCCGCACCCCAGGCGGATCTGCACTATACAGACCACCCCCCACAAGACCCTGCTCCGCATCCGGATCTATACGATCCCTAATCCCTGCCGACCCCCAGTCCCCTTCACCGACGATAATTCCTGCCGAATCGAGCCCCTCACCCCCGTGGCGAACCGGCCGCCCCCGCTCCCTAGAGCGATCCCTCACCCGCTCTCCGCTCCCCCGCCTATTCCTAGGAGACCCGGCCGATCTCTCATCCCCCTCTCCCTCCGGCGTAAGATCCGACGCCAGAGCCATCCCAGCCGCCCGATTCGCCCCTCCCTGCGTCGAACGGCCGCCAGCACCGCCCAGCACCGCCATCGTCCTTGGCTTCGCACGCTCCCGTTCTTTCGCCATCGCTCGTCCAAAAAAATGAAATTAATTATCGGTATATTAATTATATGTATAATTAATTTAAAATTGTTTTTATAAATTAATATACATAAAAAATGAATATAAGCTGATATCGGAATATCAGAATATAACGTCTCAAGACCTTTAAAACAACACACAGTTAGATAGGGGGCCGGAGACCGGCAGACCCTCTCCGATACCTAAGTTAGTATGGAAATACAAAGCTTGAAGAATATATAATGAGTTTGAGTGTATAGAATTGAGTACCTTTCTCTTTGAATTAAGCTCCTATTTATAATGATTTGGGATTCAGTCTAGATACACGTATCATCGTCGTATTGATCCAGAATCTACATTCTCTCTCCAAATAGCTTTAGCATATATTTGATGACCGAAACTTTGATCCTTTTCTGAATACCTTTTGGGAACCCTAAATTGGCCGGCCTAAAAGTAGGCCATGGACTTTTAAGATCCAAATGACATTATTTACCATATCATAAGCTATACAACTCTAGAATCTGAAGAGGGGGAACAACATTTGTACATATTCAGAATGTTAAGATTTTTTCACATTTTTTTACTATTTTTTAATTAATTTTTTTAATAAAATTACAAAATCGGAATCATCCAAACCTCGGTTAGACCGACGAGTCCCGTATTAACCACAATTCTTACTGTATTATTGAAGATTAACAAATTCAACCCGATCCAAATCGGTTTAACCTAGTCGGGTTCTAGTCAAACCGGTCGGTCCGTTCAGATATGAAAACATTGATTAATAGCGGCTTAAAATAGAGGGTCAATTACATGAATATTATAATTAAGTACAAAATTACAAATGAATCATATTACCAAACTTAATTCTTAATATGGCATTATTTTCTATATATTATGATTTAAATCATAATTTAAAAAGTCTAAATTCTAATTCATAAACCATAAATCGTAGAAAATATATTCTAAATTTGTAATTTATAAATTCTAAATTTTAAATATATAAAAAGTACTGATTTTAACTAGTTTGATATAATCCAAAACTAGGGTAAATTACACTTATGGCCACTGAACTTTACCCATTTTCACATTATGGTCATTGAACTTCATTTCTTCCCGGTATGGTATGGCCACTGAACTTTACACTTTTTAGCACCGGTGGCCACTCAACGCCTCAAAACGACCGTTGACGGCTAAAAATAAAAAATTCAAAGCGTTAATAATATTCTAAGGAACTTTAATTCTTGAATATTTTCGTTTTGAGGTCATTTAAGTGTTGTTTGGTTGGGAGAGAGAAAATGAATTTTTAGAGAGAGAAAACTCCCAAAAATGTGATTTTCGAAAATAAAAAAAGTGGGTTCATGGTAAACCTCGTTCTGGACAACTTTAATTTTTGAATATTTTCATTTTGAGGTCGTTAACAATCATTAACATTCATTTTGATAAGTTAGTTAAAATTGAGTGGTCACCGATGATAAAAAAAGTGTAAAGTTCAGTGGCTATACTGGAAATAAATGAAGTTCAGTGGTCATAATGTGAAAATGTGTAAAGTTCAGTGGCCATGAGTGTAATTTATCCTTAAAACTATGACTCGTAAATGGTTTTTAAAATATGAATTTCTATGTAATTTTCTCTAAAATAAATCACATTATGAGCTATTAATAGCGTAAAATAAACAACATTAATGTATGAATGTGACTGATGGGTCCCATTAAGAAAAATCACAAATTTTTAGAATGTTCCAATTCATATGGTCGCACCAATAATAAATTGACACGTATGCACATTGAATCGGTGGGGTCCAGATTTGTCAATTATTTTGAATTGGTCAATGCTTTTAGAATATTATATTACCATATTAGTTATTAATATGTTTGTAATATTTTCTATATAAGAAATATTTTTAAAGATTCTTTCTTTTTTTGAAGAAAATAAATATTTAAATATGGAGTATATATATTATATACAACTCATTCTTTAATATATGCATGTATTAAAAATTCATAAAGACATGAAAATATTTAAATAAATAAAAATACAACTCAAATGATAAGTAGCTACCATAAAAAATTCACTAAAATGATTTTCTTGGATATGTAAGAATTACATTGCAAGTTTTGTAAATATAAAAATGATTCTTTACATGTAAACAATGTGAGCAAACAAAAATAAAATTTCAAAATTAAGATATTATTTATTCCAAAAAAATAAAACCATGTCCGATCAGGAGATTCAGAGATAGAAAGAGGGGAGAAATCGGAAATTGTGTTGTTTGAACCGAGTCTCTAGTAAAGGAACGGACTTCAGTGGCAAGAGTTGGTGATAACGTTAAACAAGATTCTTGCTGGTGAAATAGCAGCCCCCTCCATCTACGAAACTTAAAATGAATGTTGATGCTTCGTTCAGTCAGGATGGAGAAGTCTGTGGTGGTGAGTAGGGATGACTATAACCGAATCAAAAACCTAAAGATCGAAAAAATAGGACCAAATCGGACCGAATTTCGATTTGGTTCGATCCTCATTTTTAAGATAGTTTTATTTTCGAGTTGATCTAAAACCGAACTGAAATACAATATATATACTACTTTTAGTTTTAGGGTTGTAAAATAATTAACTAACTATATGTACAAAAGTAAAACAATTAAACATGTTTCTCCTCTCTTTATTATTTCTGATTTCTTTCTTTTGCCGCATGTCTATGTGGAATATTAATACGAAAGAAGTATTGAAGTAACACTAGGTCTCTAATGTCTGTTCGGTCCAAACATGAACCGGACTAAATCATACTGAAATAATTTGATTCGGTCCAGACCAAACTGAATTATAATTTGGTTTGGTTCGGTCCTAAAAAATACAAGTAATTCGGTTTGGTCCAATTTGGTTCGATTTGATTTTCAGATTAAACTGGACCATGCACACCCCTAGTGGTGGAGCGATAATCTGAGACGAGAAAGGGCAAGTTATGTTGACTATTGGATTCCGTTAGGTCCATGTCTGAACCGAAGGAGCAAAAGCAGCAACGTTGAGGGGAATGTCTTCAAATTACAGTAAAGACAGACTTCACTATATTATTTGTGGAGTCAGATGTTAAAAACATGATTGACATATTGTATGGGTAGCTAATTCATGTTGCTGATGTTGCGTTTCTGGTAGAATATATTACAGAAAATGGAACTCAATTCCATGAACCAAGCTTTACTCGTGTCAAGCGAAACAATAACAAGTCAAAGCAAGAGCTTGCAAAAAAAAAAAGAGATCAACACTCAATGCTTTTTAAATTTTAATACGAGAAATCTCTTGTTCTATTTTACCTTTTGTTGTTAGAATGTTATTATGATTGTTTTATTTTTATTTTTATTTTGCTATTTTATTCATTAAATATATATAAAAATCTTATATTTGTTTTAGGATAAAAAGATGTAATAAGTTGAAAATACAGTTTGATTTTTAATATAGGTATAAATTAAAGAAATGGAATATATTGGTTATTGAATCAATAAAATATGATCCTAATTAAAATATATATACACTTTCGTTTGTAGTATAAAGTTTAGGTAAGAGTAGGTTTATTCACTTCCAATGTCAGGACATACTACATATTTCAATGACGATTTGTAGTGAAATTTGTTGGATTAAAATTCATAATATGAGTTTTACATATATAATATAGTAAATCATGATCTGTCATATATTAATCTGTTAAGTTATCTAATTTAGTTTAATGTCATATATTAATCTGTTAAGTTATCTAATTTAGTTTAATAACCTAAGGTATATATAATGGATATGAGCTTAAATATGTGTAGATACACAGTTGCATTCTAATTCTATAATGGGCAAAATAGTAATTACAACAATTAAATTTTCTCTATAAATATAAATAAAGGATTATGGTCCCATGACATTAGCATTCTAAATCTACAATCTCTCTTATCAAGTGTATATGTGCGAGGTACTTTTAGCCTAAAAGATCAATCATCCTAAGATGTTTTTTATTCTCTTCAATTCGATGTGATATGATTTAGGTACGTTTCCGTTTTCGATCTTAATGGATTAACATGAGTTTATGGTCGCGTGATTTATGGATATAATTCCAATAACTGGTATTAGAACCGCTCATATTTTAATTCGTTGAAATGCAAGTTTTTTTCTTGATTTGTGATTTTTTTTTGATTTAATAATGAATTTTTCAAGAATAATTTTAAGTTGGTTTTCTTATATTTTGAGTTTTTAATGGTTTCATTACACCGTTTTCTTTTCACTTGTTTCTAAACTTGAAAAAATCGTTTGATTTTGCTTTTAGATCCAATTTTTGACTAATTTTGAATTCGTAACTGTTTATGATATTCTTTTTTGTGGTTTTAAACATCGGTCTGTAGATTTTAATTTGGTAAAATTTTCATTTGATTTGTTTTTATTACAAAACTGAAATTTTTGATATAAATTTTGTTTGTATTGTTATTTTTAAATCCCAAAAATTTCATAGTTTTAGATTTTTTGAAGTTTTTCAGTTTTACTGATTTCAGTTATAAAAAAATATATATTTAGTAACAATTTGGTATTTATTCATTTACACTAATGTTTCGATTACAATTTGTTTTAACAACTTTAGTACTTATTCCACTATATTAATGTGGTTAAAAAAATTGTAACAATTTTGGCATTTGTTACTTTACATTAATGTTTCAGTTAAAAAAAAAATTATAACAACCTTGGTATTTATTAAATATTAATATTTCAGTTTTGACTCTATTATGAAATTAATGTCCATAAATTCAAATTTTATAACAATTTTAATTTTGAAATTTGGCCAATTGAATTTATGTTAATTTGGAATAATATATATTTCAAATATTTTTAGAATTGTAATTATGTGCATATATATATTATGTTCCAAAATTTTCAAATCATGATATAATATAAATGTTAAGTATATTAATTTATTATATAACATCTATTCAGTTATGTGTATACTTTTATTCTTATGAATATTATCCAACCCAAAGGAAGGTTAATAGATGGCTAAATTACCTACACACATGTGACAATTGAATATGTAACAATTATTTGGTTTTCAATAGGTTTTTGTTTTTTCTTATTCTTAGATTCTTCAGAAATTGTCATTGTTTCTCCATTCATAACATGCTTTCTTTTAATGGAGGAGACATAGTAGCTTCTGGCGTTTTTTCTGATCTCCTCACACTTGCCATATGCCTTTGGGTGTAGGAAACTTCATCAATAAGTAGCTTGAAGAAAGCACAGTCCTCGTGTCATTAGGTAGTGGTCTTGCAAGGATCACATTATAGACTGGAGATACAGTTTTAATTATCATGAAGTTTTCCATCCTTATAACATTAGGAGGTTTTTCACCCAAGGTGATTGGTAGCTGAATTGAATTGACCCTGCTATTGAGAAGGTTTCCCTAAAAAACTAAAAAGTGGATCTGGAACTTTCTTTAGTCTGTCCAAAGGCAAATTCATTTTCTCAAAACAATTCTAACAAACAAGATTGACAGAACTTCCATTATCCACCAGGACTCTCTCCCTCTCTATACTAGGAATTTCATTATTATAGCGCAAATGACCATTGTATCATCACGAGGTATAACCACATTTCCTTGATCAGGTAAAAGCTATGGATTCTTCTTCTTGAACTTTCGTCACATTATTAACTTCATAAGTTTCTGTTGTATAAGCTTTTCTATATGGAGAGGATTCTCATGCTAAAGTCTCCCCTCTAGAAATAACGTTTATTATTGGATGAGTTAACTTCTTATCAAAGGCTGGAGCTTTATCTTTCTTGTCTTCTCTTTGTTTTGTGTATCTTCGAACATCATTTTCTCTATTTTCAGTGTTTCTTTCTCCTTTTGAGTATTGAGGTCTTTCCCCTCTCCAACTTTCTACATAAACAAATATGGCGAGTTTACTTTGTCGCACCAATGAATCTATTTCATTCATCAAATCTCTAAATATGTTGGTAGAGTGACCATGAGTTTTGTGGAATCGACAATAAGCATCTACAATTTTTCCCATCATTCTATTGGCTTTGGGAGGGAATGTAAGGATTCCAGAACCTTCTATAGCTGTTAGGATGTTAGAACGAGGTTGAAATAAAGGTTTGAAATTTTCATATCTTAACTTTGGTTCATGATTTGTTTCATTCTCTTTTCCATTCCTCTTTCATCCATCATCAACTTCATCCCTTTCCTTCTTCTTTTTATCCTTTTTCGACGATATTCCTCGTAACATCTTTAAAAAGGATGAATTTATTAGCTCGGTTGAAGAAATCTCCATGGTGGAAGGTTCATCATAAGAAATATACTTGAAAGACTCCTATAACTGTCATTCTAACTTGACTATCATGAATCTCCAAGGTTGTAGCACGAAACCTTTCTATATAGTTAAGCTTTCTCTCTCCTTTTGTTTTATGGTAAGAATATACGTTGCATCTTTCTTCTATTAGTGTTAATGATGAAAACATTTATGAATTCTTTTCTTAGATGATCAAAGCTAGAGATGGATCCTTCTTTCAAACTGTTGAACCATGTACGAGCATGATCTGTTAAAGTGAGTGAAAATGCTCGACATATTATGGCATCTTCCCATCCATATAACAACATCACAACTTTATAATTCTGCATATAGTCATGTGTATCATATTTTCCTGAATAAGTGGCTAGTATAGGCATCTTGAAATTCTTGAGGAGAGGTTTATTCATGATTTCTTCTGTGAAAGGAACATTTCTTGTTGCTTGTTCTTCATTGGTGGAAACCAACCTTTTATATTCTAAGGCTTCTTCAATCATTTTCTTTAGATCTACTGTCTATCTTGCATTGAACATCGATTCCTCTCCATTCCTTTTCAGTATTCACAAATTTCCCTTGTAAGTACTTTCCACAACTTCATAGTATCTCACATTATTTCTTTTCCCTTCGGCGATTGTAAAAACTTCACCTCTTTTACAGTTTTGATCCTTGGGATACTCCAAGTTGTTAGGATAAGGATATGACATTTCATCTTCTCTATCCTGGAAATTCAAACGAAGCTCATGGTTAGTAAGTGCTTGTTGAATAAAGACCATCAATTCTTCCATACTAGTTATCAACTTGTTCTTATTGATTGTCATGGTGTGCATTCCTTTCAACTGGATTAAGTGATGCCTTAGTATGTGGAACTTGAGATTTCTTTGGAGGCATTTATTTGGATTAAGAAACGAAAACATGCAAAATAATGGCTTTTCGATCGGTGTCCTACAAATGGCACCAACTGTTGTAGCCTGAACTAAATATTGAAATTTGTTAAGGAAAGATTTATCATTGAAAGCCTTGTGAGTTTGGAGACAGAGATTAAAACCTAAGGAAACAGTTGACAATTCTTGGAGGGTGACGTCTGACATTCGTTGAGGTTGACGTTTGAAGTTCATCAAGGGTAGGAGTTGGAGTTCCTTGAGGTTGACGTATGATGTTTTTGATCTTCCTCGATGTATTTGTTACAGTGTAAAAATAGTGTTCTTCTCACAAACACTCTGATACTAAAGTCAAATAGACGTAATGATTACTGTCTCTAAAAAAATTCAACATTTGTAACATTGAATGAACAATTATTTATAGCCTTAGAGATGAAAGTTACCTGGATGGTGGAAGTTATCTCGATGGTGGAAGTTACCTCAAAACTACAATTCACAATCATGGTTCACATACTTAAACATTGTTTCAATTATAAAACCCTTACTAACTGCTAAGGGTGAGGTGGAGCATTTAACTATCAAGGGTGATGTGGAAGTTTTAACTACTAAGGGTTTGATTGGATGGAGGGTTTAGAGGGGTTAGTAATGGAATGGTTAGTAAGGGTTGATAGAAACCCTTGTTTGAGTGGGGGAAGGGTTAGCAAGGGTTTCTACAAACCCATGTTTGGAACACAAAAAAAATAGAAGGGTAAGGGTTTAGAGGGGTTTTGAAGGGTTTCTTTTTAAGAAATTTCATACAATTTTAAACCCTCCAATTTGGTGGGTTTGGAAGGGTTAGAAATTACCCTTCCTTCCCCTTCCTTCCCTTTCTTTACCTTTCCCTACCCTTCCTTTATTAACCCTTCCCTACCCTTCATCCAATCAAGCCCTAAGGGTGAGGTAAAAAGTCAATTACGTGATATAAGGTTATAAGTTGTATCAATCGCAAAAGTCGAATTTATATATATTTATTCATTTAATTTTTTTTATCTTTTGTTAAATAATATGTATTTAATTAAGAATATATTTGTTGAGTTTTGCTAAATTGATTAATTCAATTTCAGTTTTTGTATTTTTACATTTTATAATCATAATTTAAATTTAATATCTAATTTATTATTTTAATATAAATATATTACAGTTAGACAAGATTGAACTTGTAATTTATTTTTTTTAATGTAAATATATTTTAATATAAATATATTAGTTGAACGAATTGGATTGAGCTTGAGAATTAGTTTTCTCAATTTAATCCAAGTCCAATTATATGAATATCACAATTGACTACAAATTTACAACTAAATCTTATCATCAAACTTAATTCTCAATATGTCATTTTTTTCTATATATAACAAATAAAATATGCTTTTACACCTAATTTAAAAAGTTTAAACCCCAATTTATAAATTTCAAACTCTTGACAATATATTTTAGACCATGATTTATAAAGTTTGATCTTTATAAATAATGATTTTAATAGTTTGATATACTTCAAAATTATGATTTGACATAATTGTAAATAGCTTTTCAGAAGTGAATTTCTGTGTAAATTTCCCAATATATTATGGAGTAATCTGAGCTTGGACAAAGTGTAATGAACGAGTTGGGCCGGCCCAGCCCAGCAACCACACATATCCCCTGAAAATAGCATGCATAATTTTTAAAGGTAAAAAGCATTTTGAGTCCCTTAATTTTTTAATTTTTATCTATTAAGCCTTTGAATTTTTTTTTTTATATAAACACATTAAGTTTGTGATCTTTTATTTTCTGTCACATTAAGCTTCCGATGATTATAAAAGTTAGCTTTGAACATAAAGATCAGTTGACAGAGTGTTATTCATTCTACATGTGTTTGAAATTTTTATTTTTAACAGCCTGAAACAATTTTTAATATATGTACTGTGGCTATAGGAAAAATGTAGAAACCTCATTTCAAGATTTAAAAAACACAATTTCAAACATAGATAAAATAAAAAATGTTTTTTAAGTGAATTATATATTTACAACTAATTTGACAAACAAGAGTTTAACCTTACTAAAATTTGTTTTTCACTTTAAATGACAAAGTTTTAAGTGTTTGTTTCTTGCATTTTATAACTGAAAAATAGCTTTTTACAAAAACAGTGAATCCCTGTATTTTAGAAAGCAGTTTTTTTTTTCCAACTGCAAACAGTAAACCATAATAGCAAAGAGCAAACAGTAACAACAAACAGCAGGTAGCCAAACGAGTCCTTAATATGTTTAAATAAAAGATTAAGGCTAAATGAAAAAAAAGCACATTCCTTTTTTCCCCCATAAAATCTCACTTCATGCTATTATAGCTTTTCTTTTCCTATGATAATTCCTCGTAAGCTCATAAGCAATTAGGAAATTACAGTAAAACCTCTATGTATGAATACTCTATATAGGAATAACCTCTATTTTATTATAAAAAAACTCGGTTCCAATTTGAGCCAGTTATAAATAGGAATAACCTCCTAAACGTTAATTGTTATACACTTTTCAAGTCACACCTTTAGAAACTATGTCTCTATATAGTAATAATTATATATTTATATGTATATATATATATTAAGAATTCAAACTAAATTATAAAATATTAAAAAACTATTGAAAATTGGAAACACAAACTACAACTTGAAATTATAAATATTTAGTATTTTCATTGATGTTTACGTTTTTCCCATAAAACTCTTCCAGGTATCTATATATTGAAAACCTAAACTCTAAATTGAAATTCAATTAATTCCTATTGTTATACATTATATATAAACCATGCAAGCCTATGATAAAAATTTAAAATTTAATGTGTTGAGAAATTTTATTATACCAAACTCTATTTAATAGTAACCTCCCAATTGTTATACAAATAGCTCGGTCCCATGTGTATTCCTATATAGAGGTTTTACTGTATTAGTTTATAATAAAGTCCAAATTTATCCTTTTCATTTTTGGAAAATACCAAACTTATTTTTATCGTATGAAATTATGCTGTTTTACTTTTAATGTTGCTAAGCAACATCAATTTTACCCCTATCAAATAAAAAATTTGGATTGGTTGATTTTACAGTTATTCGACTGTCAAATCGGATCTTCCAAACAAGTTTATCGATAAAATAAAATAATCATGTATATTTTGACAAATTGTTTATACCTATTTTAATATCATAGTAGATATTTTAGGCAGTGTTTTGTGATTAACTTGTATCTCAAACTTAAAGGTTTACATTTTTATAGGTTGTTTGTAACTGTGTTAGTAGTAAAATAAATATTTTAGACATAAATTGATATTTGAAATACCGAAGTGATAATTAAATAACGAGTCAAATAGTAGTAAACTGGGATGTTTAAATTTTCTATTAGATATAAGTAAAATTGATCTTGCTTAGCAACGTTGGGGTAAAATTGTATCATTTTATACGTTAGGTAAATTTACACTTTTCCAAAAATAATAAGATCAATTTACACATTATCCCTTCGGTGAAATACAATTTTCCAAAAGTTTTTGATTCTGACAAAAAAAATAATTTAATCAGAATCCCAAAATTAATTAATCAAGAAATATAAGTTTAAATATGATTTGTTACCACTAATATTCTTGTTCTGTGATTTAAGACAAAAATAAAGGCAAGTAAAGAAGAAAAAGAAATGGGCTTACAAAACAAGGAAAGGCCCAAAGATTGTCTTAAAAGCCTTATCTAGAGGCCCTAGTGATTTCAGAAGCCCAGAAGCAAAACAGAAGGACAACTGGCAATTAACAAAGGACTATGCGTGTTCCCAAGACTGACAAGAAGTACATTGCGATAGATGTTATATCCCCTTAACGTACCTCTATCACAATTGCAAACAAAAAGGTTGCAGAAAATCACGGCTCCAAACAGAATAGCCTCTGGATCTACGACAAAACTTTTCGCCTAAACGACATAGAACGTCATATGCTGATGTGTCAGGCTCCGTTCACTCAGAACGGCTATTTCAAATTCAAACGGATCTCTTACCAGCGTCTCATATAAATACCATGCCATTAGCTCCATTTGAAGTTAACGATTTTCATAAGCTATCAAGAGAGATCAAAATCTTCAAAAGAGCTAGAGCAATATTCAAATACACAAGTCATTGTTTATATTTGTGTTTGTCCAAAAATCTTATTTACATCTTCATTGTGTTCTTTAAAAGAACTTCTTTTGTTCACAATAGTATTCCAGAAGGTCTGTTGTTTGTTTCGGTTATAAGCAAACAGCAGAAGTATAGATAGCTGAGAGATATTGTAAAGTAAGGTACTTTACAAAGGCTCTATCTATTTGTATAAAGGTTTGTGCTCTACCCGTGAAAGAGTGCTTTAGTGGATTAAAGCTCATAAGAAGGTATTCTGGGGACTGGATGCATGCTAGAGGCTAGACCAGTATAAATCTGCTGAGTAATAATTTTCTAACTCTGACGTATTACTTTTGATTATTTATGCTCTTTATCTTATCATCTATATTGCATATTGCCTCTGTTGCATTATCTTTCATTTAGCACGATATATTTTCAACAGAAGCTCTGTTTAATCAAAAGGAAAACTTAAGCATAATATTTAAGGTCAGAACCACACTCAGTAGACAACATCTTCTGTCTATTCGAACATGCTTCTGATATTAACTATTTGCCTCTGTGCTTTATAAAAGTGTGTACGCCAAGTGAGTGTTTTTATAAAAGCTCAAAATTACCTAATAGTTCCATTCACCCCATCCCCTTCCTTTTGAACTAATATTACCTCACAAGGGACCAACATCCTTTTCTCAAAAAAACATTACACATTATCCCTATTAGTTTTTGTCCAACTTTAAGAGAGGTACATTGATTCTTAGGTCCTCTTTATTTGCTGAAAAATATTATGCAGAAAAATAATTTTTTGATTTTTCAGTGTTTGTTTGTTTAGAAAATTAAGTTAACATAAAATTTTACGTTAGTGTTAATGAACAAAAAAATATATGAAGAAAATGAGAAAAGAGTAAAACATTTTTCTAAACCTTTTGGAACGATATACTCCACTTTTTACTACCCTTTTGAAAATAACAATCGTCCATCACTTCTTCCAATTTTACGGTGTTATAGCCAAACATTGAAAAATATTTATTTTCTAGTAAAAAGATTATCTTATCGAATATTTTCGACAAACAAACAGGACCTTGGCTATAATTCAAGGCAATACCCAGTGAAAACGGGAGCTAATATTCGGTAGGTCAATGGATAAAAAATTTAGCAAGAAAGGCATTTTCTAGAGAGTTAAAAATCAGCAACAAAAAATTTCAAATGCCAATTCCATCAATAACATCCATTTTTTCTGAAATTCTAGAAATAATGAAATTATGCAACTTTCTATCGGTAAATGTAATTTTCGATATTTTTTTCCCGTAGTTGGAGAGTCGTCGGACCTTCTGTAACCCTTATAGTTGTTCCCCTGCTAGAAGTATTGAGCTTTGTACTTAAAATTGTTGGGATGGCCACTGAACTTTGTGCATTTTCACGATATGACCCCTGGATTTTAAAATATAACATAAAATACAGTGACCTTTACAATTTTGTACTCTCGTGGCAGTTATTACTGTTGACCCACCTTTTTTGCCTTTGACTTTCTATTCAACCGGTTAACTTTTCTCTCTCTCCCTATTACCTCTTTTCTCTCTCTTTCATCTGTGATCCTCAACATTCCTTTCACCACTGATTTGAAGCACCAAATCATCTTCAATCTCAACCTTCACATATGTGCTTCTCCAAATTACAACTACATAATATTATGTCAACCACGAGAGAAATTAGAATGAGAAGAAGCCAAAGTGCCCACCATTTCACCAATCATCAATTCATAATAATTGTAAGTTCGTTTCCTTTCTTTAACTCAAAAGTTACAACCAATTCGAATAGTTTTCCCAGAAACCGATGAGTATAAATCAAAATACAAGTTTAACAACACCATGGGGTGGTGGCACAGTTGGCTAGCGTGTAGGTCTTATAGCTAAGAGTTATCACGAGGTCGAGAGTTTAAGCCTCTCTCACCCCATTGTTTTTTTTAAAATAACGAACTAAATTTTACAAGTTTGACGATTTCATCATGAGTATATAACCATGATACTTCAATTTTGACTCCTTTATACTTTGGTAGCTAGATTTTATTTTTGTATAAAAAAGATTACTTGAACTTAAAATTGACTAGACAATATAGTACATATGACTTGCTACAACTGGTTAACCATTAAATCTGAATGAGAAGAAGCCATGTGAGAGAGGTTTGAACTTTTCGACCTCAAGATTACTCTTAGTTATAAGACCTATGCGCTAGATAATTGTGTGACCACCCCTTGTGTTGTTAAACTTATATTTTGAATTACAGTCATTTGTTTTTTTACTGTTTGAATTGATTTTGACTTTTGAGTTTAAGAAAGAAACAAAGTTACGATTATTATGAAGTGATGATTGTTGAAACGGTGGGCACTTGACTTCTACTTGACTTCTTCTCATTATGATTTCCTTTGACGTTGACGATTATTCACCACTTGGCTTTTGTAGATACCCGAATGGACAAGGAAACACGAGAAGCACATGTGTGAAGGTGGGAATTCAAGATGATAGGATGCTTCAAATCGGTGAGCAGGTCATATGTACTTTATTATCTAATAAATTTAAATCCAGTATTTTTCTAATACAAAAATAATATCTAGCTACCAAAATATAAAAGAGTCAAAATTGAAATACTATGGTTATATACTCGTGATTAGGGGTGCAGACGAGCCTTGGTAGTTCGTGTAACATCCTAGACGTATAAATCTTTTTTTTTCTAAACTAAAGCTATTCATTAGATAAAAGCATATATTATCAACTTATACTCGTAGGTATATCATACATATACACGTTAATATATATATATATATATATATATATATATATATATATATATATATATATCTTTATACATACCGTCTACAAACTTATATAGTCCAAAAGTTTACTTATTCTACATGCTTATAATGAGAGGAGAGATTGTGAGACGGAACCCAGCAGACCGACCTTTCATCCATGGAATCTACAGTTCTTTAAGCGTCTAAAGTCCCAGTCTAACCTTCACTTCAACTAGCTGGAAAATTTAGCGATTTATATGAGTCGCAACTCAGTGAATATAAACATTCAATGAATACCAATCACACACAATCACGTAAACAAGTCTCACACCTAAGTCATACAAATGCAAATGAATGAACCGTTTTATTAATGTTGTGACACCACCAGCCAGTCACTACCCGGGATCAAATAACAGGTAACAGGTATAACATAATCTTGTTTCGGTCCATGTAATCAAAAGTCTCTTGTCATGAAAGCTGACTCCACTGATGGGAGCTCAACAGACGATGAAGAGATGGCTATGTTTACCAGAAAGATGAAAAGGCTGTTCAAAAAGAATGACAAATATTCTAAGAAGCCTTACAAGAAGTTTGATAAGTACAAAGCTGACTCCAGCGACAGTAAGTACAAGAAGGACAGCTCAAAGCCCATTACATGCTTTGAATGTCATCAAACTGGCCATATCAAGTCAAGCTGTCCCTCGCTGAGGAAAGAAAGAAAGAACGGTAAGAAGGCAATGGTGGCAACCTGGAGTGATAGTGATGATTCATCATCATCTGAAGCTGATGCCACTGAGTCAGCAAAGATTTGTTTCATGGCTGACGAACTTGCTGAGCCATGCGTTTCTGAGCATGCTGACCCCTCCATTGCATCTGACGATGAGGAACATTCAACTGAGGTAATATCACTACCCTTGCTCAGAAATGAAATGGTTAATGCCCTGAGTGACCTCTACACACTTGTCAAAAAGTGTAATAAAAAGGTTAGAGCACTCAGCAGGCGATGTGACGAGGTTGAGGAGGTCAAATTGAGTGACCTTCGATATCTTCTTCAGGACAACTCAGATTTGCATAGTAACATTGGAATTATGCAAAAGTTTGTCTCTGAGGTCCAATCAGATTCTAAGAAACTGAGAAAGGACGTCACATCAATTCAGAACCAACTTAAGGTTCCGAATAAAAGAAATAATCCTCTGAACACTGAGTACCGAAGTACTAGTCAGCAGAGATGGAATCCTCAGCGGAATGTCCAGTGTGACTTTTGTGGGAAGAAAGGACACACCACAAAGGTGTGCTGGCACGCTCAGCACTGGGATGCTGACTAGTCAGTGAAACATTCTAAACGGAAGGTCAGTTGTGACTTCTGTGGAAAGAATGGACATACTGTCCAAGTATGTCGTCATAAAATAAAATATGATGCTTTACCTGTTGAACCTAACAAGCAAGGACCCAAAAAGAATTGGGTACCTAAAAGCAATTAGCTACATTGCAGGTAAGCCTGAGGTGTGCTGAGAAGTCAAAGATGTGGTACATTGACAGCGCATGCTCAAGGCATATGACTGGTGATGAAACTCAGTTCATCACGTTTGAGTGTAAACGAGGAGGAAGCGTAAGTTTTGGAGACAACAAAAAGGGTAAGATAGTAGGGTCAGGAACCGTTGGTGGTAATCCTACTATTGAGTCTGTCTCCCTAGTCAGCGGACTCAAATATAACTTACTCAGCGTAGCTCAGCTATGTGACAATGGGAGAAAAGTTATATTTGATGACACTGGATGTAAAATATTCGAGGGTAGAACAAATGAGTTAATTTTAACTGCCCCTCGTATCGATAATGTCTTCATGCTGAACTTAGAAAAGAAGTTTTCAAAAAATGTATGCTTAGTGTCAAAGAAAGAAAATTCCTGGCTATGGCACAGGAGACTTGGTCATGTAAGCATGGACCTCCTGGCCAAATTAGCAAGAAAGCAATTGGTTGAGGGACTGCTAGAACTTAAATTTGAAAAGGATGAATTATGCCAGGCTTGCCAAGTTGGAAAACACACCAAACAATCTTTTCATAGTAAAAACATTGTCTCAACTAAGCGTCCATTAGAGTTACTACACTTGGATCTCTTCGGTCCAGTCCAGCCACTGAGCTTGGGTGGAAGAAGATTTTCCTTGGTTATTGTAGATGACTTTTCTCGGTACTCTTGGATCATCTTGCTGAGTAGCAAGGATGAAACCTTTGAGATATTTTCAAATTTGGTAAGAAAACTTGAAAATGATAAAGACCTTAAGTTAGCTCACATCCGAAGTGATAATGGTGGAAAATTCAAGAACCAACAGTTTGTTGAATTCTGTGAAACCAACGACATTGACCATAATTTTTCTGCTCCTAGAACGCCTCAACAAAATGGGGTTATTGAAAGGAAGAACAGAACCTTGGTTGAAATAGCCAGGACAATGCTGAGTGAGTGTTAAGCCCAAAATATACCTAAAATATCATATATAAATACGTTAAATTTACATTGAAATCGAGTTAATTATGTTCATTTGGAATACTTTTACGTCTTTATTTACTTCTTTGATGCAAGGTACTTAAATATTTGGTAAAATCCAAATAGGAGCAAAAACGGAGCTAAAACGGAGCTAAAATGGAGGAAAAACCTTAAAAACGTACCGAGAATGCATATCAGTCAGAAGAACGCTCGAGGAGGACGAAAAGCAGTCGAACGCCAGGGAGAATTCTCTCTGTCGCGACTGAGATTCTCAAAATCTCAGTCGCGACTTGCGGAGGCCAGACCGAGGGAAAATGAAGTTTTCAAGCTCGCCCCTATATCCCCTGTCGCGACTGAGATTTTTAGAATCTCAGTCGCGACAGCGAACCTTCCTGCACACTAAACACATGTTTAAAACGGAAAAACGCGTCTGTTCGTTCGGATAAAAGCAACCCTTCACCAGCGGACACGACCCATCATTTACAACCCTTCAACAACTATAAATAAGTGATTCATTTCAGAAATCAAGGTTGGTTAGTTGGAAAAGTTAGAGAAATTAGAGAAGAAAGTTGTTATGTTGAGTTTCTGATTCAGAAAAGAATCAGAAAGTTAGAGTTCATTTCTGTAAGCAATCGTGTTGTACACGAATTGTATTTAGATTAGTTATAAATACAATATTAGTTTAGTTTTCATTCTGATAGTGGACGAGACCAGTCTCTATTCCGAAGATCCAGCGAGAAGAATTGACGGCTGAAGCGCATGAGGTTTGACGAGCCTACGGAGTTTGAGAGAAAGATTGACGACCCGGATCTCAAAGTTTTCATTGCAATGCTATCCAAGTTTCTACTTCTCTGTTAACTTGTGAAAATTCACATTTCATTAATGATATACCTTTTTTATTCAACATATTCTTACTGTTGTTATTTTGATGTTGTTCTGACAAAATGATTTTCAAAATGATATATTGGTGTTTTTATTAAAACGTTATATTCCATCTTATTCATATAAGAACTTTGTTGAACACTTAACAAATTTAGTTTTTATGGATGACATGATCGCTGATCGCGGCTTATCAGAAGTAAAACACTAGTTTGATTAAGGTAGGAATCATCTCTACGCTAGGGGGATTTCTACGGTTCAAAGCCATTTAATTGAGTAAATCGCTATATTGTTACATGTCCATAATCTCACAAAGTTAAAGTTGTTTACTTTGCTTTATGAAAATAAGATCTATTTTATTTCAATTACGGAAGTATCTGTTTTGTAATCAAAATTCCAAAACGGAATTGTTTTCTAAACTCGATATAATTCTTCTATCTAATCCTAATTTACCAAAACCTATTCCATCAACTAAATGTATTTCTTTTATTAAACCTAAACACGAGTTTAAACCGAATTAAATAAAGTTTTAGTTAAAAAGCGTTCCCTGTGGGTTCGATATCTTTTATTACTACAAGCGTATACCGTGCACTTGCGGAAATCGCTCAACAAGTTTTTGGCGCTGTTGCCGGGGAACGCCAAAATTTTTGACAAAATTTTAAATTTTTCGTGTTTTATTTCGAATCTAGGTTTAAACATACTTATTTTACCTTTTATAATTTAATAGTTTTCATATACTAATTTATTTATTTATCAAATTCTGTTTTGTAGGTAGTTTCGGTTCGTGTAAGATTTCAGGTTCATGCGCAGTTCTCGAAGTTCAGGCATTGTACCAGACCCTATAGACCCAGAAATTGAGAAAACCATTAGGAAGAACAAGAAAAATAAGAAAAACAAAAATAAGACCCCAGTAAAAATAAATACCGAGCCAGAAAAAATGGCAGACCCACCAACACTTATGGAATACGCTAGGCCAGGTGTGGCCGGTGTAACCAATAGTATCGTTAGACCCAGAATCACCGCAAATCAATTTGAAATTAAGCCAGCTTTGCTTAATATGTTGCAAAATAATGTAACATTTTACGGGTTACCTAACGAAAATCCTAACACCCATTTAACAAATTTCTTAGAAATTTGTGACACTTTTAAAATTCCAGATGTGACTGCAGAAGCAATCAAACTTCGCCTCTTTCCTTTCACCTTGAAGGATAGAGCCAAAGAATGGTTAACTTCTATGCCAGCCGCAACTTTTGCCACTTGGGAACAATTAGCCCAAGCATTTTTATCTAAATATTTTCCTTTAGCAAAAACCGCAAGAGTCATAAAGGAGTTAACATCTTTTTCTCAAAATGATAATGAGACTCTTTATGAAACTTGGGAACGTTTTAAAGAACTTCAAAGTTTATGCCCACACCACCAATTACCCGCTGAACTTTTAATACAAACATTTTACAATGGACTAAATCCTACAACTAGGGGTTCATTAGATGCTATGTCGGGAGGGCTATTTATGAAGAAAACATCAGCCCAAGCGAGAGAACTTTTGGAGGAAATGGCAATCAACAACAGTATGTGGCCCGCGGAACGTGGACATATGCCGGTGGCAAAACCATCATCCTCAGCCTCATCATCAGTTAAAGGTATAGTTGAACTTGATCCAGTCGCGATGCTACAAGCCCAATTTTCTGCTTTATCGCACAAAATTGACAAGTTTATGGCACCACGCGATACCAATGGTAATCCAATCCAAACGGATATGGATTACGAAAATATGAGTGAGATCGAACAGGTAAATTTTGTCCAAGGGCAAAACCAAACTAATAATCCTTATTCTAATACTTATAATTCTGGATGGAGGAATCATCCTAACTTTAACTGGAAAGATAACAGTAACAATAATGCAAGTGCTAATCAAAATCGTACCACTAATTATCAAAATCAGTCAAGAGATACGATTAGCACTTTATCTTCTAAAATCGACAAGTTTATAGATGCTATCAGTGGAAAAATAAGTAATCACGACGATGGTTTTAAACGGATCGAAAATAAATTCGATCAGCTTATTAAAAACCACTCATCTAGCATCCATAATTTGGAGATTCAAATTGGTCAACTTGCTAAATCAATTCCATCCCGAAAAGAGGGAAGTCTTCCCAGCCATACGGAAGAAAATCCGAAAGAGCAGGTGAAGGCTATCACTCTTCGTTCAGGAAAAAATTATCAAGGGCCTGAAATGCCCAAAGATGCAACATTACAAGGAACTGATTTACCAAAACCCAAAGAAGATATCTTAATCACAAATAATTCACCATCTGACGCAGGTACCAAAACTTTTGTACCCAAGCCACCTTTTCCACATAAAGTCCGAAATAAGGACTATGATAAGCAACTTCTAACGTTTTTGGATAAACTCAAAAATTTGCACATCAATTTGACATTTATGGATGCAATCACACAAATTCCTAACTATGGTAAGTTTTTAAAGGATTTGATTTCAAAGAAAATCAGTTGGGAAGGAATTTCATCCATTTCGTTAACTGAAGACTGTAGTTCAATAGTATCAAGTAATTTGCCCACTAAACTCAAGGATCCCGGATGTTTTACTATTCCGTGTAAGTTGGGAGATATTGAATTCCCAAGTTGTCTTTGTGATTTAGGAGCAAGTATAAACTTAATGCCATTGTCTATTTTTAACAAGTTAGGTTTAGAAGAAGATATCAAACGTACCAATATGGTTTTGCAATTAGCGGATCAAACCACTAAAAGGCCATATGGTATAATTGAAGATGTTTTAGTCAAAGTCGATAAATTTATTTTTCCTACCGATTTTGTTATATTAGACTTTGCATATGATGTAAATTTCCCTTTAATTTTTGGAAGACCGTTTATGAACACGGGACGCGCTCTAGTAGATGTGTCGGAAGGGAAGGTAGTTTTAAGGATAGGAGAAGATAAGGTCGAGTTCAACATGAACAAAGCGATGAAATACCCTATGGAGGAGTTCGCTTGTATGAAACTTGATTTAGTCGAAGAATGTGTCAATGATGTAATTCAAAGTGAAGAAATAATTGAACCTATAATAGGACCCAGAGCCTTTGATTCAAGAAGATGGACCAGTTCCGCCTTCAATTGTAACACCCCCTAAATTAGAACTTAAAGAGTTACCCAGTCATTTGAGGTACGCTTTCTTAGGCGAAGGCGATTCTCTACCTATAATTATTTCTAACAAATTACAAGCGATCAAGAAGAAAAATTGAAGCAAGTTGTTAGAAATAGGATAGGAAGTATGGGATGGCAAATTTCAGACTTAAAAGGAATTAATCCTAGTATAGTAATGCATAGAATTCATTTAGAAGAAGATAAGCCACCTAAAGCGGATAGGCAAAGACGCTTAAATCCAAACATGAAAGAAGTAGTCAAAAATGAGATTACTAAACTTTTAGACAATGGAATCATTTATCCGATCTCGGATAGTGAATGGGTTAGTCCAATCCATTGTGTACCTAAAAAGGGAGGCATAACTGTTGTAAGAAATGATGAAGGTGAACTGATACCTACACGAACCACCACTGGTTGGAGGGTTTGTATAGACTATAGGAACCTAAATAAAGCTACTAGGAAAGATCATTTTCCTCTACCTTTCATTGATCAAATGATCGAAAGGATAGCCGGTCATGCATTTTACTGTTTTCTAGACGGTTACTCCGGATTCTTTCAAATTTACATTTACCCGGATGACCAAGATAAAACAACCTTCACATGTCCTTACGGAACATTTGCATATAGGAGAATGCCTTTTGGTCTATGTAATGCACCAGCAACTTTTCAACGTTGTATGACAGCAATCTTTAATGACTTCATTGAAGACATAATGGAAGTTTTCATGGATGATTTTTCAGTTTATGGAAATTCTTTCGATGCATGTTTACAGAACTTAGATAAAGTATTGTCTAGATGTGAGGAAACGAATTTAGTATTAAATTGGGAAAAATGTCATTTCATGGTAGACGAAGGAATTGTTTTAGGTCATAAGATTTCTGAAAAAGGTTTAGAAGTGGACAGAGCAAAGACTTCAGTTATAGAAAAATTACCCCCACCAACCACTGTTAAGGGAGTAAGATCATTTTTAGGTCATGCAGGTTTTTACAGACGGTTTATAAAGAACTTTTCTGTAATTTCCAAACCACTTACTAATTTGCTTATGAAGGATTCAACTTTCGATTTTAATAAAGATTGTTTACAAGCTTTCAATACTTTGAAAACGGCTTTAGTCAGTACACCTATAATATCAAAACCCGATTGGAATCTACCTTTCGAAATTATGTGTGATGCGAGTGACTTAGCTGTAGGATGTGTATTAGGTCAAAGGAAGGATAAGAAACTTCATGTTATATATTATGCGAGTCACACTTTGTCCGGTGCACAACTAAATTACACCACAACTGAAAAAGAAATGTTAGCAGTAGTTTTTGCATGTGATAAATTCCGATCTTATTTGTTAGGATCTAAAGTTATCATTTATACTGATCATGCAGCTTTACGATATTTATTTGCTAAGAAAGATGCAAAACCACGTCTTATTAGATGGGTTTTACTATTGCAAGAATTTGACATTGAGATTAAAGACAAAAAGGGAGTTGAAAACCTGGTCACCGATCATCTGTCAAGACTTGAGGATGAAAATGGTCCTATCGGTGAAACATCAGGCATTCGAGATGATTTCCCCGATGAACATCTCATGCAAGTACAAAGTGTCATAACTCCATGGTATGCGGATATAGCCAATTACCTAGCTGCACATGTTGTGCCAGATGGATTGACTTCTCAGCAAAAGAAGAAATTCTTTTCAGAAGTTAAGAAATATTTTTGGGAAGATCCATTCTTGTTCAAAACATGCGGCGATGGAATATTTAGGAGATGTGTTAGTGAGTTTGAACATGACTCTATTATGTTAGAATGTCATGCTAGCGCTTACGGAGGTCATAATAGCGTAAGCAAAACAGCAGCTAGAATACTTGAATGCGGATTCTTTTGGCCTACTCTGTTTAAAGATGTCCGTTCATTTATTATCCGCTGTGATAAATGTCAAAGAACGGGGAATATAGGAAGGAAAGATGAGATGCCTCTTAAGAACATATTGGAAGTTGAAATCTTCGACGTATGGGGAATTGATTTCATGGGTCCTTTTCTTCTTTCTTTTGGCAAAAATTACATATTAGTAGCCATAGATTATGTTTCAAAGTGGGTTGAAGCAATTGCAACCCCGACAAATGATTCTAAAGTAGTTGTTAAGTTTTTAAATTCAATATTATGTCGATTTGGAGTTCCTAAAGTTATGGTAAGCGACGGTGGTACTCATTTCGTAAATAGAGCTTTTGAGTCACTTATGAGAAAATACGGAGTACACCATCGTATCTTTATACCGTACCATCCTAAAACGAATGGTCAAGCAGAAATTTCAAATAGAGAACTCAAATGGATAATTGAGAAAACAGTTTCGTCTTCTAGAAGAGACTGGGCACATAAACTTGACGATGCATTATGGGCATACCGTACTGCATTTAAAACACCTATCGGGATGACACCTTATAGACTAGTCTATGGTAAAGCTTGTCATTTTCCGGTTGAATTAGAACATAAAGCATATTGGGCTATAAAAACCCTTAATTATGATTTGCAAAGCGCAGGGAAAAAGCGTTTGTTTGACTTAAACGAGTTAGATGAATTACGCTATTTGTCCTACGAAAATGCGAGCATTTATAAGGAGAAAATTAAAAAGTGGCATGATGCCAAAATCAAAATTAAAAACTTTAATGTTGGAGATAAGGTCTTACTTTTTAATTCTAGATTAAAATTATTTCCAGGTAAGCTAAAATCTAGATGGGCTGGACCATTTTTGGTTGTTCAAACATTTGATTACGGAACATTGGAGCTAGAAAAGTCTAATGGCGACCGATTTAAGGTCAATGGTAATCGTTGCAAAATTTATTTCGACGGAGCTCCTATTCAAGCAATTGAATCCGTGGATAAATTTTATAAAAATTAATTTCTTTGATTTTCATGTTTTTAATTTATAGTTTTTATTTATTTATTATTTATTTTAAGTTCAGAATTATTACTCTTTTTCTTTTTAATTTATTTGTTTTCTTTTTAATTTATTTAGTTTTAATTTATTTTCATTTTTATTTATTTTTGTATATTTATCTTTAAGTACAAATGAGTTTTATTCACATCGAAATTTTAATTTAGTCATGTTTTTGAAAATTTTCATTAAGTGTTAAGTTATTGAGAAATTATACATGCAGAAATCTCAGTTGAGATTTTCCATGTTCCAGGATTTGGAAATCTCAGTTGAGATTCTGAAAATCTCAGTTGAGATTTTCTGTCTTCTTACATTTGAAATAACTGTAAGTGATTACAGTCTTCTTTCTTCAAAATTTTCTGTCAGTTAAATCGAAGAGGTATCACCTTGACACCTATTTCTTTCTAACAGACACAACCTTTCACTTATAGTTCTTATATATTCCTGTAGGATCAGACTTCTTCCATTTTCACTTCATCTTTCTGAATTTCTTTCTCAGATTCTCAAATCCTACAGACTTCATTTTTCTTTTCTATCACAGACATGACTAAGTCTTTGAAGAACATTCAAAAACGCACTTCTTCTCAAAAAGGGAAAGTTGATATCTCCGATAGATATGGTGCATGGTTTCCCATTTATAACCATGATGAGGGGAAACGTTTTATGGAATTCAGATATGCTCAATTCTTTGGCATGATGTATCTGGACGAGTTTCTGAACGAGGAACTCGGGATAAGCGAAGACATTGATCGCTATCTGACTAATTTGGGTTGGACCAAATTTGTTCATATGAAATTTCCTATTATTGGAGATTGGGTTCTGGAATTTTTCTCCACAGTTCGATTCGTCAACAAGAGACGTGTTCGTCTCAGTTTTCGTTGTGAGGGGAAGGTATTTACTTTTGGCTATCCAGAACTTCATAATTGGTTTGGATTTCCACCCCGAGACACAACTCAACACCATCCTGGAAGGGATATGACTTCTAGAGACATATGGAGGATGCTAACAGGATTTTGGCGATTCAATCCACGTCTTGCCTTCAACAAATCCATTAATTCTAATTCCATGCTGTATCTGCATAAATTCCTTTATCACAGCCTTTTTGGTCGAGTCAGTAGCAATATTGTGAAAGATACTGATCTTTATGTGGAATAATTTTAGGAGCCAAGGGAACCATTTCTGTTCCTTGGACTGATACAGAACCATTCCCTATTTTAGACTACGAGTTCTTGGAGAACGAGGGACTTGTAAAACGAGTTTTCCGTTCTGGTCCCACATTCCTTTCTACACCAGAGAGGCAAGTCTTCGTTCAAACGAAGATTAACAGGGCCAATGCACGTCGTCTGTCATCTAGTTAGGGATATATATTTTATGTGTTTCTGTTTGTTATTTTTAATATATATATGAGTGATTGTTTGTAAATTATGTTTTTATAATGTTTCTATATAAATGTATATTATGGTATTGTTTACAAATGATAAATAAAAGTGCATTGATTCCTTGGTTTATTTCTTTTATTTTAAGGAACAACCTTTGGTTTTCCTTTAATTTAATGTTTCAGTTTTGTTTATCCCAGTTTCAGGGATTAATGTTCACATTTTGGTACTTAATTTTAAGAGGAATTGGTTTAGAAGTGTTAAAATCATCATAAACAGTCCCCATTTTACCCAGATTTTTCAGAATCTCAGTTGAGATTTTGAATTCTCAGTTGAGACAGCGGAGGAAAATTTTTTAGGCAAAATTTCGCCCCTTCCCTACTTGCTGTCGCGACTGAGATTTTGAAAATCTCAGTCGCGACCTGCGACATGTAGGTGCGGGATTGGGCGAAATTTGGCCATCTTTTCCTATTCCTACTCTATTTACTACTTATTCAACTATCCTAATCAATACCTATTACTTACACCTATTTATATCACCTATTTTTACACCAATCAATCATCTTTTCTCTTCCCAATAACAAGATTCACTCATCTTCCCCATAAATATTCACCCTATTCATCTTCTTCTTCCCCAATTCACCACCATTATCTTTTATTCTAACTTTCATCCTTTCCTATTTTCTTCTTTCCATTCACCAAATTTCACAAAACAAAACAATATGCCTAGACAAAAGACTGTTGCAAACAAAGCCAAGGCAACCGAGATCAATAGATTACAGGTTCAATATGAAGCACCGTTTGATATTACGTCGGAAGCCGAAGGACGCAAATATCGCTGATTCTCTAATGTCCTAATAGAGTTCGTCGACATGCCTTTTCTTGACACTGACACGGTAAACACATTTTCTTTTTCCGAGCGTATTGATGAATTTCTTTCCGTTCTTGGTTGGAACCTATTTGCTAGTATGCGTTTTCCTAGTCTTAAATCGCATATTATTGAGTTTTTGGTTACTCTAACCTATGACAAAAAGAAAGGAGTTATCTCTTTTCGGAGTGATGGAGTCTGTTATGATGTTGGGTATGCGGCCATGAACCGTTGGTTTGGTTTTCCTACTCGATATTTCTATTCAAAGCCAAAACCTTTTGATTCACACACGGTTTGGAATTCTTTAACCGGTTTAGATGTTTTTAGTCCAAAGAATACATCTAGTAAGCTAATTAAGGATGATTGTGTATTCTTCTTTCACAAGTTTTTATCATTCTCCTTATTTGGTCGGGTTGAAAGTTCAAAAGTGCAAGTTCGTGATTTGGTTGTGTTAGATGCTATTTTTAAGGGTTTGGCAATTGATAGTATTGAGATGATATTTACTAATTTAGTTCGAGCTTCCAAGTCCCGTAATAAGCAAGTGCCTATGGGTAATTTAATTACCGGCATTGTTTTGGGCGCTCGAGGTGAATTAGTGGATTATCAAAATATGTCTCATGTTGGTTTACCTTCATTGGATCTCACGGCACTTCAAAGGGCCAATTTATTGAAGAAGTTGGGACCACCCGCCTTTATCTCTTATGCGGATCGCACAAGGCGTGTTTTTGCTACTATGAGTAGTGAAGCCTCGGGTTCTCAAGGTTTAGGTGCCCTAGATGATGATGAGGAAGATGAAGAGGAATTTGATGAAGAAGAGGAGGAGGAGGAGCATGTTGATGTTTATGCCACCGAGCAAGCAAATGTGGAACCGAATGAAGAAGAACAAGTTGGATGGCAACGTGTTTTGACACAAATGAACGAGCATAACCGTCACATGAATTTGCGGTTAGATGAAGTCGTTGCCAATAATGCCGAAATGAGTTCAAGGATCACTACATTGAGTCGCGAGCACAAGTCTACTCGTCGCCGGATGCTCTCTTTCTTCCGCCGCCAAGGAGTTGAGACTACGCCTTCTCCACCACCATCACCTTGATAGGTTTTATCATTTCTCTCTTTAACTCATTTTCGTTATTATTATTATGTTTTATTTCGGTTTGGTACAATATTTTTAATTATGTTTGGTACAATTATTATTATTTAATGTTTGATTGTTATGGTACTAAATTTTTTTTCATTTCTAATTCGTATGGTTTATTTCGTACTATTTTTCGTGTTTTATCGCTTTTTGCACCAATGAGGACATGGTCCAAATTAAGTGTGGGAGGAGGTATTTCATATTCATTTTATTTTTAAATACGAATGAGAATGAATGTTATTTATTTAAATATAAATGCATGTTGTTATTCAATTTTAAGTAAAGTATACCATGCAACAATTTTTCAAAAACAAATGCAACATTTTTTTAAAAAAATGCAACACTTTTCAAAAATAATAGAAATTTTTCATAAAGGATAAATTTTTATTAAAGAAAATATTTCATATGTTTTAAACACTTTAACTTTCAAAAATAATGTTAAACATATTTTAAGGTTATCATTATTGATAGAAATAATATTTCTATACGGGCTATATTTTTACAAATATTTTTACAAATCTCCGATACGATTTTATCAAAAACGTCTTGAGTGAATGTATATAAGTAAAATTTCTTTAGTTTCAAATCTCTACTTTATATCATGAATTCATGATAAATATAAATCTTATTTTCAATTTTCAATTAGGTTTATAGGCATAAATCGAACTAACAACTTTAGCTTTTTAGCTCGATATTATTTTTCGTCTTACATTAAAACCCAATTGAAGTTTTTAAGGAAACTTTAGCCATAATACATGTTGAATTTCAAGTCAATATAGGATGAATGTGCTATTTTTCTTTCCCAATTTTATTTTCATCAAGTAGTCGTATTCTTAACTTTTGGCCACGATTGAGACCAACCTTATCACAATCGAGGTATGAAAGGGAAGAACATTAAGTACCGTTTACTTTTGGCCACGATTGCGACCACCCTTATCACGGTCGAGGTATGAAAGGAACGTTAAAAATTAAAGCAAAAATTAAACGTGTTTAAAGTTTTAAGTAACGATTGCGTCCACCCATGGCATGGTCGGTACCTCTTAAACGAACACGAAAGCAAATGCGTATAAAGTTACGATCGAGACCACCCTTATCTTGGGCGTAACTAAAGCAAATATATTAAACATAAGTCCTTAATAAATCTATATTTGTAATAGTTTAGGTTTGGGAAAGGAAATTTTGTGCATAGAAATGCCTTGAGACGAAAGATTCGGGAAAACATGCGTGCTTACACCGTCCCGAATACTTCAATATAAAAATTGAAATACAAGACGGATGATATATCTCTTTTACACAAGCTAGTTTGATGCTTTGCGTATAAATTTACCATGAAAAGTTTATCTTTCGGTTTAACTAATTTAAAAAGGAATATATGGATATATGTTCTATTTATAAAGAGATTGATTAAAGAATAAATTCAGTGAAATTTTGCTCGGGACTAGCAAAAGCTTAAGTGTGGGAGTTTGTTAAGCCCAAAATATACCTAAAATATCATATATAAATACGTTAAATTTACATTGAAATCGAGTTAATTATGTTCATTTGGAATACTTTTATGTCTTTATTTACTTCTTTGATGTAAGGTACTTAAATATTTGGTAAAATCCAAATAGGAGCAAAAACGGAGCTAAAACAGAGCTAAAATGGAGGAAAAACCTTAAAAACGTACCGAGAATGCATATCAGTCAGAAAAACGCTCGAGGAGGACGAAAAGCAGTCGAACGCCAGGGAGAATTCTCTCTATCGCGACTGAGATTCTCAAAATCTCAGTCGCGACCTGCAGAGGCCAGACCGGGGGAAAATGAAGTTTTCAAGCTCGCCCCTATATCCCCTGTCACGACTGAGATTTTCAGAATCTCAGTCGCGACAGCGAACCTTCCTGCACACTAAACACATATTTAAAACGGAAAAACGCGTCTGTTCGTTCGGATAAAAGCAACCCTTCACCAGCGGACACGACCCATCATTTACAACCCTTCAACAACTATAAATAAGTGATTCATTTCAGAAATCAAGGTTGGTTAGTTGGAAAAGTTAGAGAAATTAGAGAAGAAAGTTGTTATGTTGAGTTTCTGATTCAGAAAAGAATCAGAAAGTTAGAGTTCATTTCTGTAAGCAATCGTGCTGTACACGAATTGTATTTAGATTAGTTATAAACACAGTATTAGTTTAGTTTTCATTTTGATAGTGGACGAGACCAGTCTCTATTCCAAAGATCCAGCGAGAAGAATTGACGGCTGAAGCGCATGAGGTTTGACGAGCCTACGGAGTTTGAGAGAAAGATTGACGACCCGGATCTCAAAGTTTTCGTTGCAATGCTATCCAAGTTTCTACTTCTCTGTTAACTTGTGAAAATTCACATTTCATTAATGATATACCTTTTTTATTCAACACATTCTTACTGTTGTTATTTTGATGTTGTTCTGACAAAATGATATATTGGTGTTTTTATTAAAACGTTCTATTCCATCTTATTCATATAAGAACTTTGTTGAACACTTAACAAATTTAGTTTTTATGGATGACATGATCGCTGATCGCGGCTTATCAGAAGTAAAACACTAGTTTGATTAAGGTAGGAATCATCTCTACGCTAGGGGGATTTCTACGGTTCAAAGCCATTTAATTGAGTAAATCGCTATATTGTTACATGTCCATAATCTCACAAAGTTAAAGTTGTTTACTTTGCTTTATGAAAATAAGATCTATTTTATTTCAATTACGGAAGTATCTGTTTTGTAATCAAAATTCCAAAACGGAATTGTTCTCTAAACTCGATATAATTCTTCTATCTAATCCTAATTTACCAAAACCTATTCCATCAACTAAACGTATTTCTTTTATTAAACCTAAACACGAGATTAAAACCGAATTAAATAAAGTTTTAGTTAAAAAGCGTTCCCTGTGGGTTCGATATCTTTTATTACTACAAGCGTATACCGTGCACTTGCGAAAATCGCTCAACAGTGAGCATAGGCTTCCAAAGTACTTTTGGGGAGAAGCTGTCAACACAGCGTGCTATATTCTTAATAGGGCTCTTGTTAGACCTATACTAAAGAAAACTCCCTACGAACTTTGGAAAGGACGAAAGCCCAATATTGGATACTTTCGTGCCTTTGGCTGTAAATGTTTTATTTTGAATACCAAAGATAGCTTAGCTAAGTTTGACTCAAAAGCTGATGAAGCTATCTTTTTAGGCTACTCAACAAACAGCAAAGCATACAGAGTTTTCAATAAACAAACTCCAGTTTTAGAAGAGTCAGTACATGTTGAGTTCGACGAAACTAACCCTGCAGGAAGATATCAGCCGCTGACTGAGGATGATCCCCACTCAGTACCCGCTGATCAAGATACAGCCGCTGAGTCATTCCCTCAAGGGCTGACCAAAGGTAAAAGTGAACCTCAAATTGTTTTCACTGACCAGTCTACACCTGCAGAGATTGTTGAAACACAGACAGCACAAGACATCAATCTACCAAAGGAGATAAGGATACCAAGAGGACACTCAGAGAGTGCTATTCTTGATGCTGCTGAGAATACCCTGATGATAAGAAATCAACTCAGGAGATACCTCAGCAACGTAGCCTTCGTCTCAGTTCAGGAACCAAAGAACTTCGCTGAAGCTGAGCACGATGAATTCTGGATGAGCGTAATGCAAGAAGAACTTGATCAATTCAGAAGAAATTATGTATGTGAGCTAGTGCCACATCCAAGGAGTCAGAATCTGGAGATCAGGACGAAACTGGGTACTCCACTACGTTCTGCAAACCTCCTGGCCATGCTGGAGAAATCTCCAGTTCTTCAATGGGCCAACACCAAAAGATGGCACACTACCTGTTGACCAATTATATCTTCCCGAAGATAAATTGCACCAGCTCAGCGACAAACTTTAAGCAATGCTTCATATGGCATATGATGACCTACAAGCCCATCAACATGCCAATATTCTTAATAGCCGGCTTTCAAAGGAGCACTGGAACTCTAAGGCTGGGCTCACTCATCACCAAAATCATCCTGGACCACCAAGTGGACCTATCGGGGGAAACTAAGGCCCAAGGATCAGAGATCACTACCGCTGGCCTATTTGCTTTAAAGTTTAATCAGCCAATCAAGAAAGCAAAAGGTGCTGCTGATCAGACCGCTGAGGGAACAGTGGTTAAAAAGAGCAGAAGAACCAAAGCTCCCGCTGATAGGAAGAGGAAAGCTGTGCAAAGCACCTCTAAGGAAGTTGTTCCTCCTTCAAAGAAACTGAAGGTTGTATCCAAAGGACCAACTGCTCAACCCAAGTCAGCTGAGAAACGACCTAGGCAAGATGAGCCTGAGGCAGATGAAAGGGAAAACGTTGATAAAGAACCCCTGAGCAAGAAACAGAAGAACTCTTCAGAGTTAAGTCCAATTGATGCTCTACCTACCAACCTCTTCGTACCCATCAACTCTCATTATGCCCAGAGTCAAGGCGTTGACCCTGAGCAATAGAACGATGAAGTTGAACTGGATGATCGGTTCATTGAACAGCTAGAAGAAGAATTAGAGGAAAAAGAGCAGGATGATGAGCAAGAACAATCTGACGAAGAAAGTGGTCAGGATGACACTGAGTCAGAAAGTGAAGAGGAAGATGCTGAGCCAACTAACACTGAGTTGGCTGCAGACAAAGAAGCTGAGCACACAGAACAGCACAATACTGATCAGGGAGAACCTTCTCCATCTCATTCAATTCCAGCTGATCCCACTCCTCCAAGGACTCAGGGAAAAAGAAGAAGACTTGTAAATGCACATCAGACTACAGTTTTGGACTTTACTGAAAACCTATCTGAGCTGACCCATGATCCTTCACGTATCAAGCTAAAGTTCTTCAGAAAACCTTCTACTTCTCTACCAGAGCAAACTGAAAAGCAAGCCTCTGTTTCTCTTCCACAGGAATAAGCCAACTTAAATGCTTCTGAAAATTCAACCAACACCGAGCAAGTTCTCGATGCCGCTGCTGAACCTAGTCCTCAGCCGACTACAGAAATTCCTGCTCCAAGCAGCACTGAACCTATCCCACCTTCACCAACAAGTCAGTTTCAGCCTGACTCTGAACCTATCATCAATGCTGCTGTTCAATCACTTCCCAAACCAACAGAACAAGTGCAGATTGAAACACCAAGACCAGTCACTGACCCCACTGGCACTTCAAATGCTGAATTAAACCTAACACCTCCACCAACTGGTCAAATTGATGAAAGATCATACAACTATCTCACTGCCACTGAGTCTGGTAGAAGGATCATTAATTCGGCGCAGGCCTTGATCCAAGACCTTCATCAGACCTCAGAAACTGCTGCTGGGTCTGCCGATAATGAGTCCACTCAGCTCTCACAAGTCACTCAACTTCTCAACGAGGTTCGAGGTCTAAAAGACCTGCTGAGTGTCATGACCAATATCCAAGCTCAACAACCAAAGCAGGAGTCCATAACAAAGCTGACTGAACTCCAGCTGACTATGGTTCAACACCTTAACTCCTTTCAGGGACAATTCCAAACCTTATCAGCTGCGAATTCTGGGTATGCCACTTCAGCTGAAGTCCACCATCTATTCTGTTGGAAATTAGGCTAAGGTATAGCAGCGGAAATATAAATTTTTTAACCTATTTCCATTTAACCACAAGATCCGTTAACCATTATGTCATATAAAAAGGGTAAGAAGAAATACCTTTTAGAAGTTCTATCTACCGTTGCAAACGAAGTGCCCACAACTTCAAAAGAGATAGAAACTGTCTACCAATCTGCCCCTATCCGAAACAGACCTTCCAGACCTCCGAACGACAATCCCTTCGGTGGAAACGTGGAAGAATATGTCTAGAAGCTCCTGTCCAAAAATCGCGACGATCAAACGGTTTAATCTCCGGGAATCCGCGAAATCGTGAACTGACCTGATGTAGGAGTAGTAAAATGAATTTCTCCCTTTTGTTTGTTTTTCTTCTTCGAGTTCCCAAACACGAAATAAAATACGGGAAGATTAATTTAGTATCAACTGTTGAATAGCAACCAAAGTAGATTGCCTCTAACTAATCAACACAAGATCAAGGATAAAAGAAATAGATGAAAATCAATTGATCAAACGAAGCCGTAAAGAAATCTCGTCCTCGAACTAGGGGTGTCGAATTTTCTCTCTCTTGGACTAGGTGAATTTCGAAAATCACAAGTAGGGTATGGCTTGCTTGGATTTCGAAAATCTCAAGGGAAAGGGTATTTATAATCTCTTGTATCTAATCCCTAGTTAGATAGAATTAGGTTACTGAATAGGAATTCCATTCGGAATAGAATTCCTAATTATTATCTCACTATATATCTAATATATTAAGGATAATAATAATAACCTCATTGGATAATAATAGGAGTATATTAATCTAATTAAAACTCCTAACTTAATTATCACTTAATTAATTTAATTCATATTCCTAATCTAATTAGGATTAACAAAATCAAATTAATTATTCATATATGTCACTACATGAATTTCGACCCCCTTATGTCCATGGGCCTTATTGGGCTCAATTGGGCTTCTATCAATTAATTAACATCTATCTCTCTTTTAGGTTCCAAGTCTTATGTGTGATCCATTAGGTTCTTATTGCTTCTAGCCGTATGCAACGTTATTAAATTAATTTTCAAAGAATTATATTTAATCTTTGCATAACGGAATGATGTACAGAGTATGTGATTAGCAAGTCCATAATCATTCCCCCAGACCTATAAGAAGACAGGTTGATTCTGTCGTTATGTAACGACCCGGTCCGGAGTGGGTGGCGCCGGGGTAAGAAGGCCTGAGCAAGGAGCGGCCCTAAGGGATGGCGATGGGGACAGGAATGAACTGGATCCCACATCGGAAATGGAGAGAGAGTGACTGGGGCTTATTAGTGAGATGAGAATCCAATACATGCAGACGCGTTTTAAAGCCGTGAGGCCCAATGTGTTGGAATTGGGCCAGAGCGGACAATATCTACATGGTATTGGACCAGAGTGTTACAATTGGTATCAGAGCCGACTCTCCATGTACGATGTGTGGTTCGGGGACGAACCAGGCGGAAGCTGGTGGGCCTGTAACGACCCGGTCCGGAGTGGGTGGCGTCGGGGTAAGAAGGCTTGAGCAAGGAGCGGCCCTAAGGGATGGCGATGGGGACAGGAATGAACTGAATCCCACATCGGAAATGGAGAGAGAGTGACTGGGGCTTATTAGTGAGATGAAAATCCAATACATGCAGACGCATTTTAAAGCCGTGAGGCCCAATGTGTTGGAATTGGGCCAGAGCGGACAATATCTACATGGTATTGGACCAGAGTGTTACACGTTAACCTTTCCGTATTAGTTACAGTATAATTCGATCCTTTATCAACTACATCCTTGAACTGAATCTTATGACTATGGGTGATGTCAAGTCACATATAGCGAGACGTTCGTTTTACTTGTACATGCCGAGTCAACTCAAAAAGATAGGTTAAGTGAAATCTGTATTTCTTACTCTTAAGCTATCACCTTGCAAGGATTTAGAGTCGAGTCTTCCACAAGCGATCCATGGATGTATCTCCCATTTATCGGGAGTGATAAATGCTCAATCCCATATATAACGACTCCGTAATTACTTCCTGTGATACCCAACGTCTACTGTTCACACCCCAAAGTCATCTCTGTTAAGGATCGTGTTACACCAGAGTCAAAGCATCATATTCCGTAATCCAGAATACCAATTAATATTCCTTTGAGTCTGAGGATTAGTTATACCTATTAATACCAATGAGATGAACAGGTGACAATGATGAATCTACCCATCCTGTTATCTCAAATCGGATCCCCAATCCTAATGAACAACGTTTCATCGGATCTATGTAACTGTCCAGATATCTGTATATATGAAGCTTGTGAGATCAGCTTTCTGTCGGACAGAAGACATTGTTATATACAAGTCTCAACAGTGATATGTCAATCCCAAACATATCACTTGACTTGGGGTGGTTTTAAGTTTATCAGTTTACTATAAAGTTTTGTCTCACTTCATGCTTGTATGAACACTTTATAATCACTTTAAATAAACTTACGGATTTCCTTTTATTAGACTTTATTTAGTGCTTAAAAGAGATTGCCTTTATATAGTTATAAAACATATATCTCATTAAACAAATGATATAAAGAACAATTCATTTACATTAAGTTTGTATCCTAGAACAATTTTCTATAGGACACTAAACCCCAACATATTCAACCAGCTGCAAACTGAGCAAGCAAAGACCAACCATCAGCTGGCTTCCTACTCTCAATGCTCAGTTGAGCAGATTGGCGAAGCTGTTCGCTTGCTGAATCTAAACAAGGAAGAGATGGAAACTGACCAACTGAAGCAGAACGAAATTCTCCAGTACTCACAACGTACCTTCACCCATATACATCATTCCAACGTCCAGTGTCAGTACTATGACACAACATTACTGAGAATGTTTCATCAGGCATTTGCTGCGCTGACACACACCATAACTTGGGTAGGCAAATCACAAGAATATGTGCTGAGCATGCTCAGCTCATCCAATATCGAGGTTGATAAAGATGTACTGGAAGAGGGTGTCATTATTTTTGATGGCATAAATGCAAGCACCCTCAAGCTTAAAAACATGTCAGCTAAAATTACTGAAGTTGTCCAAACAAGCTCTTTCAGGCCTCCTCCTCCTCCCGATGCTGCCAAAATGGGGGAGAAAGAACAAGCTAGAAGAACTCAGCAAGAGGATGTTGTTGGGAGCAGTCAGCAAAAGCCTAAGAGCAAAAAGAAATAGAACTAGCTAGCTCAACTTCTTAGTTTTATCTTCTATGTTTATTTTGCTTATGTATGCTGACTACTTTAAACTTAATACAATGCCTGCATCTTTTATCCAACTTGATTTATCTTATATAATGCTGAGTTATTATGCATCTTCAAATACATCAACTATGTTTACTGTGTAATACTTGTTGCTGTATTGTTCAAATGTTGACATTAACTTGTATGTTTTAAACACACTGTCTTATAAAGACTCATTGAACAAAAACAGACTCAGCGCTCTCTGATAGTTAAATCTTCCGCTTAAAACTGAGTAAAATAGAATATGTTCCATGAGCTGACCTATATCTGAAAATTGACCTTAGACTTACTTGATTAAACCTTAAAATGTTTAGAGTAAAACTAAGTCAGTAGCTCAACCCTGACGGGGGAGTTTGCTAAGTAATATTAGGTCACCTATCATGGGGGAGCTCAACACTGAGTTCTTCACTGAATAGTCTGAATAGTTTTGCCAACATCAAAATGTGGGAGTTTGTTGAAACACCTTTTTACATGATTTTGATTTGACAAAATTATTTAAGTATATAATTAAAAATATTCTAAACACACTAAGTTTAAATGCTTTGATTTTTTACACTAATGTGTTTGTTAAATGTTGAGTTAAATTGTTTATAAGACATAAAAGATTAAAAGGATAAAGGCCCAATGTGAGAGTCAAAGCCCAAGTCAAACAGATCAAGACCACTCGGCCCGTGTAAGCAAAACATTGTCGTTGTTGATAAAACGCAGCTCAGCATGAGAAAGACCGAGAAGACCCTCCTTGGCTACTTCGGAACGAAGCTACTGAGTTGAACGACAAAGAGTACAAGACAACAGCTGAGCAAGAGCAACTTCCAGATAAAGTATTTCCACTTCAGGTAAAGTTCAGAAGACACAGAAAGCTGTCTAGTTGACTTTGCCGTAAAAGGAGAGACATTCTGCTGGACTGACCAAAAGCTGCTCAGCACTGACCGAAGACAAAAGATGCAAGAATCTGATTGGCCAACGGCACTGAGCAGACTGAGTGACAACGACATGAAGCCGTTTCCCTCCAACGGTTATTTTGAAATTCGAAATCATCGAATGCCTTAAATGTCACTATAAATAGGCCTTTCAGTTGCTTCATTCGATGCAGATCTTCAACTAGCAATTACGCTGACCAAATTTATACTTGAAGAATCTGTGAGAAAAGCAAAGCAATACTTACACCAATTTCCATATTATTGTGTAAAAGTCTAGAGTGATTTCCAATCATCTAAAATGTCTTAGCAATTGTTGTTTAGGACAATCTTATTATCAATTCTAGAAATAGAAATGAGAGGCTGAGTACTCGGTTATAGTACTCAGCGGTAGAATAGGAGTGGGTAGAGGTATAGAGGAAGGTACTCTTGTTATACTCAGCTTCTAGTTGTAAAAGGTTTTGTGCTCTACCTTTAAAGAGCTCAGTAGAGAATTCGAAAGCTCGAAACGTGTTCTGGGGACAGGACGTAGGCATAGAGGCCGAACCTGGATAAATCTGCTGAGTAACATCTCTCTAACCTTAAACTCCTTATATATATATATATATATATATATATATATATATATATATATATATTGCTTGCTTGAAAACTGACTAAGTAAAGAGGTCACGCTGAGTTGTGTGCATTAAGTATCTGAGTTCAGGAATAGACTCAAGTGCTATCTCCTGACTCAATGAAAGAAGCTGACTTAGTTACCATTTGACTAAGCTAGTGTCTTAAACTCACTCAGCGCGCTGTGCAATTCTTTTCATAAAGAAAAAGAAGTCAGCCTTAACGAACAAATTTTAAAAATAGTTCCTATCCCCCCCCCCCCTTGGAACTATACTTGTACGTTATAAGGGACCAACAAGCCTTAACGAACAAATTTTAAAAATAGTTCCTATCCCCTCCTTGGAACTATACTTGTACGTTATAAGGGACCAACACACTCCACAAAGAAATCTGCCTTCACACTTCCGGTACCACAATTGAGCTCTCATGAAGCAAATGTGTCCACAGTCTCTTCTTCTACAAATGCAAAATCCAAAACAAAAAAGAGAAGAAGCGGTAAATGCTTTAACTGCGGTGATCTTGACCATTGGGCAGACAAATGCAAGAGGCCCAAGGGGTTTGCAACACAACAACCGCGACCTAGTGCACAAGCAAATGTCGCATGGCACACTCCTATGGATCCATTCAGTGGGCCGCCGCAACCTTGGTACCCGGACACGGGAGCCACAAATCACATGACGGCTAATTCAAATCAGTTACAACAAATGCATCCCTACCCTAGGAATGATACGGTTCACTTTGGCAATGGGCAAGGTTTGAAAATCTCTCATCTTGGTCAATCTCATATCAATAATCTTAAAATTTCTGATATCTTGCTAGTACCAAAACTTACAAAGTCATTATTGTCTGTTCGGAAATTTACTCGTGATAATGCTTGTTTCTTTGAATTTTTGCCTAACCATTTTCTTGTGAAGGATCAAACTACTGGGGAAATCCTGTTACGCGGTCCGAGTAAGGATGGGCTCTATGTGCTTCCACCCAACTTAAAAGAGGCGTTAGTTGGTAAGAAGGTTTCCTTTGAGCGGTGGCATGCACGACTTGGTCACTGTCAGAATCAGACAGTTAGTAGAATTTTAAAAGACAATAATTTATCATCATCCGCACCTAATAGTACTTGTTCTTTTTGTCCCTTAGGGAAATTATCTCAGTCTCCTTTACCTTCAATTGTTCGTTCTAGTACTTTTTGCTTTGAAAATTTGCATTTGGATGTTTGGGGTCCTACCCCTACTCTTTCTTTTAATGGACATCGTTATTTTTTTATTATCATTGATGAATTCACTCGCTTTAGCTGGTTATTTTGTCTCAAGAATAAAAGTGAAGTAGCGTTAACATTTCAAAATTTTTTTGCCATGATTAGAAATCAATATGATGCTAAAGTTAAAAACTTCTACTCCGATTTTGGGGGAGAATTTCAAAAACTTCAGCCCTTTCTCCATGAAAATGGAATAGTGCACAAAATTGCTTGTCCACACACACATGCTCAAAATGGCATAGCTGAACGAAAAATTAGACATGTTGTAGACACGTGTTTAACAATGCTTGCTAATGCCAATTTACCTCTAAAATTCTGGAATTACGCATGATTAATATCCTTCCTACCAAAACACTTAGGAATCGCTCTCCCTTTTTTATGTTTTATCAAAGGCAACCTGCTTACTCGTTCCTTCGAATATTTGGTAGTGTCATTTATCCATTACTACGGCCTTATAACAAAAACAAGTTTGATTTTCGCTCCAAACTGTGTGTTTATCTTGGACCTTCGTCCAATCATTCTGGCGAGTTATGTTTAGACATATCCACAGGCAGAATTTACATCTGTAAATTTGTCAAACATGATGAAGGAGTCTTCCCGGCAACTCAACCGGTCATCACGCCTCTCTCCACTAGCGCGGGGTTGGATGCGACGACACTAGAACTACCTTCCATTCTTGGACCGTATCAAGGTAATCCTCAAACCTTCATTCATGTCTCTCTTTCATCCTCTTCTCCTCCACCTGTGCTACCTGTCCAGTCATCAGCGAATCCGACCAACGCGACTCACCAAACACATCAGTCCGCGTCGTCGAAACCGCAAGCCACAAATAGCAATGAGGCTGCAGCAATTAGCAAGCCAAGTGACAATCTGAACTGTGCCTTCAGTGACGCACAAGTTCGTGACATTGATAATGGTATACGTCGAGCTCTCTTGTTGATTGTAATCACCATAGCTCGCTAGTCCCCCTGTCCGGTACAACGATAATGGCGACAACCGACACTCGACAGGGTGCGGCACAAGAGCTGCGCACCACTACGGCAACGATTCCCACATCGGAAATCGAACCAGACACATCCAGATGTCATACAATGCCATTACATCACTCAACACTGCACTCGCGGGGCAGATTTGAAGCACTTCTAGTGACACATGAAAATGGGGTGATTTATCCCACATGTTTTAGCAAAGCACACAAATTACTGGAATGGAGGCAAGCCATGTCAGAAGAAATCAAAGCCCTTCTTGACAACGGAACTTGGAAACTTGTTCCACGACCCCAAGGAAGACATGTTATTACTTCTCGCTGGCTTTTTCGCACAAAACGAAAGTCGGATAGATCAATTGATCGATACAAAGCTCGGCTTGTGGCACGTGGATTCACTCAAAAATCGGGCATTGACTACAAAGAAACGTTCAGTCCAGTGGTAAAAGCAACCACTATACGAACAGTTATGGCTATTGCTGCAGCAAACAGGTGGTTCATCAATCAGCTTGACATCTCGAATGCATTCCTCCATGGAAACCTCACTGAAACAATTTACATGGAACAACCACAAGGGTTCCGTGATCTAGATAAAGCTGATCATGTGTGTCTACTCCAGAAGAGTCTGTATGGGCTAAAGCAGGCTCCGCAGGAATGGTTCACGCGCCTACGAAATTTTCTAATTTCTCTTGGATTTCGCATGTCACTGGCTGATAACTCCCTATTTGTTCACACAAATGGAAAACTTCAGACATACATCTTATGTTATGTGGATGACATCCTTATCACAGGTAACTCACCGGCTCACATTGTTAGTGTAATATCTTCAATTGAAACTGAATTTCCTATTCGCAATCTGGGACGTGCAGAATATTTCTTGGGCATTGAGATTCAGTATTCAAAAGATGGTATTCACTTGTGTCAAGCAAATATGCAGCCGACATCCTTGATCGTGTAAACATGGAAAATGCCAAACCAATCACGACACCTATGAGTACCACTCCCACGTTGTCAAAAAGTCTTGGCACTCCGCTTGCATCAGGAGATGAATATCGGAGTGTTGTCGGTGCCCTTCAATATCTTCTTCTCACTCGCCCTGACATTGCCTTCTCGGTCAACAAGCTATGTCAGTTCCTTCACTATCCCACGGATGAACACTGGAAGAGTGTAAAGAGGGTGCTTCGGTATCTTCAGGGAACTCTTGAGTTTGGCATCCTTATGTCACCAAAACACATTTCGCATATGCATTGCTACTCGGACAGTGATTGGGGGGGATGCCCGGATGACAGACGATCAACTGGAGCTTTCTGTGTCTACATTAGGAATAGCATTGTTTCCTGGCAAACGCGAAAACAACCCACCATTACAAGATCATCCACTGAAAGTGAGTACAAAGCAGTTGCAAATGCAGCAGCAGAATTACTCTAGCTCAAATCATTGTTGAAAGATTTGGGATTTCACATACCACCCCCCGTACAATTATGGTGTGACAATGTAGGTGCGATTTATCTCACTTCAAATCCTGTGTTTCATGCTCGTACAAAACACACTGAGCTGGATTATCACTTTGTCCGTGAACAAGTCACAAATAGTTTTCTCAATGTCAGATTCATTCCTACTGATGATCAAGTAGCAGACATTTTAACCAAGCCGCTAACCAGTCTTCGCTTTACGCAGTTACGCTCTCGACTGTTGGTTTCTCCGCGGCATCGGCTTGAAGGGGGGTGTTAGAGATAATATCAGTATTATCTCTACAGATAATTATCCTCACACTAAATAGAATTGTAGTCTGTACACAAGTCTATTTAGTGTGCAGAGATAAGATTCCATTATATCTAGGATTAAGTCTTAGAGTTGTATCTAAACTATATAACTAATTAGGGTTCAGAAAACCTAATTAGTATAGATTCATATGTCTGTCATATATATACCTGTGATCAATACGAACCCTAATCAAGGGAATTATTATTCATTCAACTTATCTCTCTCTCTCTCTAAGATTCGGCCTCCCTCTCTCTAACACACCGAATCATCCAACACGGCCTACACATATCATTTTAAAATATTCATTTTATCACCATTTTAGTCAATAAAACTAACTTAACTTTCAATTATTGAATGTATATATATTATCATAAAAATATCTGTCAAGAACCTCAGAAATAGTAAAACTATACTTAAGAATGGAATGAATTGCATGCCAAAGGAAAAACTTGAAAATGAATGCCAACCAAAATCACCAAGTCCATATATATTATTTGTTTGGCCTATAATGACGAAACAGATATATCAACAACATACTCATTTTGTGTTTGCAATGAATGATATAACTACTTTGTGTTTGCAAAGCCATGGCTAGCTTCAAATCAAGGTATGGAAGCGAAAAAATATTTAATATCATAAGAACCAAACAATCAACAAAAGACACCTAACCCCAAGTGCATTTAATTCCCTAATAAGCTCTATATATTCTATTTTGTTAAAAACATGGGTTAATCAGCTTTTTTCTAATAAATCAAGAAATGAATAAGATTAAATGAAAGAATTTGAAAATGAGGAAAATGTACCTTTTTGAGGCCGGGAACAATGGTCCTTTGAATTTTAGTTGCTTTCTCGGAGCTGGTTTAGTTGAAAGGAGGAGTAGCTTTCAGAAGAGAAAGATCTTTGAAGGTTTTCCCTTTTTAGAGAATTTCTATTTCCAATGTTTTCTGAGGTCAACTCAGTAAGAGACTCCATATGATATTCATGGATCAGACTGTAACCATTCAAATAAAAGCATTCCAACAAATTAATTACACATTTAATTAGATATTAGCTACATAATTGGATAGTATAATGTATCTATGCTATCATACATGTTCTGTAAACCATCTTGGTGATTCTATTTCCATTGAGGCAGCTCAATGATATACTTTTAGGAGATCACTTATTGTGTTTACTTCAAACAAATAAGCTGCAAAATAGACCATATTTGAGATTAATTGATTAAGTAAATTTGAAAAATTATATGCTATTGTATAAGAAATTAAGGCTTGAAAAAAAAGGAAAAAGATCATCAGAAAGAAGGAATTGAATAAGGTATCTGATAGATGAAAAATTATTTTGTGTTGTTTTGCCTTGAAAACAACTTTGAAGCAATGGAAGTACAACAATTATGATAATGTCTAAATGTTTCCTGGAATGGTAAAGATAAGTGAATGTCCAAAGACTACTAAATTCTTTTCACTTCAAAAGATCTCACCCCATGATAGTACTCAGGTTGTTTCATTCACCATAATAAAAGCAAGCATAAAATTGAAGAATTAAGAGAAAACATAATCCATACCAATTGAAATTTCTCACTCAATGTGAAGGATGAAAACAAATCCAAGTTGTGCATCAAATTCCATTAACCTTAATCCGATAATAATTGCTCACCTGTTAATAATTCCATTAAGATTTTTTTTTCAATTTTTTTAAAAAATACTCTATTTTGTCTCTTAAAACATTGAATAAAATCTTAACAGTATAAAATAATATAATATAGCCCATACAATGCATACAGAAAGAGATGATGAAAACAAACCCATACAAAAAGCAATTACCAATTATTCTTTAAACATTGGGGAAAATGGCGAGATGTCGATGGGTGCTTGATGTTGAGAAATGATATGCGAACACATAATGAAAGAATCTAATTAAGAAAGGAAAAAACTCAGGGATTAACCATGAAGGATAGAAAGATAAAAATCAATAACTTCAATAACACCGATTAACCATGAAGTATAGAAAGATAAAAAAAATTGTTTGATGGTGAGAAGATAAAAGTTTCAGTTCAACATCTAAAGACACCTCCGTTACCTTAATTCTAAACTTCATTGCTGAAAGGGGTTAGAAGAGTGCCTTAGGAATCCGTAGAAAGACCTTAGAAAACAGAGACCTCAAACAATCTCAGAATTTTCATTTTGAAATCGAAAAAGAAAAATACTATCAAATGTTAGATCATACATAAATTTAATCAAATAGATAATGGAAGCAGAAAATAAGGTTAATACCGCAATTACAGGATAGAGTGGAGCTTCTGGTGAACCAAATGGAGGAAGACATGTACGAATACAATTTTGTAGCAGCCAATATCAAGGTAAACCTTCATTCTATGAAGAACATGCAAATTGGAAAATGGAGAAAAGTTATCATAAAAAATAAAGTTGATGGTGGTGAAGATGTTGAGACTGAGGAAGTGAGAGAGTTTTAATGGATGATAACCGTTCAAAGTAGTGGAGGAGAACGCCGTTGAGAATTTTATAAAATTTTATAGTAGATTATTCTATAAGGCTTTTCTATTTTTACGCTACTTATTATATGCATGTATTATGAATTTGGTTAAAGCTCGTTAGAAGCTCGATAAAAGTTCGGCTCGGTCACATTCGGTCAAAGCTCGATTCGAGATATTAACGAGCCAATACCGAGCCTACCTAGGTTGCACCCTTACTTGTGATCAAATCATCAAACTTGTGAAATTTTAGTTCATTATTTAAAGAAAAAGAATGGGGTGAGAGAGGCTCGAACTCTCGACCTCAGGATTACTCTTAGCTATGAGACCTACGCGCTAGCCAACTGCGCCACCACCCCTTATGTGTGAAAGTGGAGATTCAAGATGATAGGATGCTTCAAATCAGTGAGCACTAACAAGCTGAGTCCAAGCTTCCTTAGGTTCGGGATCGACTCGAGCACTAACAAGCTGAGTCCAAGCTTCCTCAGGTTCGGCTCAAAAGCTCGCGAGCAGGCTCAATTATTTTTAATTACTATATATATTTCATTATATATATAATATTTCATTCGTTATTATTAGTTTTTATCACAATTCACAACTCAAATAAGATTTAACCCATACAAAAAATGACACAAAAAAAGGTTAGACATTTGAGTTTTTAATGAGACAATTAGGTTTTGATAAGGAATAAAATACATTACAAAGTTTAATACATGTGTCATTGTTTAAAAATTTTCTCCGAGCTTGTGTTTTCCGGTCACAAGTATTATATACTGTTCTGGAATCTCGATAATAACATGATTGTTTTTCTTTATAAATATTTTAAACTTGTATGCAGTATACTATAAGGCTTTTCTATTTTTATGCTACTTATTCTATGCATGTATTATGAATTTGGTTAAAGCTCGATAAAAGCTCGGCTCGGTCAAAGCTCGATTGCACCCGTACTCGTGATCAATTCATCAAACTTGACCGACGATTGCACCCGTACTCGTGATCAATTCATCAAACTTGTGAAATTTTAGTTCGTTATTTAAAAAATAATAATGGGGTGAGAGAGGCTCGAACTCTCGACCTCAGGATTTCTCTTAGCTATAAGACCTACGCGCTAGCCAACTGCGCCACCACCCCTTATGTGTGAAGATGGAGATTCAAGATGATAGGATGCTTCAAATAGTGAGCACTAACAAGCTGAGTCTGAGCTTCCGCAGGTTCGGGATCGGCTCGAGCACTAACAAGTTGAGTCCGAGCTTCCTCAGGTTCGGCTCGAAAGCTCGCGAGCAGGCTCGATTATTTTTAATTAGTATATATATATATCATTATATATATAATATTTCATTAGTTATTGTTAGTTTTCATCACAATTCACAACTCAAATAAGATTTAACCCATACAAAAAATGACACAAAAAAAGCTTAGACATTTGAGTTTTTAATGAGACAATTAGGTTTTGATAAGGAATAAAATACATTACAAAGTTTAATATATGTGTCATTGTTTGAAAATTTTCTCCGAGCTTGTGTTTTCCGGTCACAAGTACTATATACTGTTCTGGAATCTCGATAATAACATGATTGTTTTTCTTTCGTTAGAAGCTCGATAAAAGCTTGGCTCTGTCAAAGCTCGGTCAGATTCGGTCAAAGCTCGATTCGAGAGGGCTCGACTCAAGATATTAACGAGCCAATACCGAGACTACCTATGGTTCGGCTCGGTTGCACCCCTACTCGTGATCAAATCATCAAACTTGTGAAATTTTTGTTCGTTATTTAAAAGAAAAAGAATGGGGTGAGAGAGGCTCGAACTCTCGACCTCAGGATTACTCTTAGCTATGAGACCTACGCGCTAACCAACTGCGCCACCACCCCTTATGTGTGAAAGTGGAGATTCAAGATGATAGGATGTTTCAAATCAGTGAGGTGGTCATATCTACTTTATTATCTAGTAAATTTAAATTCAATATTTTTTTAATACAAAAATAATATTTATCTACCAAAATATAAAAGTGTCAAAATTGAAATACCATGGTTATATACTCGTGTGATCAAATCATCAAACTTGTAAAATTTTAGTTTGTTATTTGAAAAAAAAAATGGGGTGAGAGAGGCTCAAACTCTTGACCTCAGGATTACTCTTAGCTATGAGACCTACACGCTAACCAACTGCACCACCACCCCCTTATGTGAAGCTGGAGATTTAAGATGATAGGGAGCTTGAATTTAGTGAGCAAGTCATATGTACTATATTATCTAGTCAATTTAAATTTAGTATTTTTTTATACAAAAAGAATATCTAGCTACCAAAGAGCCACCACCCCCTTATGTGAAGCTGGAGATTTAAGATGATAGGGAGCTTAAATTTAGTGAGCAAGTCATATGTACTATATTATCTAGTCAATTTAAATTTAGTATTTTTTTATACAAAAAGAATATCTAGCTACCAAAGAGTCAGAATTGAAGTACCATGATTATATACTCGTGATCAAATTGTCATACTTGTAAAAATTTAGTTCGTTATTTTTAAATAAAGAATGGAGTGAGAGAGGCGCGAACTTATATACTCGTGTGATCAAATCATCAAAACTTGTAGAATTTTAGTTTGTTATTTGAAAAAAAAAGAATGGGGTGAGAGAGGCTCGAACTCTCGACCTCAGGATTACTCTTAGCTATGAGACCTACGCGCTAGCCAACTGCACCACCACCCCCTTATATGAAGGTAGAGATTTAAGATGATAGGGAGCTTCAAATGAGTGAGCAGGTCATATGCACTATATTATCTGATCAATTTAAATTTAGTCTTTTTTTATACAAAAATAATATCTAGCTACCAAAGTGTCAGAATTGAAGTACCATGATCATATACTCATGATCAAATCGTCATACTTGTAAAAATTTAGTTCGTTATTTTTTAAAAAAGAATAGGGTGAGAGAGGCTCGAACTTTTGAGCTCAAGATAACTCTTAGCTATGAAACTTACGTGCTAGCCAACTGCGCCACCACCCGCTTATGTTGTTAAACTTGTATTTTGAATTCTAGTCATAATTTTTTAGGAAAACTGTTTGAATTGGTTTTGACTTTTGAGTTTTAGAAAGGAAACGAAGTTACGATTATCATGAATTGATGATTGTTGAAATGGTGGGCACTTTGCTTCTTCTCGTTCTAACTTCCTTGGCTAAATTACATACGTGGTGTACAACCTTTACCCCAAATCACACTTTGATGTACAACCAAAATTTTGTCACACTAAACTGTACGAACTTCAGGTGACCTCCCATTAAAGTGTACAGCTGGTTTTTGTGATCGGTCAACGCTGGTCAACTATGCCACGTCAGCAATTTTAATTGTAGAATTAAAAAAGTGGGACCCACTATTTGTGGAATGACTAATATAACCTTATTCTTTATAAATTTACTAAAATACATTCATCTTCTTCCTTCAACCCCTCTCTCCCATTTCTCTCTCTACATCTTCTCTCTCACTCCTCTCTCTACCATTTCTCTCTCAACCTCTTCAACCCTCTCTCTACCATTAAGAATTAGAATTAAAAAAATTAGATTTCTCTCTCTTTTTCTTTCTCTCTAGTAATTAAAAAAAAGAGACGATATGTAGTAGGGATCATATAGCAAGTGATGATTTAGCAGGAAGAAGAGACAATGAAATAATCTAAGTTATGCCTGAAATCAACTAGATTTGTGAAAACCTATGAATATTTTGATAGTTGTATGTCTCCATTATTACCCGATTGGAGAAACAACTGAAGTTGTACTGTTCAGGGGACCATCGGAGTGTTCAAGTGTCTGCTGGATGTACTGCAAAATATGGAATAATAGGAGTAAATATTTATAATAATATTCTTCCTCATTGAATCTGGAAGGAATTTTAACTTTTTTTCCTAAATACCCACTTTACCAATTAGGATTTAATATTATTCCTAAAACTGAGATTTGTGTCTTGTGTATAGGAGTATCTATAATTTCTATTTATGAGAGAGAAAGAAAAAGAGAGAGAAATCTTAATTTTTTTATTCTAATTCTTAATGGTAGAGAGATGGTTGAAGAGATTGAGAGAGAAATGGTAGAGAGAGAGGAGTGAGAAAGAAGATGTAGAGAGACAAATGGGAGAGGGGTTGAAGGAAGAAGATGAGGGTATTTTAGTAAATTTATAAAGAATAAGGTTATATTAGTCATTCCATAAATAGTGGGTCCCACTTTTTTTAATTCTACAATGAAAAATGCTGACGTGGCATAGTTGACCAGCGTTGACCGGTCACAAAAACCAGCTATACACTTTAGTGGGAGGTCACCTGAAGTTCGTAAAGTTTAGTGTGACAAAATATTGGTTGTACAAAGTGTGATTTGGGATAAAGGTTGTACACCACGTATGTAATTTACCCTAACTTCCTTCGACGTTGGCAATTATCAGAAAGAAACACGAGAAGCACATGTGTAAAGGTGGAGATTGAAGATGACATGGTACTTCAGATCAGTGGTGAAAGGAATGTTGAGGACCAGAGAGGTAAAATAGAGGGAGAGAGAAAAATTAACACCTTGAATAGAGAGTCAAATGTAAAAAAGGCAGGTCAACGGCAATAATGGCCACATGTGTAAGAAAATGTAAAATTCAGTTACTTTTATGTTACGTTTTAAAATACACTGGTCATTCTATGAAAATGGATAAAGTTTAGTAACCATGGGTGTAATTTACCCTAAAAAATTTTGTGATTGTTTATGTAGAATACCATGCAATAAAAGAACATGAGTAATATTTTTAGCACTAGGAAACTTAAAGCATCTTCAACGGTCTTTTAGTTTGACTCTTGATTTAAAATTTGAGAAGAGAAAGTTCAAAACCAATTCCAAGAGTCTTTTAGTGACTCCTCAAATCACTATGAGTCTATATTATCTTTCTATTATTGAGGAGTCTCTATCCACCCATAATTAGGGTGTGCATCAGTGCGGTTTAAATCGCATACCAAACCGAAGCGATTGAATTTGGTTTTTTGGTTCAGTTTTTTGACATTTTGGTTCGGCATAAGTTTATTTTTATTTTGCGTTTCAGTTCGGTTTGACAAAAATTGTAAAAAAAATAGAACCACACCGAATTACACACATTCTATATTTTTATTATATATTTTTATTTATATATTTGAATTTACAAGTTTAATGTTGTTCATTGCTGTTGAGATAATAATAAGCTAATATGAATATATATCGAAAGTATTTCAAAAAAAATTATTGTTGAGGCAAATTTAATGATGAAATATAATGATTTTTATTTATTATTTTTATTTTTTAATTGAATTCAGTTTGTTCGGTTTAAAACCGAACCGAATCAAATATTACGGTTCGATTTATATGTTATTTGGTTCGGTGTTGGTATGAATTATTTTGATAATTTCGGTATTCGTTTTTTCGGTTCGGTTCGGTTTTGAGATGTCTCTCTCCTTTTACCATAGTCCCCTCCATATTTCATTTTTATTAATGTCTCTCTACTCTCATTATTGGTAAATATAACAATATTTAACAATTTTAATAGTAAAATAATAAATAAACAGTAAATATGATGAGTATCATTGGAGATGATATGTATTAGTCACTGCACAAATCACTAAAAACTAATAATTTATATTGTTTTTAGAGCGTGAACTAAGAATCTCTTAGAAATGCTCTTAGAGATGTTGGGCAAGAATTGACGGTCAATTTGGTCCATGGAGTTGGTAGATAGATTTAGTTTAGTCCAAATCAAAGTTTAGACATCAATTAGTCTTTAAGTTGATAATATTTGAGAAATTAGCCCAAATACAATTAATTTTAATAAGTAAAGATTTGGCAAAATTTAAACTAATTTATGTTGTAAAAAAAAATTGTTTTTTATATAGATTTTTTTTTTTTTTTTGTAGAAAAGGAAAGGAAAGCAAAGCAAAACAAGCAACTACACCGGGATTAGCCTAGGAAAGCTAACCCCAATCCTATCCTCTAAAAGAAGAGGAGAAAGAGCGATAGGGGGAACGGTAAGGGTAGAAACACCTAACACCCCCTCATGGCCTGCCGCCGCCAAATGATCTGCAACACGGTTCTGCTCCCGAAAAATGTGGCTGAACTCAAGGATATCAAATGAGAGGCTAAGCCTCTTAATAGCTTTAATAAGGTTGCGGCTATGAAGACCCATGACATGACTACCCAAAATCATATTGATGGCCTCCAAGTTATCTGACTCCACAGAAAGCCTCTTAACACCCAGCCTAATCGACAGCTGGATCCCAGAGAGAATGCCCCAGAGCTCCGCAGAGAAGGAAGAACCCAAACCCAAATTCTGGATAAACCCCGAAAGCCAGGCGCCTCCCGCATACCTAAGAACACCTCCGGCAGCAATCTTACCATTACTGAGGCAGGAACCATCAGTATTCAGCTTCACAACCCCCTCTCTCGGCCTGCTCCAGCTCACAAGGTGGACATCACTACTCGGGGAAGATCTGGCAAGGGACTCACCTTTGAAACTATCAATAATAGAGGAGAGTTTCTTCAAGAAGAACTCAGCTAAGTTAGGCAAAAACACAGCTTTATTATCAAAAATCTCCTCGTTTCTCCATTTCCACACTTGATGATAGATAATGGCAAAGAAAATGTCCCCATGCTCCCTATAAGACAATAACTTTCCCCTAATACCATCTGAGAACCAGTCGTTCACAGAATGGGACATGAAGGAAGAGAAAGTATGATGAGGGAGAATTTTCTTCCAAACCTCTTCACTCTTAGGGCAATCCTTAAGAGCGTGGCACAACGATTCAACATGGCCTCTACATCTACCGCAAGCTCCAGAGGTCGCCAAATGCCTTCTGTATCCATCTGAGTTAGTAAGTAATCTGTCTTTAACGCCCAGCCACAGGAAGCTCCTCATGCGGTAGGGGATTTTAAAGGACCAAATGGTCTTCCAAATATCCGAGGGATTATCAGTCCTGTTAAGAAAAAAAGCTTCAAAGGAAGATTTGCAAGAATAGACTCCATTGTTAGTCAGCGCCCAGCAATGCTTATCCATGTCTTCCTCTTGATTACTCACCTTCACTCCTCTAATTCTAAGGAGAGTCTCAAGGCTAAAGAAAGAATCAAATTTAGGCCAAACCCAGTCCCCTTCAGAGTCCACCACATCGGCTAACCTCCAGTTTTGGATATCACTAGGCGAGGGGGAAGTGCACACATCCACTAAAGGTTTATCCCCAATCCAGGTATCAAACCAGAAGCTTATGGACTTACCATTACCCACATCCAGACCAACCCCCGAGCAAAACTCAGCAAAAACGACGCTAAGCCCTTTCTAGAGGAAGGAACAATTGATAACTCTCTCTTTCGGGCCCCCAAAGATCTTATCTTTTCGATATTTGTGTAACACATTTTTATTTTATAATAGGATAAAGTGCAAAAATACTTCTAACATTTGTAGCTAGGAGCAATCTTACCCTTAACGTGTAAAATTGTGCAATTCTACCCCTAATATTGGCAGCCAAAAGCAACATTTTTCACATTTTTCCTTCTATAATTTCATCGTTGATTAATTTAAAACATGTCCATTTTACACATTTTAAATCCGAACAGCAACAGTTCAATATAATTTTACCAAACACAAGTAATTAAACCGCTAATAATAAACAGCTATCAGTTTACTGCAACTACAACGGCTATTAGCTAACAGCTGAACCAAACAGGCCCTTAAAGTTAATTAAGTTAAGTTGAGCTCAGATTAAAATTTAAGTACTATTAATTTAGTCGTGAACGCAATAAAACCTTGTTCCCCCGATAATTATGTTGTAAAAATATAAATAATGTTAAAAAATAAACATATTTTGTAGATTTAAAAATGATAATTTTATCAATAACACATAACTACAAACAATTGTTTATGAAAAGCTCCAAATAGTAGCTTTTCATGAAACGTTTCAGAACGCTGCAGTTTTCAGAGAAAATGCTAAACACTACAGTTATATAAATCTAACCAAATGCTATATTTCTTGCGATTTGGAGTGAAACGCTAAATGCTCCTCCGAAAAGCTGAAGCAAACATCCTCAATATCAAATTAGCCCTTAATTCTATTTGGTAGCTGATCTGTACATGTTTCTATTATTATTATTATTTATTATTATTATTGTTTTTTTTTTTTGAAGCATTAGTATTGTTGTTTTCCTTATTATTATTGTTGTTGTTTTTGGAAAATTATTGTTGTTGTTGTTGAAGTTATGGGTGATGAGGGAATCTGTCAGATTTTATAACTTCCACATTTATACTCCTTGTAACTAACAAATCAAAATTATAAATAAAATCAAAAGCATACTGTTGGGTGTAAATTATTTGTTTTTGACAAATAATCATTACTTTGTTTATTGGATAATAAGATATTTTTTTAACACAAGGAAGGGACTAGGCCCGGAAACCAAAAAACAAAAGGAACTCAAGCAAGATCTGGAGCTCTCTTGAGGATGCCAGAACCAGAATTGTTCGTATTAATGATGTCCATTAAGCATGCAGGGGGATTGTCACACCTGTGATACCCTAAACTCATTGCTCCTGCGAAATTTGCCAAAAAATCCGCTGCTCTATTCCCTTCGCGAAGGATATGAACAACTTTGACTTCCCAATCCAAACCAACTCGTCTCCGACACTCTTCAATCAACCAGTCGTAACGATGAGAACGATTGACTGGAAATCCATCTCAAACACGACTTTCCTCCATCCCATTCTCCAAAGTAGTTCAATGCCGTAGTACAAGCCCCATACCTCTGCTAACTCTGGAGAACAAATTCCTAAGTTACACCAGAACCCCCTTATCTAATTGTCGTGACTGTCACGAGCTAGGCCCTCGTAGGCAGCCCATCCCGTATTGCTTTCGCACACTCCGTCACTATTGATTTTTATCCAATCTTCCGCCGGGGGTGTCCACTGAACCAGACGATCTACTAAGAAAGGTGACGCCATGCTATCATTTTGGCAGTTTTGCAAAGCCCCAACTTGTTCCGTTGCATAGCGGATAACACCGTCAATCCTTTCAACCAGACCACGCCCAACCCCTTCAAAAACTAATTCATTTCTCCACTTCCAGAGTAACCAGCAGCAGGTTCCAAACACAATAATTCATTCCCCAAATGGTTTTCCAATCCGCAGCAGACCAAGCCGTAGCAGCAGCATTAGTTTGCTTGATTTGTAAATCATAGGCCGTCTTCGTCGAAAAGCTTCCCGTGTTACTCGGATCCCAAGTACATCCGTTCCTATTGGATAATAAGATGAAAAATTAATGTAATGGTGAAAAAAAATAAAATATTACTTTATTAAAAACAAAATAACCATAGTGTCTATCTACTGTTGTGTATTTTGTTTGTATATTTTATTTAGCGTAATTAATTTATTAGTCCTTATATTTTGACAAAACACACTGTTTAGTCCATGTATTTTTAAAAATACACGGTAAGGTCCCTAATCTTTTTCTCGATGAACTGTTTAGTCCCTAACATTTTTCTCGGTTAACTGTTTAGTCCCTGCTGTTAGACTCTCATGAAAATTCTGTTAGTCAATTTGGATTAGCAGAAACATCTTTTGTCATCACTGAAGCAGTTGGTAGTAAACTAGAGTTGAGAATATGGATTCACTATTGGGAGTAAGAGGATTTCCACCTTGAATTCTAACAGGAAGAGTAAACGATAGAGATTTGAGTCGATTTCTACCTTCAATTCAAACAGGAAGAGTGAGCATGAGTGATTCGATTATGGGTTAGGGATTCAATCCTTTCTCCATTTTTTTGTGAGTGCAAGTTGTGAGAGAAAGACATAGAGGTGTGAATTGATTTTGAGTGATAAATAATAAATGGTAATTTAGTCATTTCCGAATTCATAAACAGTAAAAAAATCTAACAAACAGACGGAATGACTAAACAGTTCACTGAAAAAAAAAAGTTAGGGACCTTACTGTATGTTTTTTAAAATACAGAGGCTAAACAGTGTATTTTATCAAAATATAGGGACTAATAAATTAATTACTCTTTTATTTAAGAAAAAATACAAAAATAAATCTTGTGGTTTGCTCGATTTCTAAAGATAATATTTATGGTTTAAAAGTTAACAAACTAGTACTTTAATGTTCATACCGTTACTAAAGTTAGACAATCACCGTTAGTAAAGTTAGACAAAACCACTAAACCTGTTGAAAATGTCTTATTTATATCATAACCATTATTTGGGATCTAACAATAGCAAAAGTATCCCTCGGACCATGAAGAAAGCAAATATCATGATCTGACTCTCTATTTCTTTGTAATGCCTTTATGACATTACATGCGCAACCACCACATGTACATTTCAAAACTCCCTCTCAAAGTAACATGCTCATTCTATAAAACTTGAAGATGTGTAAAGAAATCAGTAATAGATAGGAATGTAAACGGGGTGGGGCGGGACGGGACGGGGAATGCATTTCCCATCACTGTCCCTCGGCTAGTTTGGGATTCCTCGTCGCCGTCCCCGCGAGTTAAACGGGACATATATGTCCCCATCCCCATCTTGTACGGATCTTCATTCCCATTTATAAATGTTAAAAGAACTTTTTCCTCATACCTCGTTCCTTACAGGGAATCACCATTTATGTTTAAAAAATTAATATATACTAAAACTTCTAAAAAATAACAAAAAATCAATAATCATTCTAAAAATAAAATTGTTTTTATGGCATTTAGGTTAGGAGGAATAAAAATAGATTAGAAAAATATCCCATTTAGTCCCTCATTAATATTTTATTTATCCCATTTAGTTTTTTGAAAGATAAGTCCATTTAGAAGTTATCAATTATAATATCTAAAGTATAAATTTTATTATCACGAAGAATAATTGGGGATCCATCAGGGATTCCCCATCAGGGATTCACAAGGCGGGATCGGGGATCTCCGTAGGGCAATGACACCAATCCCTATCCTCGTTATGGGGAACAAAATATCCTCATCCATATCCTATGAGGATTCTTATCGGTGATTCTCCATCCCCGTTGGGGCAGGTCACCGACGGGGACAGGGAACCCCCGCTCCATCTGCATCCCTAGTAACAAATCTAATACCTTGCTTAATTATGAAAATATTACCTTCTAGATCTACAAACAAAAAAACAAAATAAAGAAACCATTGGATTAATTTTACACTCCATCATCCAATAGCGAGAACAAACAAAGTAATGCTTACTTTATCAAAAACAAAGTAAGCATACCCTCTACCAGTATAACTTAAAGAGGAAAATTGTTACAACTGTAATGATTTTTTTTACCAACTAGATTCGTTATACGTGAGAAATGATAAAAGTAGAAAAATTATCTCATGTTTTGCGTATGTGTTGGATAAAAAAAATTAAATTATTTCGTTGAGGTTAAAGGCTTTTCATCTCGAAATCTATTTTGAAATCATAAAAAAATATTTCTTTTTGAACCAATTGATAGGGAAGTGTATAAAATATATGAACAAAATATTGTTTTTTATAATGTCTAAATTTGGTCCAATTTGTTATCGTTAACTCTCAATTGTACTATTTATAATGTTAGAGCATCTTCAAATGATTTATTTATTAGACTCCTAAATTTTGAGAAGTTTGTGGCAAAATCTAACTCAGTCTCTTAATTCCTCCTCAAATCACTAGAAACCTTTATTTCCTTTTTATTATTGAGGAGACTCTCTTAATTCATAGTTCACTTTTTATTTTATTTTTTATTAATAATTTATTATTGAAAAATCTCTCTACTCTCACTATTAATAAATGGGTTAAGGTGCAAAAATACCCCTAACATTTTGGATCAGGAGCAATTTTACCCCTAACGTCTAAAATGGTGCAATTTTACCCCTAACGTTTGTAGCTAAGAGCAATTTTACCCCTAACGTTGATAAATTGGGTCAATTTTAGAAATAATTCATCAAACTGTCTTTTCGGTCATGAATCTTATTATCTACACTTCACATGTGCGTCATTTTATCAGTAACAAATCATAAACATATGTTGGGATGTGAAAAAAAAATAAAAAATAAAAAAAATATATTGTCTTTTGTACGAATTAGACAAAAAAAAATTCAAAAAATCCACCGAATTTACAAATATTGATCTCCAATTCTATTATTAAATTACAAAAAACATGAACTCCTTTTTTAGAATGAATTGATATGCAATTGGTGCAAAATAATGAATAAAAATATATGTGTTTTATAATAGTGTCTGAAATTGACCCAAATTACCAACGTTAGGGGTAAAATTGCTCTTGGCTACAAACTTTAGGGGCAAAATTGCACCATTTTAGACGTTAGGGGTAAAATTGCTCCTAACTCAAAACGTTAGGGGTATTTTTGCACCTTAACCCTTAATAAATTAAATAATACATAATAATTTTAAGGCTTAATACATCATTTGTCCCTTGAACTTGTCCAAAAAGTTTGATTGGCCCACTAAACTGTTAAAGTGTTCCGATATCCCCCTGAACTTACATAAAATATTCAGTTAGCCCCCTGAACTTGCGTAAAATGTAATCAATTGATCACTCGGTCATAAAAAAGTAAGTTAAATGCGGAAGATATATTCCACGAGTCTTAAAAAAAGTAAAACGATTAAAATTGGAGTATACGATTTTAATATTAGAGAAGACAAGTTGTATAGTAGAGCAATCAATAACTTCATTTTTAATCTATTTTTTAATTAAGTAATAACATTTTAAGATGCGTGAAATATATCTTCCGCATTTAACTTATTTTTTTACGACCGAGTGATCAATTGATTATATTTTACGCAAGTTCAGGGGATTAACTGAACATTTTATGCAAGTTTAGGAAGCTATCAGAACACTTTGAACGTTCAGAGGACCAATCAACCTTTTTGGACAAGTTCAATGGACAAATGATATATTAAGCCTAATTTTAATGATAAAAAATAAATAAGGAGTGAGCAATTTTTTGAAAAGAACTCGTTAGTATGAGGTGTATTATTGGCAATGACATATATTTTAATGTAACTCCATACATTTCAAAATAGTTATCACATTTGATTAAATTATATATATAAAGAAATGATTAATTTATTTTCAAAAAATAATTAATTTATATCAAATTCATAGATGATAGAATAAAATATCATTTACTTATTTTTTAATAATTCTAATTTTCAGTATCATTCACTAAATTAAGGTAGAATTATAAAAATAAACTTTATGGTTGACCGATTTGAAAAAACAATCCACGTGGTTTGAAAGTTTACAAATAATTGTATATGTTTTTTTATGGGTTACAAACTTAGTTATTTTTTCAAAAATTGTTGTTATGACTATTTACCTCTAACAAAAAGATTTAGAGCAATTAAAAAGATGAAATTTTTGCAAACTATCCAAAATTTAAGGTCTAATTTTGTAAATTAACTAAATCACATGTTTTATTTGGTCGAAAAATCTACCCACATATCTGTTAATTGCAAAATTCAATAAAATACATATCTTTGTTTGTAAACTTTTAAACCACGTGGATTGTTTTATAAATCAGTCGAACTATAAGATTTATTTCTGTACGTTTCTTTTAAATTAATCCACTCTTCATATGCTGAAAGCTTAAATTAATAATAATAAATGTAATAATGTTAAGCTCATTAATAAGTGTAAAATGAGAAAAAAAATCCTTGAAAATTGAAGGGTTAATTAAAAAAAAATCACGTGGTTTCGATAATTTCGTAGATAAGTGTATGTGATGCTTTTTCTTTTTTATTAAAAACAGATGATTATGGTTTTCTTACTTTTACAAATGAAGGATTTTTAAGCTCACATTGCGAATTTCACCATTGATTAACCTCAAAATAGAAAATTTTAAGAATTCATGATATTCTAAACAATTTTAGTTCTTCAACTTTTTAATTATGAGTGTTAGAGATAATGTTCCTATTATCTCTGTAAATAGATTATTATCTAGTTAGAGTTTCAATTTTTCTATATCTCTAGCTAGGTAGAGTTTCAATACTATTATACTTGTGTATTGTATTCCTATACAAACTACTATTGGCTCACTATAAATACAAGGCCTCTGAGCCATAATCACTAAGGTGATTCAAATCAATATTGTGCTATTACTTATCTCTCTCTATCTCCATAATATTCCCGTATATCAAACTATACATTCAACATGGTATCAGTAGTCTGAACTTCCGCTTCTTCCGAATCCTCGGATCTTCTGCAATCAATCACTTACACCGAATACCAAGCTGCCGCCGCAGCCGCAGCCGCCGCAGCCTCTGTCACTGAACCAAACGCCGCCGCTGACCACATCATGAACGACGTCTCTGGAGGTTCAGTAGCACCAAGCTCCGGCTGGCGTTTCACATCCCCCTTCATCACCGGTGAGTCCTCCTTCCTTGCGACAACCGCGGCGCAGCAAGCACCACCACAGCCGCAACCTCTGCCGACCGTAACGAACTCGCTACCGCAGGCCGTCCACGATGCGATCGCGGCATATCAGGCGGTGAGTCTTCGTGATCAACCGTCGTCCGCTGCTGCGCAATCCAATTTGGCACCGTCGGCTTCAGCTTCGAACCGCAATCCGCAAGGGATGAATGCGCAGGCTGTTCTTCCGACTCCGACAACCTCCGCTGCCGACGCTGCGGTCTTGGCTGCTATCGCGGCATACCAGGCAGCAGTTCCGCCTCCCCTGCACCATCAGCAGATTTCAGTTCAGATTCCGGTTCAGCAGCCACAAATCCAATCACAACAACCGTCGGTTACTACGGCAACTCAAACCTTATTTTCTCCATCAGTTCTTGCTGCCCTAGCCGCCTATCAGGCAGCCGAAGCCAGCAATAAACATCAGGTTATTTCTGAATCCAATACTTCACCGTTTGGTTACAATACTCAATTAACCCATGATCCTTCACCATCGTTTTTCTCAAATACGTTTCACAATACGGTCGATGCACCTTCAAATAATTTTCCACCTAATTTTATTCCTTCCTCAAATCCTCTTATTTCAACCAACCCTGTTTATACAGAACCTGTTTCTACTTCTGTCACTCAACCAAGACAACCTCCCACAAATATCTCCATTAACATCAAATTAACCCCTCACAATTACAAAGCATGGAGGATGTCTATGGAATCTACCCTCAAAACCTATCACTTTTTTTCTCATATTCTCAGTTCAACTCCTCCTCCACCTCAATTTATTTCTAGAACATGTTTTGTGACATCTGCTGCGGATTTAATCATAAATCCATCTTTTTCCCCATGGGATGATTTAGAAAATATGGTTAGGACTTTGCTCCTAAATTCCATCGCCGAAGAGGTTTTTCCTGATATTGCATATCTCAAATATTCACATGATATTTGGCTAGCTTTGGAAGATGCCTATGGGCTCATTACAAGTACCAAGCAGTTTCAGTTAGGAGTTGAACTCCATGAGCTTGAGCAAGGGGGGATGTCAGTTACTACTTACATGCAAAAAGTGAAGTCTATTCTGGATGATCTGGCTGCCTCGGGGAACCCTTACCCTCGACACTTACTACCGTCAGTTCTTTACAAGGGTTTGGGAGAAGAGTACCGCTCTACTATTCAGAATCTTGTCACTCAGCGTGGCACAAACATCAACTATTAGGAGATTTTGAACAGCTTGAAAACAGTTGAAGGCATGATCCAATCAACCAGAAAGACTACTCTGCTTCAATCTGATGGTATACCAGCGCACCGAGAAGCTAATGTATCCACCAGGGAAACAACACAATCAAAGAAACAGAATCCAAAGAAGATAAGAAGTGGCAAGTGCTACAACTGTGGTGATCCAAGCCACTGGGCTGATAAGTGCAAAAGACCAAAGAACAATTCACAGTCAAACTACAATTCTGGACCACAAGCACACATGGCGTGGCAACAACCACCAAATCCATTCATGGGTCCTAATCAGCCGTGGTATCCTGACACCGGAGCAACAAACCACATGACGGCAAATCCAGCTCAACTTCAACAAATGCAGCCATATCCAGGATATGACACGGTTCAGTTTGGCAATGGTCAAGGTTTGTAAATTTCTAACTTTGGGAATTCAGATACCAATAATTTGAAAATTAATGATGCCCTACTTGTTCCTAAGCTCACCAAATCTTTACTATCTGTTCAAAAATTTACCCGTGACAATTCATATTTCTTTGAATTTTGGCCTAACCATTTTCTTGTGAAGGACCAAACAACTGGGGAAATCCTGTTACGAGGCCCGAGTAAAGATGGGCTTTATGTGCTTACACCCACCTTGAAGGAGGCGCTAGTAGGAGAGAAGGTGTCTTTTGAAAGGTGGCATGCACGGCTTGGACATTGTCAGAATCAGACAGTCAGCACAGTTCTCAAAGGAAACAATCTATCCTCTTCAAAGTCAGTTAACAATTGTTCTTTTTGTCCATTAAGCAAACTTGCTAAAAGCTCTTTACCCTCTATTAGTCGCTCTAGCACATTTATTTTTTAGAACTTACATCTGGATGTTTGGGGACCAGCTCCAGTTGTTTCTTGTCTTGGTCACCGTTATTTTTTAATAATCATTGATGAATTCAGTAGGTTTGGATGGGTTTTCTGTTTAAAGAACAAAAGTGATGTTTTCTCAACCTTTTGTGATTTTTATGCCATGATCTCTAATCAGTATAGTGCAAGGGTTAAGAATATTTATTCAGATCTTGGGGGAGAATTTCAAAAACTACAACCTTTTTTCAAACGACATGGCATTATACACAAAATTGCGTGCCCTCACACTCATGCACAAAATGGTATAGCTGAGAGAAAAATTAGACATGTCGTTGACACTTGCCTTACTTTGTTATCCAATGCATCTTTGCCTCTCAAATTCTGGAACTATGCCATGATCCACAGCATTAGGCTAATCAACTATTTACCCACCAAAATACTGAACAACAATTCACCCTATTTCCTGTTCTACAAGAAACAGCCTGCCTATAAGGCATTGCGCATCTTTGGCACTGGTATCTATCCTCTTCTTCGTCCATACAACCAGCACAAATTTGATTTTCATTCTAAGTTATGTATCTACCTTGGTCCATCGGAAAATCATTCTGGGGATATTTGTCTTAAGTATGCCACCGGACGCATATACATCTGCGAATTTGTGCAGCATAATGAAGAAGTATTTCCTGCATCAGCAGTCACTGCATCATCACCTTCATCTAGCAACTTGGGGGTAAGCACATCTTGTCAACTACCATCTTTACTCGGCCCGTATCCAGGTAATTTCTCTAATCCCAATCCTATATTATCTCCTTCTAACTTGGTTCCATATCCCCAACCAATCACACCTATCCATTCTGGGCCTCATCCTGGTACCCCAATTATTCCCCCTGACTCTGAAGCCACAAACACTGCTCCACTAGCTCCACGTCAATGTTTGTCACCAGTAGTCACAACTGCATCAACACTTGTTTCTCAGAATGATCTCACCACACCAGTTGGTTCTGTGAACATCAACACACTGGAGATACCGAATGCAGTACCTCATGAAGAGAACGCCATGCCACAAACACAGTCTCCTCCTCATGAAACTGCACCACCTGCTCCTGTTCCTACTACAAGACCCAGACCTCGTAATACATCAATGATTGGTCCACGTCAACATTATATGCAGCTTCGACAGTCGTCTCTTCACTCGAGGGGACGGTTTGAGGGGCTTCTAGCTACATATCCAAATGGTGCAGTGGACCCCACGTGCTTCAGCAAAGCTAACAAACAACCCGAATGACGCACGGCAATGTCTGACGAGATTCAAGCTCTTCTTGACAATGGCACCTGGCAACTTGTACCAAGACCACATGATCAGCATGTCATCACCTCTAGATGGCTCTTTTGTACAAAGAAGAAGTCAGATGGAACCATTGATCGATATAAAGCTCGTTTAGTAGCACGGGGATTTACTCAGAAAGCTGGGATTGACTACAAAGAGACATTCAGTCCAGTAATCAAGGCTACAACCATTCGGTCTGTCTTTGCCATTGCAGCAGCAAACAACTGGTTCATCAATCAACTGGACGTCTCTAATGCATTCCTTCATGAAAACTTATCAGAGATAATCTATATGGAACAACCACATGGATTTCAGGATAGTGACCGACCGGATCATGTCTATCTTCTCAAAAAGAGTCTTTATGGATTAAAGCAAGCACCGCGAGAATGGTTCACATGGCTTCGAACATTCCTCCTCTCACTTGGGTACAAGATGTCACAGGATGACAACTCTCTGTTTATCAGACGCACCGACACTGAAAAGACTTACATTTTGTGTTATGTTGATGATATACTCATAACAGGTAACCACCCTGCACACATCACTAACACAATTGCAGCCATTGAATATGAGTTTCCCATTCGCAATCTTGGCAAGGTAGAATACTTTCTCGGAATTGAGATAAGATATGAGAAGGATGGCATTCACATGTGTCAGGCCAAGTATGTGGCTGACATCTTAGACAGAGTGAAGATGATTGACTCCAAACCTACAATGACTCCCATGGCCACCACGCCAACACTTTCAAAAGAGCTATGCATCATTTAAACTCTGGAGATGAATATCGAAGCATTGTGGGAGCACTTCAATATTTAACATTCACTCGTCCTGACATTGCATTTGCAGTTAAAAAATTATATCAGTTCCTGCACTGTCCGACTGATGAGCACTGGAAAGGAGTCAAGAGGGTCTTACGCTACATTCAGGGCACATCAGACTTTGGGATAGTCATGTCCATCAAACCAATAGATCACATTCATTGTTACTCAGATAGTGATTGTGGAGGGTGTCCTGATGATCGAAGATCCACGGGTTCTTTCTGTGTCTATCTTGGATCCAGCATTGTATCGTGGCAGACCCGCAAGCAACCAATAATAGCCAGATCCTCCACAGAAAGTGAATACAAGTCAGTGGCAAATGCCACGGCAGAACTCCTATGGTTCAAATCACTTCTCTCGGATCTGGGCTTTCCTTTGCCCACCCCGGTTCAGTTATGGTGTGACAATGTTGGAGCAATTTATCTCACTTCAAATCCAGTTTTTCATGCCCGTACGAAGCACATTGAGCTAGATTATCATTTTGTTCGCGAACAAGTTCACAAAGGATTTCTCAGTGTCAGATTTATTCCAACCGATGACAAGGTTGCAGACATACTCACCAAGCCACTAGCTCTTGCTCGCTTCACGATGCTACGCTCTCGCCTCTTTGTTCGTGCCCATCATCGGCTTGAGGGGGTGTTAGAGATAATGTTCCTATTATCTCTGTAAATAGATTCTTATCTAGTTCGAGTTTCAATTTGTCTATATCCCTAACTAGGTAGAGTTTCAATACTATTATACTTATGTATTGTATTCCTATACAAACTACTATTGGCTCACTATAAATACAAGGCCTCTGAGCCATAATCACTAAGGTGATTCAAATCAATATTGTGCTATTACTTATCTCTCTCTATCTCCATAATATTCCCATATATCAAACTATATATTCAACACTGAGATCATTTAAATATTGTTTGGTCAGAAAAGATAAAATTTTGAAAAATAAAAAACGTGATTTCATAATAAATTTAATTCAAGTAAACTTGTTATTAACTGTCTTTTAACACAATAAAGCAGAGAGGTCTCGATGAGAGTCTTCTTCTGCCATTCATCTAGTTCATTGTTTTTTTTTCATCTTTCTTTCTCTACTCTATTGCTTTTTTTTCTTTGCTTCTTGTCTTCTTTTGTTTGTTCATCTTTTTCTCTTCTTAAACATCTTTTCTGTTTAAATAACTTCTAGCTCTCAGTCCCTCATGTTGGTGCATTTTCCGTCTTCTCTCTTGAAAAGTTTTTAACCTAATTATATTCTATGTGATACTTACCTTACAAGCTTGGGCTTCAACCTGATTTTCAATGGAAAAATGGAAGGGATTAATATAGGCCTATTCCCGATTATGTTTAGAAGACGATGAGGAACAATGGGTGATTATGGGAGAAGAACATGTTGTTAATCCTACGAATCAAGGTTTCTACTTTGCTGTTGATCAGTTTCTAACAGCCAAATATGTACACCTTGAAAGTATAAAAAATATGCTAGCATCAATATGGAAGTCTGTGGAGGGAGTCACCATCAATGAACCAGACTTGGAGGGGAGATTTCTTTTCCAATTTTTCACGAGCGAGATGTACTGCGAGTGCTGAATGACGGTCTTTGGACATTAAATCAAAATGTGCTGATAGTGAAACATCTAGATGTAATGGAACAAGCAACCTAAGTTGAATTGCATGACTTATCATATGAGTTCATATATCTGATCTTCCAGTTCTCTTTCAAACAGAGGCTACGTGTCAAATTCTAGGCGATAAAATAGGCCATTACTTGGAATCAGATCCGAATAACTTTACTAGTGCGTTGAGAAATTATCAGCGAATAAAAGTTACTATCGATGTCCGAAACCCAATCAAAATGGGTCAGAAGTTAAAATGAAGTAGTGAAGAGTGGTTGTGGATCAATTTTCGCTATTACCATCCTTCTGTTTTTGTTGTGGAATTATCGGACACTCAGACAAATTTTGCCAATTGTTATTTGAAAATCCTCATAATCCTATTGAGAGACATTTTGGTAACTTTCTACGTGCCCAACCAAGAAGAACGACGACTTAAATTGGAAGAGGATGGCCGAGGAATCCATTGGAGGTAGTTGATGAGGATAATTTAGATAGTTCAAAGTTGATGAAGTTCCTGCAGGGGATAAGTCTAAATGTAGGGCGTTTAGGAGCAAGAATATACCAATAAGTGGTGGCTCCTTCCCAAATTGACAGTTCAAACAATAAGGAGAGTCAGAATGCCTCTATTGAAGACGTACTTATTCATGATCCAAAACGGCCATGCATAGAGAATGTCAATATGAAAGTAGAATCTGATATCCTATCAAAAAACGGATATGGGACAGGTCCTGGACTCTAGGCCCGCCTGGGATTACGAGTCTCATAAGCTGGAACTACTGTGGGCAGGACAACCCACGAACAGTAAGTGTTCTAAAGGATTTGCTGCAAGCAGTGGCGAATACAAGATTAGTCGGCTGGGGGGGCCGATTTTACACGTGCGTTCGGGAAATTTTTTTTTTGCTAATTCGAACTTGCTTAATTTTTTTTTGTATATATGTGTGTTATAATTTGAATGGTCAAGAACCAAATTTAAGGAGACCTAAGAGGCCAAAAAATTAGAAATTTGGATTTATGGAGGCCTAACAGACCAAAAAAATTAAAAATTTGGATTTAGAAAGGTCTAACAAGCCAAAAAAAATATTAGAAATTTGGATTTATAAAGGCCTAACAAGCAAAAAAAAATTAGAAATTTTGATTTTGAAATGCCTAACAGGCCTAAAAAAATTAGAAAATTGGATTTATGTAGTACCTAATAGGTCTAAAATATTGAAATTTTGAATTTTGGACAAGCCAAACACGTAATGGGATACATTTAATTTTTTTATTAGTTCAATACTAGTTTCTAAAAAAAATTATAACATTTTTACATTTTTTTATTTTTAGTTTTAAAATTTAATTTAGAAATTAAGTTGTTTGAGTCTCAAAAATAAGAAATTAATTTTTTTAATGGAAAAGACATAATAAAAATGAGTTCAAAAATGTTATGAAAATAAATAAATAAATAAATAATGGTAACATAGTTTTATAATTATTGAAAAATAAAATTTAAATAAATAAACACTTTCTAAAATAAATTGAGGTTAGGAGGAATTGAACCTAGGACCTTTAAAAAAAAAATGTTTTAATCATCTCATCTACCTTTAAACAATAAAATATTACTACACAGAGTGTACATATACTAATATTTGGGGGGCGGGGCGAAACTACTCGTGACCATGATGGTTCCGGCGGCCAGAGGGGCCGTGCCCCCCTGTATACGCCCCTGGCTGCAAGTCCACAGGCACATGTTAGTGTTTCTTATGGAGACAATGGTTAACTGATAATGCATCTCAAAAATATGTAAACAACTTGGTTTTGAGGTCATTTTGTCTTGTGTTAGTATCTTAAAAGAGCTAGGTAATTGCTCAGTCTCTTATGTAAAACGTTCAACGAATTCGGCTGCTCATCTCTTAATTAAGACGGTCAATTCTGAGTCTGTTCGTGGTGTGTGGGCATGCCCACTCCCCTATCTCAATGTTATTTTTTCTTCCGATTCTAATTATTAAAAAGTGTTTTATTTTTTAAAAAAAATAAATAAATTTAATTGTTTGAAATTTTCTATTTTGAAATTTCCAACGGTCAAATTGAAAAGTAAAGCTAAAAATCTTAATTTCTAAATGGAAAAAACCTGAGTCATCTATTTTTAGTAAAAACATTTATAGACACCCATCCATAAACTAATGAAACCATATTTTTTTTTTTTTTTTGAAATTAGCTCAAAATTTAACAAGACAAATATTATGAAAAAAGAAAAAGAAAAATTCTCCATACTACAATTATTTTGAAAGATAAAGCAATTTAATTATCTCACTAAAATTAAAAAAAGGTTTCTTAAAAAAAAATTCTAAAAGAACCACTTCTAATTACACTGTTTTTTAGACTGATATATATATAGTGGTGAGATCCAGCGTGACAAGGGCTTAAGTTGTGACAAAGAGCTTATTGCGTAACATAACAAAACTACGTAGTTTTGATGATAATTAAAAAGGGCAAGGTGGCAAATTGGTAAACAAAATGAAAGAGAGAATAGAGAAAATTGTTTTATTTCTTTTCTTTAAAATACATTTTTCCGACATCTCTAACATCATTTTTCGAAAATTTTTATACTATTAGACTCGTCAAAATTAGACGGTCATTTTAAGATCCCTGAAGTTCAAGTAAAAAAATTTCCGGTGAACGGAATCCGGGTGGGCGTTTTCCGGCGATAAAAAAAGTGCCCAGAAAATTCTCAAAAACTTCCAGAAAATGTAAAACATTATTCTAAGAAACTTTAATTCTTGGGTCGAAACAGGATTTCTTACGGTTTAGTCCCAATAAAATTTTTCCTTAATTTTATCCATTTTACATGCTTCAACAATTTGTTGGGACTATACCGTAAGAAATCCCGCTTCGACCCAAGAATTAAAGTTTCTTAGAATAATGTTTTACATTTTTTGAAATTTTTTGAGAATTTTCTAGGCATTTTGTTTCTCGCCAGAAAACGGCCACCTGGATTCCGTTCACCGGAATTTTTTTTACTTGAACTTCAGGGATCTTAAAATGACCGTCTAATTTAGACGAGTCTAATAGTATAAAAAATTTCGAAAAACAAGGTTAGAAATATCGGGAAAATGTATTTTAAAGAAAAGAAATAAAACATTTTTCTGTTGGAACAATGCAAGTATTATGTTGGAACAAATGGTACACTGATTTGGAACAATGTAAGTAGGACAAAAAATGTGCCCAGAAAATTATCAAAAAATTCGAAAACATGTAAAACATCATTTTAAGAAACTTTAATTCTTGGCTCAAAGCGAAATTCCTTACAGTTTTGACCCAATAAATTGTTGAAGCATGTAAAATGGATAAAATTAAGGAACAAGTTTTATTGGGACTAAACCGTAAGAAATCCCGCTTCGACCCAAGAATTAAAGTTTCTTAGAATAATGTTTTACATTTTTTGGAATTATTTTAGAATTTTCTGGGCATATTTTTTCTTGCCAGAAAACGCCCACTCCGATTCCGTTCACCGGAATTTTTTTTACTTGAGCTTCAAGGATCTTAAAATGACTGTCTAATTTAGACGAGTCTAATACTATAAAATTTTTCAAAAAACGAGGTTAGAAATGTCAGAAAAATGTATTTTAAAGAAAAGAAATAAAACAATTTTCTGTTGGAACAATATAAGTATTATGTTGGAACAAATGGTATATTGATTTGGAACAACGTAAGTAGGACAAAAAACGTATCCAGAAAATTATCAAAAAATTCGAAAACATGTAAAACATTATTTTAAGAAACTTTAATTCTTGGCTCAAAGCGAGATTCCTTACAGTTTTTACCCAACAAATTGTTGAAACATACAAAATGGATAAAATTAAGGAAAAAGTTTTATTGGGACTAAATCGTAAGAAATCTCGCTTCGACCCAACAATTAAAGTTTCTTAGAATAATGTTTTACATGTTCTGGAATTTTTTGAGAATTTTCTGGACACTTTTTCGCTTGCCGGAAAACGCCCACCCGGATTCCGTTCACCGGAATTTTTTTAACTTGAGCTTCATGGATCTTAAAATGACTGTTTAATTAAGACGAGTCCAACGGTATAAATTTTTTTGAAAAACGAGGTTGGAAAAGTCGGAAAAATGCATTTTAAAGAAAAAAAATAAAACAATTTTCTCTTTCCTTTTATTTACAAATTTGCCATCTCCTTTTGTTAATTATAAAATTTGTCATTGTCACACAATAAGGCTTGCCACATCATAAGAGATGTGTCACACCTGATCTCTCCTATATATATATATATATATATATATATATATATATATATATATATATATTGTCCAAAAAAAATTAATGCTTAGGATTTTTTTGAATTGACATTACTAAATTTAGCGGTTAACAATTTTAAAATTAAAAAAATTTCAAAGATTAAAATTATTTAGTTTAAATTACATATTTTTTATTTTCTAAAATTATTATTTTTTGGAAGATTTTTCTCTCTAAATATTAACTTAACATTTAAATGATTTCAAAACTGAAAAATTGAAAAATTAAAGTTATTTAAAATATCATTAAATTCTTTAAAAAAATTAAGGTCGTTAATTGCCAAATTTAATAATGTCAGCCTAAAAAACCTCAATCTGCAAATATCGACAATCACAGATCTTGTTTTGATATAAAATCACTACATCCATCTGCGAAATTGTGTAACATCACGAGTTTCTTTTAGAATTAACCCAATTGAATAAATAAAGGCTTAATATATTATTTACTCTCTGAATTTTTCTAAAAAAATTGATTGGCCCCTGAACTTGCATAAATATTAAATTAGCCTTCTGGATTTATATAAAATATAATCAATTAATCACTCGATTGCAAAAAAAGTAAGTTAAATGCGCAAGATATATTGCATACGTCTTTAAAAAATAAAACGATCAAGGTCGGGGTATGCGGTTCTAATATTAGAGAAGATAAATTTTATAGTTGAGCAAGTAAGAAATCTCCTTTTAATCTATTTTATGAATTATGTAATAACAATCTAAGATGTGCACGATATATATTCCGTATTTAACTTACTTTTTTTTAACCGAATGATTAATTGATTATATTTTATGCAAGTTCAGGATGCTAATTGAATATTTTATGTAAGTTCAGATGGTCGAGACACTTCAAAAATTCAGGGGCCAATTAAGTTTTTTGGAAAAGTTCAGAGTGCAAGTAATATATTAAGCCATAAATAAAGGCATTACATCCATTATGCTCCCCAAACTTAAGTTTCAAAGTCAATTAGGACCTTAAACTATCAAAATCATCAATTAGATCTCTAAATTAAGTAAAAATCATCAATTGAGTCCCTATCCCATCCTAAAATCAGAAATTGTGAATATTTAATATAGACTCTAATAGTCTATGTGTTGGTTCAAAATAGGTTTGGAGAAGAAAATCTGAAACTGTTCAACCGAATGATATTCGATGGGGTCTCAATTGATGTTTTTTGTTTAGAATAAGGACTCGATTGATGATTTTTTATTAGTTCAGAGACCTTATTGCTGATTTTAATAGTTTAAGATTTTAATTGATTTTGAAACCTTAGTTTAGAGAGTCAAATGAGTATTATGCCATAAATAAATAAAAAATAGGGTAAATTTCAAATAAAACCCATGTGGTTTTACTAATTTTCAGATAAAGGACCGTGGTTTACTTTTTGTCAAAACGGGGATTGAGGTTTTCAACTTTAGTAAAATAAGGACTTTTTCGATTGATACTATTAAAATCACCATTGACGACTTCAAAAATGACATATTTTAAGAACTACTAATATTCTAAGCAATTTTAATTCTTCAACTTTTTTATTTTGAGATTATTTAGATGATGTTTGGTAAAAAGAGAGAACGTTAATGTTTAGTGAGAGAAAGTTACACAAAAGATGATTTTCGAAAATCGAAAATGTAGTTCCATAGCAAATATGATATTGAACAACTTTTAATTCTTGAAAATTTTCATTTTCAGGTCGTTAAAGATGGTTTTAATAACATTAATCTAAAACGTCCTTGTTTTATTAAAAGTGTGAAACATCAATCCTTGTTTTGATAAAAAATAAACCACAGTAAGTACGAAGAGTATTCTTGAAGATAATATGTATTAGTCACTCCACAAATCACTAAAAATCAATCATTATATTATTAATAGAGAATAGACTAAAAGTCTTTTGAAAATGCTTTTAGGGGTGTTGGGCAAGATTGACAGCCAATTTGGTTCGTGGAGTTGGTAGATAAGTTAAATTTAGTTGAAATCAAAGTTTAGATATCAACTCAATTTTTAAGTTGACAATATTTCAGAAATTAATCCAAATACAATCAATTTTATTAAGTAAAAATTTATCAAAATTTAAACGAATTTATCAAATATTACCAACTTGATGACTGAATTAATAAGTGATATGGTATTAAATAATGTAATGGGCTTAAGCAAATAAGTCTAGACCCATTATTTGATATATCAGGTCAGTCCATCTATCAAGAAGGGTCTTTCTAGAATAAGCACAGAAAAGGAGCTTCAGACTCTATGAAACACGCTCAAATCAATACATTACGGAAAAGTAGATTTCGAATTAACGATGAACTGACACGTGTAAAATGGCACAAACAATTATATAAGTATTTATCTATAAATAGCACGAAAATCATGATGTTAGGTAAACAATTCTATACTACTTACTTTCACTAAATAGCTTTCAAAAGTTACGTATTCTCATACTGATTTAAGCATCGAAGAGGGTTTGCCGGTCTCCGCCCCCTATTTAACGGTTTTCTTCATTCTCAGGTGATTCAAACCTTGTGATTAACAGATAATCAGATAATCGATATTCCGATATCAATAAATAAATTTTAGTTTGAACTAAATTGAACTTATATAATTTAATTTTACCAAATTAACCCTTAACTCTATTTGGTAGCTGATCTGTACATGTTTCTATTATTTTTATTATTATTATTATTATTATTATTATTATTATTGTTTTTCTGAAAAATATTATTATTGTTGTTGATGTTATGGGTAGTGAGGGAATCTGTCAGGTTTTATAACTTCCACATTTATACTCCTTGAAACTAACAAATCAAAAGCATGGGTTGTGTATTTTATAAAAATGAAAAAATAAATTTTGTGGTTTGGCTGACTTCCAAAAATAATCCGTGTAGTTTAAAAGTTAGCAAACCAATATTTTAAGGTTCATACTGTTAGTAAAGACGGACAAAACTACTAAACCTGTTGAAAAAGTCTTATTTATATTAGACCGAACGTCCATGGCCATTATTTGGGATCTAATAGTAGCAAAAGTATCCCTCAAACCCTTAAGAAAACAAATAACATGATCGTACTCTCTATTTCTTTGTAATACCCTTGTGACATTACAACTCCCTCTCAAAGTAACATGCTCGTCCTATAAAACCCGAAGTTGTGTAAAGAACTCGGTAACAGATCTAATACCTTGCTTAATTGTGAAAATCTCACCTTCTAGATCTACGATACGAAAAACATCAGAATGAGGAAATCTTTCCTTCAGATTATCTAAACCTTATAGTTGTCCTCTGCTGAAAGTACCTTGTTGAGCTTCGTATTTAAAACTATTAGGATGACACTAAACTTTGAGCATTTTCATGATATGACCACTGAATTTTAAAACGTAACATAAAAATCATTGAATTTTACAATTTTTTACTCTCATGGCTATTATACCGTTGATCTGCCTTTTTTACCTTTGACTCTCTATTCAATAGGTTAACTTTTCTCTCTCTCCCTATTTTACCTCTCTTCTCTCTGTCTTTCATCTCTGATCCTCAACATTCCTTTCACCACTCATATGCACCATGTCATCTTCAATCTCCACCTTCACACGCTTCTAGCAATTACAATTACGTAATGTTCTGTCAATACAGAGAGAAATCATAATGAGAAGAAGCAAACTTTCCACCATTTCAACAATCATCAATTCATAATAACCGTAACTTTTTTTCCTTTCTTAAACTCAAAAGTTAAAACCAATTCAAACAGTTTTTCCAGAAAACGATGATTATAATTCAAAATACAAGTTTAATAGCACAAAGGGGTGGTGGCGCAGTTGGCTAGCGCGTAGGTCTCATAGCTAAGAGTAATCCTGAGGTCGAGAGTTTGAGCCTCTCTCACCCCATCATTTTTTTAAAATTAAACAAGGAATTAAATTTTACAATTTTTACGATTTGCCCATGGTAGTTCAATTTTGACTCTTTTACACTTTGGAAGCTAGACTTTATTTTTGTTATAAAAAAATTAAATTGACGTGACAATATAGTACATATGACTTGCTATAATTGGTTAACCATTTTGAATTCTCAACTTTAAAGATTACTCTTAGTTATGAGACATGCGCATTAACCAATTGCACCACCTCTTTGTGTTGTTAAACTTGTATTTTGAATTACACTCATCGCTTTTTTTTAGAAAACTGTTTGAATTGATTTTTAGTTTAAGAAAACAAACGAAGTTATGAATCGATGATTGTTGAAATGGTGGACATTTGGCTTCTTCTTATTCTGATTTCTCTCTATGGTGGTGATTATTAAGGAAACATGAAGCACATGTGTGAAAGTGGACATTGAAGATGATAGAGTGCTTCAGATCAGTGATGAAATGAATACTAAGAATCAGAGATGAAAAGAGAGAAGTGGGGGTAAAATAGGAAGAAAGAGAGAAAAGTTAATATGTCAAAAGTTAAAAATAAGTGGGTCAATAGTAATAATGGCCACGTGTATAAGAAAGTGTAAAATCCAGTTGCTTTTATGTTATATTTTAAAGTTCAGTGGTCATACCGTGAAAATAGACAAAGTTCAGTAGCCATTGGTGTAATTTACTCTAAAACATTTTTTATTATTTTGTAGCATACCATGAAATTAAAAATCAATTCCAATAGTGTCACACCCGACCCTAAACGACCTCAATCAGCATCGGACGTGAAATAGAAAGATCACAATCAATACCTAAAAGTCTCAAAAATATCAAATATCATAAATTCCAAACTTTTCAAGTATTCCTCTTAGATATATATTCTAAATAAATCAATATCCTTACTACATTAGTCATTCAAGAACCTCAATATATTTACCAACTTCATTTCATTACAATTGAAATACTAAGGTTCTAATGATAATTCTAACAATAAATAACAACTTCCAATCCTCGTCTAATCGGTCGGTAATCTTCTCTATATCTTGTACTTTCTCACCTAAAAACATTAAAACATTTAAAAAGGTGAGACGAAAATCTCAGTGAGTAATTATCAACTACATAAAGTACTTATACTCAAAATAGCTATATTTATAGTTTAATTTTCAAAATGCATCATATAAAACTCATATTCTTAAAAATAAATATTTTAAGGATTAAACCATAATAAAATAGTCAAATGACACTTTTAACAAAATCTGCAACTTTTTTTTTTTGAAAGGAATAGAGACTTTATTCAAAAGATGTCAGTGTATAACGCGTTACAAATGAATGGAGGCGGGACATTTACCCAAACCTCGTGATTAGACGTTGAATGAGATGCCTGAGCTAGCTCGTGGGCAACTTTATTCGCTGATCGCTTAATGAAGTTAAAAGAATAACTATCAATTTGCATCAATAAAGAAGTGCAATCTTCAACTATAAGGTCCAACCCCGACGAATTAGACCGAGTACACTGTATGGCGCAGACCAGCAGCTGCGAATCTGATTCTATTTCGACTAGAGACCAGCCGTTGGAGATAATCCATTATAGTGTGGCCCGGCATGCCAGAGTTTCAGCAAGGAACGGATCAGTACACCAGCCTACAGATACGAATCCGCCCGCGATGAACCCCAACTGGTTCCTCGCCACAAACCCGCAGCCAGCAGTACCGGTATCAGAAAAAACAGTTGCGCCAAAGTTTATTTTTACCCAGCCGGGTTTAGGAAGATGCCAACGATCTGATGTACACCAGGAGCCTTGAATAGAAGCACGTACCTGAGCACGGGACCAAGCTTCGAATAATGAGACCGCATTATTCCCCAGGACCTCTGCTGTAGATAACGAATTGTTCAGATATATTGATTCCTATTTGACCAGATGAACCAGCATACCACTACGGCTAATCCCAGCTCTTCCTTTGACTTGTTTAGCAGCAGAAAAAACCAGAATTCGCCAAAGCTACTGAAATAGGCACTTAAATCTCCAATTGAGGTATGATTCCATACCTTTTTGGCAAAACTGCAGGCTATAATTGCATGGTAATTATCCTCCACTGCACCACAGCATAAGGGGCAACCATTGTATACAACGATGTGCCTAACTCTCAGCGCATCCCGCGTTGGTAAGCAATCTGTAAGCCCTCGCCAAACAAGGTGTTTAGCTTTGGGAGGAGCGTGAATACCCCATAGCCGTTGCCAGGGAAACAAAGTCGCAGGCATCAGGTATTGTTGACAGAGCTCACGGTAACCACTCTTCACGTTATAGCGCCCTCGCTTATCACTAAACCAGCCCCAGGCGTCATCAACCTGTCTACCACTCAGGGGCAACTGTCTGATTAGTCGACAATCCCGTTCTGTAAAGAGTCCAGTTATCATGTTTTCATCCCACGAGGTGCCATTTTCATCCCGGAGATCAGCAACAACTTGTAAATCCATCCCATCTAGCTTCTCACTTTCCACATAAGGATTGTCTGAGTCCGGAAGCCAAGGATCATTCCAGATATCGATTTGAGAGCCTGTACCGACAACTCTTCGAGCTTTGGAAACCACCAAATCTTTTGCAGCCATAATGCTCCGCCATATAAAGCTAGGATTGTGGGATAATTCTGCAGATGCAAAATCAGAATTAGGAAAATATCTAGCTCTATACACACGAGCAACCAGAGATGTAAGGTGCTTGAGAAGTCGCCATGCCTGTTTAGCAAGCAGTGCTAAATTAAATTGGTAAAGTCTGCGAAATCCCATTCCTCCAAACTTTTTTGGTACACAGAGACGCTCCCATGACTTCCATCGCACCCCCTTTCTTTCCACACCATCAGAGCCCCACTAGAAGGAGTTCATTCGTTTTTCAATATCATGGCAAATCATTTTTGGTAGCAGGAACAAGCTCATTACATAGGAGGGGAGAGCCTGGATAACAGTTTTTAGCAAAACCTCTTTACCAGCCCGTGATAAAAATCGTGTTTTCCATCCCTGCAGCCTAGACGAAACCATATTCTCAACATAGCCAAAAACTTCAGTTCTGTTTCTACCTACCACACTTGGCAACCCTAGATATTTCCCAGCCGTAGCATCCACAGATATACCAAGTAGAGTGCTAACAGAATCGCGGGTTTGGGGGGAACAGTTAGAGCTAAAGGTAACAGAAGACTTTACCAGGTTTACTTGTTGCCCGGATGCCTGTTCATAGTGCAGAAGACAGTCTTTGATCATCTGGCATTCATTCGACGCAGCTCTAAAGAAGAGATAACAGTCATCGGTAAACAGAAGATGAGAGATTGGAGGGGCGTCCCTGGCAACACGGCAGCCATGTATTAACCCTTGATTTTCCAAAGCTGACATAGAGGCAGACAAGCCTTCAGCACATATTAAGAACAAGTATGGAGAAATAGGATCGCCCTGTCTCAAACCCCGGTGTGGAATAATAATCTCAGTGGAATGAGAGCCATTTACCACGCGGTATCGCGGCTTTGTAACACATTGCATAACAAGTTGGACCCATTTCTCGGCAAAACCCATTTTCAACATCATTTTCCTGAGGTAATCCCATTCAATCCGGTCATAGGCCTTAGCCATATCCAATTTCAGCGCTGCATAACCAACCTTGCCTTGAGTCTTTCTTTTCAAATAGTGATTTACCTCAAATACTAGCATAACATTGTCGGTAATAAGCCTGTCGGGTATAAAAGCACTTTGTGCAGGGGAGATAATGCTCGGAAGAACCTTTTTAAGCCTGTTTGCAATAGTTTTGGACAAGATTTTATAGATGACATTGCATAATGCTATAGGCCTAAGATCAGCAACATACCGAGGAGTGCTCTTTTTTGGGATAAGAACTAAAGATGTGTCATGCAGTTCGTCAGGTAAAATTCCTTCGTTGAGCCACTTCAGGCACGAAGCAGTGACCTCAGGACCCACCAAATCCTAATGCTTTTGGTAAAAACATGGATTAAACCCATCCGGCCCTGGGATTTTGTTCGGATGCATTGCAAAAAGAGCCAATTTTATCTCAGAGGTCGTGAACGGCATACATAACATTGAATTCTGGTTATCTGTAACACATGGGGAGACATGACGGAGGATCGGCTCGGTGCTGCTGCCATTAGATGTGAACAAGTAACTGTAGTAATTGAAAACTAACTCCTCCAACCCGTTATTCCAGCCAACCCAGACGCCTGAGCTGTTCAGTAACCGAGACAAGCAATTCCTCTTTTTTCTGTTATTAGCCGCTGCCTGGAAATATTTTGAATTAACATCACCAGAAGCTAACCACTGTTTTTTTTGCTCGTTGATGCCAATAGAGTTCCTGTTGATGAAGCACGGCTTCATAACGACGACGAACAGCTATCAGTTCCTGTTCAGAACGCCGATCGTGCCGGTATCAGAGCTGTGCAATCCGTTTTTTGAACTGGCAAATTTTTGAACGGAACCGCCTTCTTAACTCTTCACCCCACGTTAACAGTTGCTCACCACACTATTTCTGCCGCTGCAAAATATCAGTTCCCGAATAACTAGACCAAGCACTCTGAATCTGATTCTGACAGCCCTCCTCAACTAACCATGCATTTTCGAAGCGGAACTGTTTCACATTAATTTTTTTTGGAGCAGACAGCTGAAGGATCAAAGCCGTATGATCCAAGCAATGGGCCTCTTCATTTAGGACCTACTCCCCCGGGAACAAATGAAGCCAATTAGAATTAGCTAAAATCCGGTCTAATTTTTCTTCCACAAAGCCAGCGGAACCTCTGCTTTTTTCCCATGTAAAAGGGTAGCCGAGCATCTGAATCTCAAGTAACTCACAAGCATTAATCGTCTCCTCAAAGCCTCTAAGAAGGTAAGGCGGATGGCGGTTGCCTCCGCGGTTATCAGCCTGGTAGATCATATCATTAAAATCACTAGCAATTACCCATGGACCTTGGTGAACAGAAGCAAGATGTTTCAACATCCGAAAAGATTCCTAACGGTGACTCCTCTCAGGGCACCCATAGAAACCGATTAGTCGATACTCCGGCAAACCTTGAATAGTAATGCAGACATCAATAAAATGATTAGAGAAACCAATCAGACGAGTAGTATTGGGGAATTTCCATAGAAGGGCTAAGCCGCCCCCATTATTCACAGGGTCAATGAAAAACATACCAGAATAACCAATCTTTCTTTTTATTAACTCAACTTTTCCTCTCTTACATTTTACTTCCATCAAAAAAACTAAATTAGGCTGAAATCTGGACACAAGGTCCACTAACATACGAACCGTGCGAGGGTTGCCAATTCCCGGACAGTTCCAGCTTATCGTACTCATGGCCCTGAGTGGGCCTGAGCTTCAGGTCCCACTATATTTTGATCTCCTTGGGATTGACCCCCCGTAGCTGTCTCAGAGGAAGAAGGTGGCTGCTCATGACGTCTCCTTTTCAGTTCAGAAATCTCAATACCGTCAGTATCATCGTCATCCATACTGTCTTTGTTAGAACCGGCATCAGTAGCATTGTTAATACCATGACTTACAGTTGTCAAAGGAGGCTGGCCATGCAGCAATGAATGCACCTTTGGGCCTGTTGTCGGACCAGAACTGCCAGGCGCAGTGCTAGAGGCCGGGGCAGGAGCAGGGGGCGCTGGGAGGAGCCATTTTGACTGCGGCACAGAAGGACCTCTGCGCATTACGGCCCGAAGCCAGGGTCCATAAGCTTTCTCAGCTTTGTCAGGGTCCGGCACCTCTAGGAGAGCAGGGCAATATCTATCAGGGTGACCAATACAGCCGCAGAAGAAACAGAATTGAGGTAATCGCTCATATTTGAAGTTAATCCAGGAAGCGGAACCGCCCGTCATGCTTATTTTCATCTTCCTTTTGATAGGCAATTTCACATTCAGAGAGACCCTAATGCGCAAGAAGAGACGACCAATGCTGTTAAAATTATTTGCATCAGATTCAAGAAAGATACCTAGGAAATTTCCAATCCCGACAGCGACCTTTTCTGACATGAAGCCGTGGGGGAGATCATGAATTTGGACCCAGAGATCCGTCAAGTCCAGTGATAGTTCAGTTGGATTTTCATTCCCTTCAATCTTACGGGTCAGCAGCAGGTGTTGCTCAAAGGTCCAGGGGCCTCCTTTGATCACACGTTCCCTTTCCAATGGATGAAAGAAGTCAAAGGGGAATAGGTTTGCACCCAACTCAGTAATACATAATCCTTTCGACGGGTGCCATAAGTTTGTAAGGGTATTCTTCATAATCGGGACTTTGAAGCTTCTTTCCGTGTAAAAGCGGCCAACAAGGCTCCAGGTAGGGGCAGTTGGTTTCTCTACGATGTCGTCTGAAGACAACGCCAGATAGGGCGGCGGAAGCAGGAGGCGGCGGCAGAAGAAACCTTGTCAACAGCAAAGACTTACAAGAGTTCGAAACCTTGTCAACAGCAAGGACTTACAAGAGGTCTTTTCTTTTGATGCACTTGTTACTTGGAAACAACAAAATCTGCAACTTAAAATATCAAGCTTGCTATCATTTCTCAAAATGCCAAGCATATTCAAAACATAAATCACTGTATTAAATTACTTAGGATAAAACTCATGTTCAAAATAGCTATATACATTTATTTGGTTAAAACCTAAACTATACAAAATAAATAGGTTTGCAATTAACCATTTACTCAAATCAACCGTAAATCAATAAATACTTCATAAATCATATTTCGGTAAATACTTCATAAATCGTATTTCAATAAATATTTCACAAACCGTATTTCGATAAATACTTCATAAACTGTATTTCAATAAATACTTCATCAACTGTATCTTATAAGATACTTCATAAACCATATATCAATAAATATCTCATAAATCGTATATCATTAAACTGTATATCAATAAATCATTCACAATTCGTATCCATCCGAGAGATAATCCCCGTATGTATCAATCCCCACAATATAATAGAATCGAGATATCTCATAATTCGCTCATCCCGCATGGTTTTACTCAACACTTCTTTATCATACCCGATAAGTCTTTCAACTGTGTACACAGGCCGTATTTCTCATTAAATACGGACTTTAATAAAAACCACCTATCCGGATTACTCTTGATGGATACTAAAAATATTATAATTTCATAATATAATTTAAAATCAGAAATATATATATGTAAATATATATATATATATATAACTCATAAATCAACATCATAAAGTTTTCTCAATACATTTACTCAATCAATTTCCAAAATATTAAATCATAAACCATAATTATACTAAAATCACCAATGAATAATTTAAAAATATATTTATCAATACTAACTTCAATTTCTTAAGAATAACACATAAATCATCATATATATATACGTTATTTCAATAAAGCATAATTTCATCAAAATTAATATTTTAACAACCTTTAATTAAAACTCAAATTTACTTTGAGAAATAAATAGAAAACCATGCATTTACTCTTCAAAATATCAAATCTTACACAAATATTAATCAAATATACTAAGTTCATCAAATCATGAATACATAAACATATATTATAGGTTGAAATTGACATGCAAATACATATATAATCACTTGAACTTAACTTTAAGCTCATGTTAAAAACTAAATCATAAAAACTCCAATTAATCAAATGCATGTAAAAATCACCACAAAAATTCAATTTTCTGGAAAAATATAGAGTTATATATACATATATATATACATACAAACTCAAAAGGGTAGTTGATAGTTACTTACTTTAGCACTAATTGAGGGAATAACACATTAAAACCTCAAATCCCTCTAATCTGCTTAGGACGAACCCCATTTAGACATCTCCAAATCAAAATCACATCGACCACAATGTGTATTAGGATGTCTAGAACTTACTGTACAAAAATCAGCTCGATCCGACGGTTCAATCCCTAGATATCAAAGTATGATCAAAGCTAGGTAAAAATGGGGGTGAATGAAGATGAAGATGTAGAAAATGATCTTGAATTTGTTTGGGATCTTACCATACAGCATATGCACGAATTCAATGTCTTGAATTGTGCAATTTATGTTTTCAATAAGGTAAAATATCCCTTTTGGTCCCTCTAAACTTTAACATCTTTTAAAACTTACCCTAAACTTTTAATTTTACACTAAAATCATGAAATTAACCTCCAAAATATATCCATGATCCTCAATTAACTCTCCAATCAATAAATAAATATAATGTAACATAATATTATGGTATAATAACTAAAATTAGGGATACGGATGTGACAAATAGCCTTTTAGTGACTCTTCAAATTACTAACAACATACATTTCCTTCCTATTATTGAGGAACCCCTAGTTCCCTCTATATTTCTTCTGGTTTTGATTTGTCTTAGGTAAAGCAATTTAATTATCTCACTAAAATAAAATAAAAAATGTTAGTTTTAAAAGAAACTCATTTGGTTAGATTGTTTTGCGGATAAAGAATTGTGGTTTTTTTTTTGTCAAAATGAGAAATTTTCTTATCGACATTTGTAAACCGATAAATTTTGAATTGTTATTGTTAAATTTGTCCGTTAACGACCTCAAAATAAAAAATTTCAAGAATTAAAATTGTTTAGTATCATATTTACTACAGATCTATATTTTTATTTTTCAAAATCATCAAACATTAACTTTCTTTTATCACTAAACAATACCTAAACTACCTCAAAACTAAAAAGTTGAAGAATTAAAATTGCTTAAAACGTTATTAAACTCTTGACAAATTTTATTTTGAGGCCGTTAACGGCTAAGTTTGACAGTATCAGCCCAAAAATCCTCGATTTACATATGTCGATAAATACAGTCCCTGTTTTGACAAAAAAAAAACTACAATCCTCCGTCTATAAACCGTATAGCCGCGTGAGTTCTTTTAGAATTAGCGCAGTTGAATAAAGGTATCTCCAATAGACTCTTAGTGCACTCTCTAAAAATAATATAAATAATTGACTCTTAGTGATTTAAGAGTGAGTAATATATACCCTTTCTAACAATATTATTCATATCTTTATTTATTACTTTATCATTAAAATTATTAATTATTATTATATTTATCAATCGTGAGAGGAGAGAGACTCCATATTAATAAATTATTAATAAAAAATAAAATAAGGAGACACTAAAAGGTAAACTTGTCCATGGGTCCGAGTACCCGCCCGATCCGTGTCCCTTGAACCGGACTTGGATAATGAAAATTGATCTTAGGTCTGATCTAGGTACGCTAAAGCCCATCTATTTTTTGGACGGGCTTGGGACTGATGAAAATAGCACGGATCGACCTAGCTTGGCCTGCCATATTAATATTAATTCGAAAATTTATATATTTATAATTAAATATTTAATTTTAGATATAATTTAATTTTTTATAATTAAAAACCATGTATGTTTTTTTAGGTGGGTTTATATGAACTGAGTCTGAGATTCGATTTTTAAACTTGGTCATATCTCGATCCGAGTCCGCCTAAATTAATAGTAGGCTGGACTGGGCTTGGGATGAACATTTTTATATAAAAGCCCGTTAGGCCCAGTCCAAACCCGATCTAGCCAATGGACATGTTTACTAAGAGGTGGAGAGAGAGAGAGAGGCTTTTTTAGTGATTTGATGAGCTACTAAGAGACTTTTAGAACTGATTTTTAACTCTATCCACTCAAATATTAACTTAAGACTCAAACTAAGAGGTTGTATAAGATGTTTTTATTTAGGGATAAGGTGCAAAAATACCCTAACATTTACAGTCAAGAGCAATTTTACCCCAAACTTTGGTAACGAATAGCAATTTTACCCCATAACATTGACAAATTGGATCAATTTCAAACATTATCATATAACACAAATATTTTGTTCTTTATTCTGCGCTAATTACATATTAGTTCATTTTAAAAGAAATCATATTTTCTGTGATTTAATAATAGAATTCGAGGTTAATATTTATTAATTTGGTAAAATATTTTGATTTTTTTATCCAACTCGTTAAATAGACAGTATATTTTTTAATTTTTTTTACGTCAAATCATATGTTTATGATCTATCACTAATGAGTGATAAAATGACTCAAATGTTAAATGTAGATGACAAGATTCAAGACCGGGAAGACAGATTGACTCAACTTGACAACGTTAGGTATAAAATTACTCTTAACTATTAATGTTAGAGATAAAATTGTACTATTTTAGATGTTAGAGGTAAAATTGTTCTAATCTCTAAACTTTAGCGGGACGTTTGATATTCTATTGGGATAGAGATAAGAATAAAGGTTGTGATAGAGATAATGATAAATGGTTGGGATAAGGATACAAATATGATAGTCGAAAATTAGTATTCAATGTTTGGTATGTGGGATAGAGATAGGGATAAAAATAATACATTTTACTATTTTAACCTTATTTAAACTACATAACATTAATTCGAGGGATAAGACGGATTTTTCCATCCTATTAAAATCATAGGAGGTTATCTCACCTCCTTATACCACCACCTCTTAGGTATAGGATTTGAGGGATAAGAGACTTATCTTTCACACTTTTCTATCTCGCAAACAAACATGGAATAACTTATCTCATGTTTTTTTTAAGGTATTACTATATACCACATCCAAAATTGCTAGCACCGCCCCCATTGGACAATTTTGCCCTTGCCATAAAAATGTTGTCAAAATTGAGAAAAAAAAATTTTGAGAGAAAATTTTGAATTTAGCCTAAACGGATGCGGCATACCGTCCAACCCATGGTCGGAACGGATGCGGCGTCCGTTCCACCATGGGTTGGGTGGTACGCCGCATCCGTTCCCGCCATAGGTCGGACGGTATGCGGCACCCGTTCCGGCCATGGTTGGAACGGATGCGGCATCCGTTCCACCATGGGTCGGGTGGTACGCCGCATCCGTTCCCACCATGGGTCGGGTTGTATGATGCATCCGTTTAGGCCAAATTTTGAAATATACAAAATCGTAAAATTTTTAGTGACGAAAAATACTAAATCATTCAATTTTTTGTGACGAAAAATTAAAAATTCTTCTATTTTTTGTGACGAAAAATACAAAATCGTCATGAAAAATATGTATTATTTTCATGAGTTCTTTGATAAAAAAATATAAATCTTAATGTTTCCGACTCGTAATCATCCATTTTCGAGGTTTCAATTGTCACATATCAATTATTTTCATAATTTTAATTATTGTTGTTCGGGTTTATGATTTTGGAGAGAAAATGCAAGGAAGGTAGAGAGGATTTGAGCAAATTCCATTTTCTTGTTTCAAAAAGTGAGGAGGGCAAATATGTCCAAAATGGACGATGGACCGGAATTTGAATACGGTATATAGCAGCTCACTTTTTTTATCTCTATCTCACTTCCTATATCACTCCTAACAAACACTCTGTAAAGTATTTTTATATCTTATCGATTTTATTTATTAAAAGTATTAAACGTAGACCTGACACCATATTATCTCCAAGACTCCAACAATGGAAGATGACCCACCACTATTGATAATGCTATGTGATGTTTCTTTCCATTTTTTTTAATTTAATAAAAAAATACAAAATAAACTAAATCGTGGACAAATCATTTACCACCACGTGTCTGAGTGGCGTAATGATTTGTCTTGTTGATTTATATTCCTGAAATAGATTGAAACTTGTAATATTATGTGCTTTCCATTTATATACTCTTTTTGTACTTTTTTTTAATTAAATTTATTTTTAAATGGTTATGGATATGAACTTTAGTTTGTTGGGATATTATTAAGTCTATGGCCTAGCTTATGCTACCAATATTTAATAATATCATTTTCATTATCCTTTTTCCTAAGGACATTGTCGGTTACTCAAGGCAATGTTAAGTTTAATAACAGCTTCTCACGAATTTTCACATACACCTTAATAAATAAGTGAATTTGCTCATTCATCGTTAGATATAGACTTATTAAATCTAAGTCTCAGGATACTTTGAATCACCACCTGAAGATTCTAATAAGTCTATATCTTACGGTGAATGAGTAAATTCTACTTGCTCATTAAGGTGCATGTGATCAAGACTGAAGATTATCTTTAATAGTCTTTTAGTACCGGTTTGTTTTCAATTTTCGAAACTGTTTTTCTCCTTTTAAATCTAAAGAGGAGATAAAAAAACATTTGGTAAAAATTTGAAACAATTGCTTTTTACTAGGGATAGCAACATGTAGGATATCTGTGGGTAATGCCAATCTCAAACCTTTATCCTTTTATTTTTTAATTACTCGTATTCGTTCCGTTACCCTAATGGATATACTTTTTGCATCTCATATCCGTCTCATTTAATTCGCGGATATCCTCGGGTACCCTTACCCGTTAAGAATCAATAAATAAACTAAAAAATATTTCAACTTTAACAAAGTATAAATTTAATTAATCATCTACCTAGACAAATTGGACCGTAATTAATAAAAATAAATTAGCTTAGCGGTATGATTGGAAAAAAAAAGTTCGTCGTTCAAATCTCACGTCTTACATCTAAAAAACAATGATATTTATTAATATATAAACATTTATAACAGGTAACAGGTACCTTGTGGGCATTTCCATACCCTTTTATACAGGATACAGGTAGTCCCATTAGGATCAGACAGTGTTGGGTACCCGCAGGTACAATATCCATTGCCATCCCTACTTTTTATAGAAAAATCAATTAATATCTGCTACCTATCCGTAACAGCAAACAACAAACTGCTAACAATAGCAGCAAACAGAAGCAGGTGAAACAAATAGACTTTTAATTTGGTTCTTAAGTTAAAATTTGAAGGGAGAGTTAAAAATCAGTTTCAACAACCTTTTAGTGGCTACTCAAATCACTAAAAACTTTTTCATCATCTCTGTTAACAGGGAACCTCTCTCCATCTCTTAAACATTGATTTTTCTTTTAAAATAGCTATAAAAAATAAATATTTATATGTATTTTTTTAGTATAATCGAATTTCAAGATTCATACATTAATTAAATTAAAATTCGAGAAGTTTGGGTTAAAAATTAATTTCAAGACACTTTTAGACGCTTCTTAAATCATTATTCTTTCTATTATTGAGTCCCTCTCCATTTTTATTGGCTTTTTTATTTTTTTATTAATAATTTATTATTAAAAAATCTTTATCCTTTTATTAAATATAACCATACATAATAATAATTCATTATGATAAAATAATAAATAAAAAGGATACAAAAATATATATTTTAATACTTTTAAATAATTAAAATTCAATTATTATTAATGAACTAAGAATCTGTTAAATCAAAACTGCAATTTGGATATTTATCACTAAATACAAATTTTAATAATATTTTTTTTTCTTATAACTAATAAGGACAAAGTATTATAATTAACAAAAAGTTTTATATTGTTATTGGGTATAATATGTTCACATTAATGATGATATACATAAATTATTGAATATAATAAAAATACTTTATAAATAACAACAAATATTTTTTTATAATAAAACATTTAAAATACAATGTAATAGAAAAATACAGTATATATTATAAAAGAATATTCTCCAAAACCTATTTAATTTTAAACATATTTTTGGTGACAGAGGAAGGGTATTAAACCCCATGAAAAAAACAAAAACAAGCGGAACCAAAAAGACTAAAGCTATAAATTCTCCAAAGAGGTTAAGCCATTTTGATCTTCTAGGATGATGTCACGGAGGCCTGCAGGCTGCCTATCACACTCGTGATGACCTAAAGGGAGAGTTCCTGCGAATTTCGCCATCCAATCCGCGGCTCTGTTACCTTCTCGGAAGGTATGAACCACTTTGACGTCCCAGTTCTGATTCAGAAGACTTTTGCACTTATCTATCATCCAAAAATACCTATGATTGGAGCCTTCATTATTTTGGACCAATTTCACAACGTTTAGCGAGTCCAGCTCAAAGATCACCCGCCGATACCCCTTTCTCCAGGCCAGCTCCATCCCGTAGTATAAGCCCCAGAGCTCTGCAAGTTCCGCCGTACAGATTCCAAGGTTGCAATTAAAGCCTCCTTTCCAAACTCCATTCTCGTTTCTAATTAAACCGCCTACAGCTGCTGGCCCCGGGTCTCCTTTACTCGCCCCATCGCAGTTTACTTTTACCCAAGTCTCGCACGGCGGAAGCCAAACTGTTTCTCTCCTGTTCGTCCTAGCCCTTCTCAGCCCATTTGTCATTCTACTGTCCAAATAAGCCTTGGCCTGGCTTACAATTACCTCCTATTTTCGCCTAGGATCTAGCTTGGTAGAATTGAAAACAACTTCGTTTCTCCATCGCCAAATCCACCAACAAGCAAAAGAGAACACCGACCTCCACTCAATGCCATTCCAGCGGGTACTGATCCTCAAATTCCTGTCCATCCAATCATTAAGGTTTCCCCTGCTAAACTGCTGAAACCAGTTCGCAGGAACGAACATCCTCCACATAATTTTCGCTTCATGGCAGTCTCGCAGAAGGTGGATGATCGTTTCCTCATCCGGACAGCTCGGGCACCTCGCATCTGAAGTCATTTGACGCCGGACTCTGTTGGAGTTTGTTAGGATCGACTGCCTTTGGACCAGCCACATAAAACACCGAATACGCTCGGTAACGTCCAGACTCCAAATAACTTTCCAACTCTGGTTATCTACCCCATCAACATTGCTGGGCAGGTCCGCATGGATCATTTGATACATGGTTTTGACAGAGAGATTCCCGGAGCTCGTTTTACGCCAAAACCAGCCATCGCTCCTAGCACAATCCTCAAGCAGAAAATAGGAAGCCAGTTGCATCAGAGTACCAATAGGTAAGAGATAATCCAGACGCGACCAGTTCCACCCTCCTTTATCCATCCAATAATCCCTCACGTTGCAATTGGCCTCGTCTTCCGGGATCGGGGCTATTGCTACTTCTATCAGAGCCAAATCCCCCATCCAAATATTAGTCCAGAACCGGGTCTCCTTTCCTGTTCGAATAAGTCTTCCCAACCCTCGATGGATATCCTTAGCACTCTCCACTAAACCCTTCCAAACACGACTACTACCTCTGATTCTTCTGAACATGTCCAGCCCCTTCCTTTTCTTTGCATACTTCTCTTTAATAACACGAACCCAAAAGGTGTCGGGCTCCGTAAGCATTTTCCAATTTAATTTAGCAAGCAGGGCTATGTTGTATTTCCTTGTCTGACGAATTCCTAAGCCCCCATTGTCCCGCTTCTGACAGACTTGATCCCAGTTAACTAGGCTTATCTTCTTACTACCGTCTTTGCTGCCCCACAAGAATTTCCTGTTGATCGAATCCAATGTATTGCAAGTTTTCACCGGGAGGAGGTTTGTTTGCATTGTATAGGTCGGTATAGCATTCAGGACTGATTTGATAAGGGTTATTCTGCCTGCTAGCGAGAGGGTTTTTTCCCTCCAACCCGACAATCTCTCTTTCACTCTCTCTTCCACATATTTGAAGCTATTCGCAGTTACCTTTTCATGGATAACCGACACTCCAAGATATTTTCCCAGAGAACTAGTCTTTTTGATCCCCAACTCCTCAACAACATCCAACTGATCTTGTTTCCTAGTGTTCTCAGAGAAATAAACACTCGACTTACTCAAGCTAACCCTTTGACCCGAGCAGTCACAAAAGTAGCTCAAGATAGATTTTACCACTTGGGCTTGTTCTCGGTTTGCTTCTGCCATCAGGACTATGTCATCGGCAAAAAAACAATGGGAGATTGGAGGGCCATCCTTAGACAAAGCTATTGGCTTCCAATTCTTGTCCGCTACTGCGTCGAGGATTAGATGGCTCAGGCGCTCAAGGCAAAGAACGAACAAATAGGGCGATAACGGATCGCCTTGCCTGATGCCCCTTGAGGGTTTGAACTCCTCCCCCGGTTCCCCATGCCACATAACATTCATACTAGGAGAAGACACACATTTCATGATGATATCAACCATACCTGTCGGTAAGCGCAGACTTCTCAGCGTTTCTTCAATAAAGCCCCAACTAAGCCGGTCATACGCTTTCTCAAGATCCAGCTTGATGACCATCGCCCCCTTTCTACTCTTCTTATGCTTTAGGGAGTGGACTATCTCTTGAATAAGGATGATGTTGTCCGAGATTTGTCTGCCCGGAATGAAGCTGCTTTGCATCGGGCTTACCACGTTGGGGAGCATCGGTTTCAACCTGTTGACAATACACTTAGTGACCAGTTTGTAGGAGACGTTACATAAGCTGATGGGTCTGAACTGAGAGAGATCCTCAGGGGCGCTTGTCTTCGGGATCAGCGTGATATTAGTTTGGTTCGATTTTTCCTCTAGCACCCCTTCATTCAATGTTTTCAGAATGTGGTTGCTCGTGTCCATACCCACGATGCTCCAGAAATTCTGATAGAAACCGGCTTGGAGGCCATCCGGTCCAGGGGCCTTTCAGGGGGCCATGGCCCTTAGCGCCTCGTAGACCTCCTCCCTGTTGAAAGGCTTGGCGAGAGAAACTTGTTCCTGGTCCGTAATCAGGGGAAACAAATGTCTGGTGTTAAGGTGGGCTCTTACCGGACAGTCTTCCGTATACAGCTTGCAAAAAAAACTCCCTTGCCATATTTTTCAGCATCTCACTATCCCAGACCCAGTTCCCTTCAGAGTTTCGCAGACCATTGATTTTGTTTCGTCTTCTTCGAATAATGGTTGTTGTATGGAAAAATGAAGTATTTCTATCCCCTTCCCGCAGCCAAAGGATCCTCGACTTCTGAGCCCAGTAGCATTCCTCTATTCTTAGAATATCATTTAGTTCATCTAGAAGCCTCCTTTCAAGTCTGATCAAACCCTGATTACACCTTTCGGAAAGAGCTCTTTGGACCCCTGCGAGCCTAGCATACACCCGATTCCTTCGTCTGAAGATATTGCCAAAAGAATGGTTGTTCCAATTACTGATCTTATCCGTCAGATTCTGAATTTGGTCACTTAGCTTTTCCTCCTGCTTCCACCAACTGGTTATTTGGTCTTTGAATCCTGGCGCTTCCAGCCAGGCATTCAGGAAACGAAACGGGGCCTGAGGTCTCTTGCTAGTCTGGCTCAGCTCTACAAGGATAGGAACATGGTCAGATTGATTTCTTTGGAGGTGCCTAACGGTGGCTTCCGGAAATCTGTGTCTCTAGTCAATAGAGCACAAGCCCCTGTCAAGGCGGCACACAATGCGAGTTCTAGGGGTGACTCCTCGGAACCAAGTAAAGGGAGGGCCTACGAACCCAAGATCCACCAGCCCTAGATCCGCAATCCAGTTTGAGAACGGGACGCTTCTATCAATAACCCCAGCTGAGCCACCTTGCTTCTCCAACTGAGAGCTAATGCAATTGAAATCACCGCACAACAGCCACGGGTGATCAACCATCCGCTTCATATCTCTCATACTGTCAAAGAACAGCTTTTTATAGTTCATCTAGGGACGCACATAGACGGCAGTGAGCAGAAAAGGTTGGTTCTGTAAAGCTCCTTGTTTCATAGTAACTAAGGAGTGAATGAATTGCATGTCTTTGCACTTAACCTCAATCTCTAGTTCATTCTCATCCCAGAATAGCCAAATTCCCCCACTGAAACCTTCCGCATCTACAAGCGTGTAGTTAGGAAGGTACACTTGTCTACTGATGTCTTTAGCACGAGCACTGGGAATTCTGGTTTCAACTAAACATAAAATGGAAGGCTTGTGGATCTTCACAAGGTGGCGGAGGGCTCTTTGAAAGGCGGTGCCGCCAGCACCGAAACAATTCCGAACCTCAAAGAAACCCGGGCTTAGGAAAGCTTCTGGACACTTCCTCCACCCACTTCCCCTCCTTTTTGTCTAGCACGGTCGCGCAGCAACTGACTTAACTTGTCATCTCTCCCCCACCCCATTCCGAAGCTAAGTTTGTTCATGTCAATTGGTTGGAGAGCGAGACATGTTTCTGGCTCAGTTCTAACACGTTTCCCTCGATTACTGTTCAGGCTGATATCCTCCTGTCGGTTCTGTTCGATTCCAGGCTCATCCTCCATGATCATCTCTTGGTTCCCTGTGTCCAGGTTGGCAAACGGGTTAGGATCACAGAATTCCCTCTGACCCAGGGTCATGCTTGTGGATCCTCCTGGCTTTTCAAATCTTTTACCAGCAGTTGTCCTTGGTTTTGCAGTTCTAGTGCTTATTCCCTGTTCCTTCTGACTGCTGAATCCCTCGAAACTCTTGGTCGTAAGGGGCAATGCCTTTCCTGGCGGCACAAATGGATTCGGAGTTTGTTGATTATCCATCCTCTCCACTCTTCTATTACTTCCTCTGTTATCCTGTCCCCTTGGCGTGAATTTTCGTCTTGGAACTATCATCCATGGTCCATAATCCTTTGGGGTATTACAGGCACTGCCTGCTTCGGGGTTCTTCGGTGTTTCTTGATTGGTGTTAGTGTTTCCATCAGTACCAGCATTCTCCTCCTGTTCAACTGCCATGTCATTCATCCCTGTCTGTTCCTTCGGTGGTATCGCACTCGGCCAACTGCATCCTGTCTTAAGGTGTCCATATCTTCCACAGTTCGTGCAGGCTATGTGTAGCCCCTCATATTCCACCCTCTGAACATCCCCTTCTAATTCGAACTGCGCAACAAGGGGTTGTTGCAAGTTTACTTCGACACAAACTCGAGCAAATCTCCCCCTGGTCTTTTGAGCTGTGTTCTCATCAACCCTGATGGGCTTCCCAATAACCTCTGCTAGTCCAAGAAGGACATCAACATCATAATAGAGGAGAGGAAGTTGGGGGAACCTTACCCATACTAAGGATTTTTCCACACAGGCTGCAGCTGGATTGAAATCAGCATCCCAAGTTCTGACTGTTAGATAATGTCCCTGAATAAGCCAAGGCCCGTCGTTAATAACATGGTCACGATCTATGTCGTTATCAAATTGGACTATGTGAAATCCCTCCCCTAGGTCCATCATACTGAATCCCGCAATCAGGTTCCAGAGTTCTGCTGTCCTTTTCTGGAGAGCTACATACCCCAAATTCCTTCCCAGTATTTTGATCACTAGCGCCTTCTCCCATGGGACACTTAGTCTCTTCTTCAGTTCAGGGTCAATAGTAACTCGTGGGCGGAGTGGATTGGATTCCGGGGTCTCGATGGTAAGGAGTCCAGCTGTGCGGAGATTCGTGCGGGATCGGGTGGGGACGGTAGCGGTTTTTGCTTCAGCAATATCTTTCCAAGATCGGTTCGGGGCGTCAGCCTCACCAGAAACACGGTTGCCATTTAAGTCCGGCGGGACAGGGATCGGAGGCCTGAGAGGGTTGGGGAAGGGCATCGCCATGAGCCCTAGAGAGAGAAGATAAAATCCAAATTTCTCTTTTTAATTTTAAACATATAAAAACACATAAAATCTCTTATCTAATATAAGTTTGTTTAATTCAATATAATTCATTTAAGTTCTTAATCTGGGTATTAATAAATATCCAACAGTACCTCATGCTATGCTAATTTGGTACTAAAAAGTCAATTAAATGAGTCAATACAACTCAATCTTCTATAAATATCAAATTAGGATAAATAATTTAAATTTTGACTTGATTAAATATCTAAATCATTCAAAATAGTCAAACTGATTGCCCACTAATTTTGGTAATCCATTGCAATTAGCTAACATGATAGAAGATTGCATGCGATGATTAATAAAAAAAACATAACAATATGGTGTCCGTTATAGTTACTTTGTTTTTTACAAAGTACCGTTACTTGATTCTCATATTCACCATTGGATTAATTTTATGCTCCATCATCCAATGGTGAAAACACATCAAGTAACGGTACTTTGTAGAAAACAAAGTAACCACAGCGGGCACCTAACAATATATGTCACTATTTAAATAAAGTCGTAATACACAAATAACCTCATGAACTTGTCCAAATATTGCAACTGCCCCCTCCAACTTTCAATTGTAACAACTTACCCCTCAAACTTGTCCAATTGTAAAACATAACCCCAAATTGAGAATTTTTTTACCCCGTACTTGAAGCAACAGTAAAAATGTTTCTCCGGATTCGTATCACGCCAAAGATCTGATTATCACACTCCACGAGCGTTATAACTTTTGTATTTCACGTGTTTCTTCAATTGGAGTCCATGTCAGCAATTTGGGGTTATGTTTTACAATTGGACAAGTTTGAGGGGTTAGGTTTTACAATTGGACAAGTTTGAGGGGTAAGTTGTTACAATTGAAAGTTCGGAGAGAGGGGACAGTTGTAACATTTGGATAAATTTAGGGGGTTATTTATGTATTAGGCCTTAAATAAATCACCTAGTTTTAAATTTTCAATGTAAACTTTGACTTTTTTTTATAAAAATTTCATATATCATTACATTAACTTAAAAAGTATAAATACAACACGAAAATAAAGAGAAATAAAACCTCCATCCCATACAGGCTAGGCTATAACCAGTACAATATCTATAAAGGGAAGAAAATAAATTACAAAAAGCAATAAAAAGACTACAAAGAGCAATAAAAAAATTCAAATACAATAAAGATAGAAATCATATCCTTCTCGTCAGTCGAATCCCGTTAAAAAACCGTTGTAATCCATGTTTCATCATTTAAGCTTTTTCGGACATTCGGATTTGAGTCGTTTCTGTTTTTGCAACCACATGGATCTATAAATCTACGGACAAGATGAACCTTTTCCGTTATTGCTAAAACTGAAAAAAGAATAAAAGAAAGAAGTATAGCTAACAAATGTAGATCTGAGGAAAAAAGAAGTTCAAGAATGTATATAGACTTCAAACTAACAAGAAAAAGTAAATTTGAAACTAAAAACGAAGACTAAAATATAAATGGGAGGAGGAAAAATGAACAAGTTAAGTACACCTGAAAAAGTGACGGTGACAGCGGCGGTAGCGACAATGGCGAGATCTGAGAAGAAGAAAAAACAATTTTGACTTTTTTTCTGAAGAAAGAAAACTCGGTGGTATTGGAAAGGACATATCGTGTGATACCGTAAGGAATATTTTCTAGCATAATTTTAGAGAGTATTCAACCACGTGGATCGATCCTTACTATCCGGATAATTCATAAGAACCGTCTGATAGTTTATAAGGAATATATCCCCTAAACATACTCAAAGCACCATCTCGCTACGTGGATCAATATCCACCGTAAGAATCGGTACAATGGAGGAAGGAGAGCCCTTGGATCCTGTCACGTCCGTGTCTAAATTTCTAGAATTTATATCTTGATATTAGTATATGTCATAATTATTGGGTGTGTGAAATTAATTCGGTGCTATAGGAAAAGTTTGGAGGTAATTCGATGATTTTATGTGTAAATTAAAAGTTTAGAGTAATTTTTAAAAGATTATATAAAGATGGAGGATCAAACGTGATATTTATCAAATTTGAGATATATATCTCTATTGTTCCAGAGAATTCATGATCGTTGTTATCTTCTTTTTCATTTCTTTTTCTTTTTCTATTTCCTTTTAAATTCATCAATTTTCTCTGAACCGTTTCTCCACCGTTTCTTTGATTTACGGATATTCGACCGTCCGAATCACTCGAAATTGGAACCATAGTATTCTTATGTATAGATCGAAGTCCTAACCGAAGAGTTTTTGAATTTCGGAAGTGTTTGGAGGGAAACGTCTTAGACAGAATTTAGCGGCGAATCGATCGGGTGTATTTTGTTCAATTAGTGACCAAGGTAAGTAACTATCAACTATGTTTTGAGTTTTATGTATATAGATTAATATATATCAAAGATTTTCAGAAATTGATATTTTAGGGTTATGCACGAATTTTGTAAAATTAGGGTTTTTCATGATTTTGCTTTTTATTGTGAAATTACGGTTCAAATGAAGCTATTGATTATACTTGTATGTGAATTTCAGATTTTACTTGATTATGTTGATTTAAGGCTTAATTTGGTTGATTTACATATATACATATATGTTTTTGGTTTCAATATATATCTATATTGAACAAAATGAATTTGATGATTTCTTACGAATTGTTTTTGGATTGAGAAATCTGTTGCGGTTATTGTTGTTATTATTTTGGGTTGAAGTCCAAATATGATTTTTATGATACAAATGGGCTAATTGAAGCCGAATGATTTATGATTATGAAACAGTTTGAAATTTGATTGTGAAATGAAATTTGAGCACGTTATGCTTTTATGATTTTATATCCATCGAGAGTTATCCGGATCGGTGGTTTTATATTTGAAGACCATGTTCAGTGAGGGACATGGCCTGTGTACACAGTCTGAAAGACCTATTGGGTATGGCAAAGAAGTGTCGGGTAAGACCATATGGGATAGGCAATGTTAAGAGACGTCTCGACTATATATGTGGTTATGGATTGATACTTAAGGGGAGAAACTCGAGGATGGATACAATCTTTTAAGTTCATTTGGATTATGTTTTTGGTTATGATTGATTTTGATATAAGGTTTTACGTTTGATTAAATACGAGTTGGTTTGATAAAACCCTTATTTGATTACAATATTTTATAAGGTTTTGAACTCAAGAATCGATACAAGATTATATATTTTTATGGTTTTGGTTTACCACTTTGACTATATTATGAACTTACGTTTTGAGTATATTTTATAAGGTTTGGATTAAATCCCTTTATAAATGTATATATGTAGCTATGTTAAATAAAGTTGGTTTTTATAGCTGATAGATTCTTACTGAGATTTTTGTCTCACGTTTTTAAATGTTTTAATGTTTTTAGGTGAGAAAGTACAGGATATAGAGAAGGTTACCGACCGTTTAGGCAGGGTTTGGAAGTTGGTTGCTTATTGTGAGAATTATGGTTAGAATTTTGGTAGTTCAATTGTAATATAATGGCGTTGGATAATTTGGAGACTCTTAAGTATTAATTATGATCTTTCTATTTCACGCCCGATGCCGATTGAGGTCGTCTAGGGTCGGGTGTGACAGTTTGGTATCAGAGCTCTAGGTTAAATTCTTCGGACCTAAGATTGATAGTAATTGAGGAATATCGATATTTGATGATAGCTAAGAAATAATCGACAGTAATTGAGGAATATGGATATTTAGTGATAGCTAAGAAATAATTTGGAATTTTTCGAGGATTGAGTAACTAGCTAATGAGGTGTAAAAATGAGATTTGATGGTTAGCAATATCTAGGTGTATGAAAAATAGTAAATTATTTGATATTTGGTGATATGGGTTATGAGTAAGTCATAACTTTGAGCTAGAGATATAGAGAATTGTCTATATAGGTGCTGCTGAAAAATCAGATTCGTATCTAAATCTTATGATGCATTTTTCGACCAGATAGAGGCCGAATCTGTCAGGGAGTCCTAAATGAAAGTTCTTTATTTTTATCTTACGTTTCCAGGGGTTTCTGAATCGTCTTATTCGGACTCCGTATGAAGAAGTTAGGCTATAAACGGAATATGTAGGTCATTTTGGCTTTAAACCAGAATTTGGTTTTTGTTTTGATTTTTCTCCTTAGTATGACTTGAAGTTGATATTTGAGAGTTTAATAGTTAGCTTAAAAATATACGTATCTCAGATGTGAAGTAAGGTTATGAGACTTTGAAATGATATGATGAGTTTTGAAGCTAATATATATGATACCGAAAATGTGGAGATTTCAATTAATTGTTTTGGAGATTGATTCATAATTTGGAAATTATAACATGAATTTAGTGTATTATAGAATCTTAAGTTGAATAAATGAGATCTGAAAATTGGTGAACTTCATTGGGTTGAGGTTTAGAATTATTGAGAGGTATATAAATGATGTTTAGAGAGATACCGATGTTAGTGATCAATGAGAAGTAAGGTGGGAGAATATATCAGAGTTCGTGATTTGATGCTTACATATGAAAATTTGGTAAGCTTAAATAGTGTTTGAGGAAATAATTAAGATATGAATTTTGAGGACAAATTTTTCTGATCTTAAGCACAGTTTGAGGTAGGAAATTAAGAGATAAATATGATATAAGAGGAAATTTATAGTTGAAGTTTGTGTGATTATGGTTTAAGTTTATATAAGGATCAAATTGCGTGTTTATAGGTCAAATAAGAAAATCGAATAGAGTTTGGAAAAAAAAACATTGATTATCGTAATTTAGGTACTCTATCTTCATTGGTTATATGGTTTGGAGAAATGATTGAAGTTTCGAGGATTATAGTAGAAATTTACATAAAGATCAAATTGAGTAGTTATAGATCAAATAAAGAAATTGAATGACATTATAAAAATTTTAGGTTTTTATTGTGTTTGAGGATATTACTTGGAGATTTCAAAAACTTTCATATTGTGATTTAAGTAAATCGTATTTGTTATCCATATAGTTTGATGAGAAACTTAAATTTATTTGGAGTTATTAATGGGATGTGGGATGATGGGTATAAGAATGATCTATATTGATTTTTCTTATTGTAAGGATTTGATTATAGAGGTTTTACGAAAATAAATAAGTCAATGTGATATTCATAGAGGAAATATGTTATCGATATAAGGTTTATATTTGATTGATGATGATGACTTGGAGTTCGTATTCATCATGATTGGAGTGAAAAATTCTAGATATAAATATTATTATTATGATGAAGTAAGATCATATGCTGATGCAAATCATTGATTCGAAATATTTGAAGTTTAAGAAAAATATAATATCATACATATTAGCGGTTCAAACGTTATTTTTTTGAAGTCTGTAGAATTTGGAGATAGGTGAAATATAATTGATATATATGCAATTGATGGAATCAATTGTGATTTAAATTTATGGAAGTGAGATTTGGTGTATGTTAGGAAGATATGAATGATATTTGACGTTTTATTGTGGATTATGGTGATGGAATTAACTAGGTTGAAGTTTAGAGTTACTAAGAGTTATGTATAAATAATTATTACAGTGATGTGGATATGGATAAATGATGGAGTTAATGGAAGAAAATATTAGAATTTGTGGTCTTATGATGATTATGAGGAATCATGGTTTCGGAAGGAAATTAAGATAGATTAGAGAATATGAATTTCGTGGACGAAATTTCTTAAGGTGGGGAGAATTGCCACGTCTGTGTCTAAATTTCTAGAATTTATATCTTGATATTAGTATATGTCATAATTATTGGGTGTGTGAAATTAATTCGGTGCTATAGGAAAAGTTTGGAGGTAATTCGATGATTTTATGTGTAAATTAAAAGTTTAGAGTAATTTTTAAAAGATTATATAAAGATGGAGGATCAAACGTGATATTTGTCAAATTTGAGATATATATCTCTATTGTTTCAGAGAATTCATGATCGTTGTTATCTTCTTTTTCATTTCTTTTTCTTTTTCTATTTCCTTTTAAATTCATCAATTTTCTCTGAACCATTTCTCCACCGTTTCTTTGATTTACGGCGACTGTTCGAATCACTCGAAATTGGAACCATAGTATCCTTATGTATAGATCGAAGTCCTAACCGAAGAGTTTTTGAATTTCAGAAGTGTTTGGAGGGAAACGTCTTAGACAGAATTTAGCGGCGAATCGACCGGGTGTATTTTGTTCAATTAGTGACCAAGGTAAGTAACTATCAACTATGTTTTGAGTTTTATGTATATAGATTAATATATATCAAAGATTTTCAGAAATTGATATTTTAGGGTTATGCACGAATTTTGTAAAATTAGGGTTTTTCATGATTTTGCTTTTTATTGTGAAATTACGGTTCAAATGAAGCTATTGATTATGCTTCTATATGAATTTCAGATTTTACTTGATTATGTTGATTTAAGGCTTAATGGTTGATTTACATATATACATATATGTTTTTGGTTTCAATATATATCTATATTGAACAAAATGAATTTGATGATTTCTTACGAATTGTTTTTGGATTGAGAAATCTGTTGCGGTTATTGTTGTTATTATTTTGGGTTGAAGTCCAAATATGATTTTTATGATACAAAAGGGCTAATTGAAGCCAAATGATTTATGATTATGAAACCGTTTGGAATTTGATTGTGAAATGAAATTTGAGCACGTTATGCTTTTATGATTTTATATCCATCGAGAGTTATCCGGATCGGTGGTTTTATATTTGAAGACCATGTTCAGTGAGGGACATGGCCTGTGTACACAGTCTGAAAGACCTATTGGGTATGGCAAAGAAGTTTCGGGTAAGACCATATGGGATAGGCAATGTTAAGAGACGTCTCGACTATATATGTGGTTATGGATTGATACTTAAGGGGAGAAACTCGAGGATGGATACAATCTTTTAAGTTCATTTGGATTATGTTTTTGGTTATGATTGATTTTGATATAAGGTTTTACGTTTGATTAAATACGAGTTGGTTTGATAAAACACTTATTTGATTACAATATTTTATAAGGTTTTGAACTCAAGAATCGATACAAGATTATATATTTTTATGGTTTTGGTTTACCACTTTGACTATATTATGAACTTACGTTTTGAGTATATTTTATAAGGTTTGGATTAAATCCCTTTATAAATGTATATATGTAGCTATGTTAAATAAAGTTGGTTTTTATAGCTGATAGATTCTTACTGAGATTTTTGTCTCACGTTTTTAAATGTTTTAATGTTTTTAGGTGAGAAAGTACAGGATATAGAGAAGGTTACCGACCGTTTAGGCAGGGTTTGGAAGTTGGTTGCTTATTGTGAGAATTATGGTTAGAATTTTGGTAGTTCAATTGTAATATAATGGCGTTGGATAATTTGGAGACTCTTAAGTATTGATTATGATCTTTCTATTTCACGCCCGATGCCGATTGAGGTCGTCTAGGGTCGGGTGTGATAGATCCTGTGAGGCGGTTATGCAAAGGACGTCTGCTATATGGCAAGGCATGTCGCCCGACGTTATAACGACTTAGGAGCCTCAAGACTAATTAAAAGATGACACATGTCTAATGAGTCACTAGGGCAAACATTTTCCAAGATTACAACAACTATCATTGACTCTGTTATATATAGAAAAGGTAAGCATCCTAAAGAGGTATGTATTATCAAAGTCACCAATGTTCTCATTGTCTTCAACCCTCCTAAAACTTTTGCTAACTTAAGCATCAGAGCGGATTCATCGGACTTATGCCCCTCTATGGCCTACTGTAAAAAGGTTTGTAACCATATCATGTGTAGATATGTATTTCATACTAATTTCTTTACATGAAACAATATCTTTCATCACTTGATGTCTATATTTTTTGCTTGCGCATGGTATTTGAGATCTTTCGTATATGTTATTGTTGATTGACTATCATAATACACCAAGATTGGATCAATAGTGGCATTCGTTACTTTCAAATTATCCATGAATCACCTTAACCGAACAACTTCTTAAGTTGTTGCGGGAAATGCAATATACTAAGTTTCCATTGTGGATAAGGATGTACATGATTATTTCTTACTAATCCAAGATGTGACACCATTTTTCATTAAAAAAACATATCGAGAGGTGGACTTTCTTTTCTATAGATCTCCTCTATGATCAACATCGGTGAAACCTTTCAAATGCAACTCATTCCCTTGGTAGCATAATGAATAATCAGTTGTCCCTTCTCAGTATCATTTTCAATGCTTTTCAATGAGCTTGACCATGATTAGATTGACGCCTCCTTGTTATTCCAACAACATAATATCGGGCCTCATACACTTCATTGCATACACCGGTTTCTAATTGCATTTGGATAAGGAATCTTACTCATTTGTTCATAAGGGTATCAATGGATTTATAGTCTTGCATATTAAACCGCTCAAGTACTTTTCCTTATGTATCTCTCTTATGAAAGAGCTAACAATTTCATTTAGCGATCCTTAGAAATCTTAACTCCAATGGTATATACAACTTCACCATATTTTACATTTCAAAACTCATCCTTTAATTTTATTCACATACCCATTGTAATTCTCTACTATAATAATGTCATCCACATATAACGATAAGATAACAAACTTATCTTTGATTTTTTTTTTCTGTATATACACAATGATCTTGTTCAATCATAGTAAAACTAAATAACATTATTGCATTATAAAATTGTATGTACTATTATCTTGAAGACTTTTTAAGACCATAAATTGATTTCAAACATTTATACACCTTTTGTTCTGATAACATCCAAATATTATCTAGGAGCAAATCTATAAAGCTTGATATAATTAAAGGACTAAAGAAGCATTTAGATATCGGCAGTGAACAAGATCCGCCAGCTAGATGGGGTATGAAGTAAGTCATACACCACAGAGGATCCTTGACATGTAGATACGCCTCGTAAAGGCCAAATGCCTCAAAGAGGTCCTCAACCGCCAAAGATTGGAAGACCCGCCATCTAGCATTGATCCGTCCAAGGATGTCGGCACTGTCTTCCCAAAGGGAAATTGAAGCCATTAAATAACTAGAAACATCTCCATAAATGAGCTAACGGCCAGACAAGAATATGTAATAACTACTCATTAAAAGAGCATTAATGGAAGGCTTTCTAGTTACTAGTTTGATGGGTACAAGTATCCTAGTATAGAAAGCCTCACATCCCAATACATTGAGCTACACTTTTCTAATCCCACACTTTGTGCTTACAGATTATCATTATCATATCCTTTATTGACTTAAGTATCGGAGTGCCCACGACCGAACCCAACGGCGTCCCCCCCACAGGTGGAGCTCCGACTGAAGTTTGTACTAGAGTCATCAATTGGTGCGGTGAACGTGGAACTTTAGGATATATAGAGTTTACACCACGAACGTAAATGGCATCGGAAGGGTTCAACCCTTCTTCTAGTGGGGCCACTGGCCCACTCACCACTAGTAACGTGCCTACTTTCCCTGCCACACAAGGGAACACCTCCCGACCCTATCTCCTCTAATCCAAAATGCTCGAGAATTTTCACTAATGTCTTTCGGTGATTAAATTTTGGACCTAGTGGCGAACAACTTCGGTACAGAGTCATATGTGAATCATAATGTGCTTTGACACTAGGCATTGTTTGATTGGTCCACGTAGCTCTAACGATTATTAATGAGAGGGGAGAAATCTTATTGATCCACGTATATTCGTGGAGAATTGTGTGACGTCAACTAATATTTAAAAAAATATCAAAACAAAAGTAAAATTACATAAATTATAATAGTGACTTTTTTTTCCTAATAAAATTTAAGCATGAAACGAATAAAATATCCTTTTTTGAAAAATTTATCATAGTGAATTGCTTTTCACCACCTTATTTACCACATACCGCCCCCAAATGACCATTTTACCCTTCCCCCTTATATTTGGATTGTGGGGGGCAGATCCAGCACCCGCCTCTCTCTGTGCACGGCGAGTCCAGGAACCGCCCTCCTTCAGAGTATGGCGGGTCCAGGATCCGCCATGTTATGAACACATGCGAGCAACTGGACCCGCCGTGCACAGAGAGAGGCGGGTCTTGGATCCGCCTCTCTCTATGAACGGCAGATTCTGCACCCGTCGTTCATAGAGAAGGGTGGTTCCTGGACCCGCCCTAAACAACTAAGGGGCGGGTTCTGGACCCGCCTCGGCAAATAGTCCGGTTCTGTCCGGGGACAGAACCCGATTCTGTCCCCGAAGGTTCGGGACAGAATCTCATTGTTTTTTAATATATTAGATTTTTATCGTATATGTTTTTAGGTATTTTTACAAAATTACCGTATTGTTTTTAGAAAAATTTAGCGGATTATATATAGAACTTTAGCGTATTGTTTTTAGAAATTTAGCGTATTGTTTTTAGCAATTTAGCGGATTATATTTATAGAACTTTAGCATATTGTTTTTAGCAATTTAGCATGTTGTTAGAAAAATTTAGCGGATTATATTTAGAAATTTAGCGTATTGTTTTTAGAAATTTAGCGTATTATTTTTAGCAATTTAGCGGATTATATTTATAGAACTTTAGCATATTGTTTTTAACAATTTAGCATGTTGTTAGAAAAACTGACTAATCACATCTCTACCCTCAAACCCATCCTTCCTCAACCGGTCTCTATAATTGTATACATGCTTTATTGTTGGGTTATCTTCTGGATGTTTCTTACGAAGTGCCGTCATAATAGCACACGACTTTGCTTGATAGGAACTCATGTCCGGCAAATAAAGTTAGCGTATTGTTTTTATAACTTTAGCGTATTGTTTTTATCAATTTAGCATGTTGTTAGAAAAATTTAGCGGATTATATTTAGAAATTTAGCGTATTGTTTTTAGAAATTTAGCGTATTATTTTTAGCAATTTAGCGGATTATATTTATAGAACTTTAGCATATTGTTTTTAACAATTTAGCATGTTGTTAGAAAAACTGACTAATCACATCTCTACCCTCAAACCCATCATTCCTCAACCGGTCTCTATAATTGTATACATGCTTTATTGTTGGGTTATCTTCTGGATGTTTTTTTACGAAGTGCCGTCATAATAGCACACGGCTTTGCTTGATAGGAACTCATGTCACGCACAATTTGCTTCGCTGCGGGACTGACCCCGCTTATCCGTCGGTGTCCCTCCGCATAAACCCTCATTTCATGGTTATGCGTACCCTTCTCCCCAGCAGTAACAACGATCTCCGAACCCGAAAAATCTTGCAACTGCTTGACTTTTAGCCGAAATTGACAGCCGCACGCTTTAGTTTTTGTTTTCCTACTTAAACCATCTTTTAAAGGATTAGGCAATCCTCTATACCGTTCGCCACGTGAACATCTCAGAAGCTTTTGTTTACCTCCGTGTTTATGCGAAGAAATAACGAGCTCGAAACCATTTTTGATTGCAATGTCTTTCGTCCATTGAATTGCGTCCATACTTGTTTGAAATAATGTGCTCGTTATGAAACAAGGACTATAATCGATTCCGTCTCCAATCCAAACTCCAGCTTCCTCCTGAAAATATATGCAATTTATTTAAATACATATACAAAATTAAAAAAATGATTTAGATTATGCTCTAAACGGGTCCGCGGACCTCCTGCCATAAGCAGGCGGGTCCAGGACCCGCCAACATGTGAAGGGAGGTGGGTCCAGGACCCGCCCCACTTCAGACGTGGGTGGGTCCAGAACCCGCCCTTAACATGATAAAGACGGGTCACTGAACCCGTCTTTCCCTAATACAGGGCGGATCCTGGATCCGCCCACGCCTGAAATGGGGCGGGTCCGTGATCCGCCTATGTAAAAAATTAAATTTTTGTTATACCAAATTTAAAAATTTTAAAAATTAACTAGATTGTTACCTCGTCTTCGGAGTTTTCGTGTTCCGACGTCCTCGGATCCATAATTTTTAATTTTGTGCTTTGTTAGAGAGGGAGGGAGAGAGAGAGAGAGAGGAGGGTGATTTTCAAATTTTTTTTTTTGGAAAAAATAAAAAGGGCATAATGGGTATGTAGGGGTAGGGGGCGGGGGCAGTAAATAGGGAGCGGTATATAGTAACACCCTAAATTTATAATAATATTTAATGATAATTTAGACATTATTTTAAAATAATAATTTTTTTTATATAATTAACATATGAAAATATATGAATTTTGACTTTCTCAGATGATGATCAACTTCCTTAGAACCAGTTTTGAAGAAAACGCAATCGCCTGTAAAATGAATAGGGAAAGGAACATACACACTGATTTTAGACGAAAGATTGAGGTGCAATGACATTCTCCGGCTGCTAACGTGTTCAAGCTGAATACCGATGGTTGTAGCAAAGGCAACCCCGTGCCAATAGCGATGGCGGAGTTATCAGAAATCGAGAAGGCAATTAGATTTCAGGTTTTACGTTCAACATCGGTATTTGTTCAACTATTCAAGTGGAGTTGTAGGCTATCTATAAAAGACTGGAGCTTGCATAGAGCTTATGCATTGATCACCTTATTGTGGAGTCTGATTCTAATTTAGCAGTTTCTTAGATTAACAATAGAGATGATAACTCGAGTACATATAACAACTTTCTTCATGATTGTTCTGAGCTCATTAATAGAAGCTGGGATGTCAGAATTCTTCATGTCTTTAGAGAAAGTAACAGAGTAGCGTATAATATGACTAGTTATGCGTTGGCTTTGCCCAAAGAGATCCATGTGTTTCAAAATTACCCTCTAGTATCAATCGTGAGTTCTGACAATACGTTAGTGAGATTTTCTGGCCTAGAGAGGTGACCTCTTAGTAGTGTCCTTCTATTTTGTTAGTTTTGTATTGTTTTGTTTGTATTTCGTGGCTCGTTGAACCTCCGTTATATATATATGAATTTCGGTATAAATACACTATATAAACTATTTTGATTAAATTCAAAAAATAAAAAATACCTTTATTTATATAATTAGAGTAAATAAAAAAAACAAAACAAAAAAAACTTAATTAAGATAAAACTTAACCTAATAAACCTACTAAAAAAACACAAGATCACTTGACCAAAGAGAGACAAATCCAACGGATGATATCAAAGCACCAACTACACCCCACCACACACAATTCCTCCACCCAAATCCACTACCCCCACCAATGAAAAAACAATCCAATCACCACGCGTCACAAATCAAAATCCAACGGTGTAGATCTTCTCCACATTGCGCACTCCCATTGGCTGAAATATCACATCAATTTTCAACTCTTCCCCCATTGGACAACGTTGCTTCCTCTCCATGGCTGAATTTTTGCTTCAGAATTAAAAATCACAGAAAAAAAATTAAAGTTAAAGCACGAAACTTTGGGGTCCTTAAATGGCGACTCGTGTCGAGGGGTAGTAGACACTTGTCGCACCTTCAATCTCACCTCCATTCTTCAACCAGAAACGACATTTTTCTTCAAACACTCCCAAATTTCCACGATTTAAAAAAAAAAAGATTTGATTTTTATTTTCCTCTTATGTAATAAAAGAAAATCTCAAGGTGAGTAGTAAAACCCCTCTTTTTTTTTATTTCTCTCTCTTTCTCTCTTTCTGTCTGTATGTTTGGGGATTTACTTGATTTTGTCTTTTTGTTACTGTAATTTTTAGGTATTGGTTTTATTGGGGGAAAAGATGAAATGGTGTAGCAGTTTTGGGTTTTACTCTTTCTTCTTCATGTTCTGATGATGATGATGAATTTTTATGATTGTTGATCTGATTAATGATTTGTGAATTTTTAGTCACTGAATTTGAATGGTGTTGATTTGATTTCTCCTTTTTATGTAATTTATGGATGGAGGAAATTGAAAATCCAGTAATGGATTTGAGTTCATGGTTTGATTCTTACTGTTTTTATTTTTCTGGGATGTTTCTATGATTTGGAGATGTGGTCAGAGTGGATGAATCGGGTGAGTAATGAAATAATTAGGACAAAATAGTTTATATCTATTGATAATAAAACGAGAAAAACCCGATAAAGTGGTTTGGGCATGTACCACGAAGAGCGCTCCCTGCGCTGGTTAGGAGGACAGAAGAGTGTTAAAGGGATGCAATGATGAGAGGGTTGGGAAAGATCTAAACAAACTTGGAAGATAGTGAATGAGAGTGATACAAGTTTATTGGGGACGGAGGAAAATATGCTAGTGGATATATGTGAGTGACACGACTTGATTTCGGTGTTTTTACTGTGATTCATGTTACCTCCCATAAAGATTTGATTTTTATTTTCCTGTTATGTACTAAAAGAAAATCTCAAGGTGAGTAGTAAAACCCCCCTTTTTTTAATTTCTCTCTCTTTCTCTCTTTCTGTCTGTATGTTTGGTTATTTACTTGATTTTACCTTTTTGTTACTGTAATTTTTAGGTATTGGTTTTATTGGGGGAAAAGATGAAATGTTGTAGCAGTTTTAATTTTTACTCTTTCTTCTTCATGTTCTTGTGATGATGATGATTCTGATGATGATGAATTTTTATGATTGTTGATCTGATTAATGATTTGTGAATTTTTAGTCACTGAAAAAGTGTATGGTGCTTGAATTTGAATGGTGTGGATTGGATTTCTCCTTTTTTTATGTAATTTATGGATGGTGTAAATGGTGGAGGAAATTGAAAATCCAGTTATGGATTTGAGTTTATGGTTTGATTCTTACTGTTTTTAATTTTCTGGGATGTTTCTATGTGTCGTAATGCCTTGAATCGGTATATTTGTTCCTATTTGGATTTGTATTAGCTTTCGGTTTTCTACTTGGAAGCCACATCGTGGGTTCCAAGTCGGATTACGTTAGATTGAGTACTATAAATACTAATTTGTGATCTGATTTTCCGCCTCCTAATAAAAGCTATTCTCCTCCTTCCTGTGGACTAGCTAACACAACGTTGGTGAACCACGTAAATCTGTGTTTCGATTTTTCATTTATTTATCTTTGGTTAAATCCGCACAACACTATGATTTGGAGAAATGGGATCTTTTGGATGAAATTTTGATTTCTTGGTTTTTCTGGTGAGTTTTGGGGATGAAAAGTAGAGGTGGCAATTTCGTGTTTCGTGTCAAAATTGTGTTATCTCTTATATATGGTCCATATGGGTTTATATGTTATAAATGCTAGAAAAATGATTTTCGTGTCAGTCGGGTCGGCTCTGTAACCGTGTTTTCGTGTCAGAAATTGCCACCCTTAATGAAAAGTTGTGATGAACATCAGATTTTTTTTAGTAATTTTTAGTTTTGATGATCTTTTTGGATCTGTTGAGTATCTGGGATTTAATTGGATTGGTACTTGATGAAGAAAAATCTAATCTTTTCTCCTGATTTAGTTTTTTTTTCTTCCCCAATTTTTGAATCTGTTATTGTTGATGTTGAAAGGAAATTTCAGTATCAATCTCTTTAAGAATTTAACCCTTCTTTTCTGTTAATTTAGTTGATAAATTCATGAAAACACAGTGAAAATCAGTATTTTATTACTTTAACCCTTCAGAGTAATAGGTTTTAACTCTTTGAATCTGTTTCCAATGTTTACCTATGCCACATAATACTTTAATATTGGGTAGTAATTCGGGTTATCGTGTGAAAATTAAGTTATATTGAAGATAATCGTGTCAATTGTGTCATGTGAGTCAGGTTGTCTCTCTAAATCGTGTCAATTTAAGATAACCGTGTCAATTGTGTCATGTGAGTCAGGTTGTCTCTCTAAATCGTGTCAATTGAAGATAATCGTGTCAATTGTGTCATGTGAGTCAGGTTGTCTCTCTAAATCGTGTCAATTTAAGATCATAAACGCGTCAATTGTGTCATGTGAGCCAGGTTGTCTCTCTAAATCGTGTCAATTTAAGATCATAAACGTGTCAATTGTGTCATGTGAGTCAGGTTGTCTCTCTAAATCGTGTCAATTGAAGATCATAATCGTGTCAATTGAAGATCATAATCGTGCCAATTGTGTCATGTGAGTCAGGTTGTCTCTCTAAATCGTGTATATTGAAGATAATCGTGTCAATTGTGTCATGTGAGTCAGGTTGTCTCTCTAAATCGTGTCAATTGAAGATAATCGTGTCAATTGTGTCATGTGAGTTAGGTGCCAATTGTGTCATGTGAGTCAGGTTGTCTCTCTAAATCGTTTATATCGAAGCTAATCGTGTCAATTGTGTCATGTGAGTCAGGTTGTCTATTTAAATCGTGTTAACGTGTCAGAAATTGACGGTCTTATTCAATCGCTACTTCTGTTTATGGGAGCTATATAATCCTTAGTTTCCGTAGAATCGAGTTTCGACCTTTATCTTCAATTGTTCAATTTAGTTTTTGTTGTTTTTAATCTTAGTAGGAATGTTATTCATGTCTTAATCTCTGTGGGAACGATCTCTTATTTATCGTTTTATTATAAGTGAATTGTGCAATTTTTCTTATTCGTTATATTTTACGCGCATAAATAGAGATTGGTTCGTGAGATATAGTAATTTTTGACTGAAAATGAGCATACTGATTTATAATTGTACTTTACTTGATTTTTTGTATGGGATGTAGGACGGGATTCCATCTGAGAATCGGTTCAGCAATTGACAAGAATGGGGTCTCATATGAACTTCAAGAACTGGGAAGGTAGTGGTGCAAAGCCATCCGCGAATTCTCCGTTGATCCGGCAGTCTTCGGTGTACTCATTGACGTTTGATGAGTTTCAGAACACGTGGGGCGGAGGACTTGGGAAGGAGTTAGGATCAATGAACATGGATGAGCTATTGAAAAACATATGGAGTGCGGAAGAGACTCACGCAACGACAACGACAACTTCAACTGCTGTCGGAGAAGGTAGTTTTCCGGGTGGGAATTTACAGAGACAAGGATCATTAACTTTGCCGAGAACACTAAGTCAGAAGACTGTTGATGAGGTTTGGAGAGGCTTGGTGAAAGAAAGCAGCGGCACAGCGAAAGACGGGAGTAACATGGCACCGAATTTGCCGCCTCAGACTCAGAGGCAACCGACGCTTGGTGAGATGACTTTGGAGGAGTTCCTGGCTCGGGCAGGAGTAGTTAGGGAGGATACTCAGATAGTTGGAAAGCAAAATAATACTGGGTTCTTTGATGAATTCTCGAGACTAAACAATAACAACACTGGTTTAGGTCTTGGATTTCAGCAGAATAATCGAAACAACAACCTCGTGGGTACTCGGATATTGGAAAACAATAATAACTTCGGCGCAACTCAGCATTCTAATTTAGCCCTGAATGTCGGTGGAATCAGATCGTCTCAGCCGCTACCTCAGCAGCAGCAGCATCAAAACCAGCAGCAGCAGCAGCTGCGTCAAAACCAGCAGCAGCAGCAGAACCGCGCTCAGCAGCAGCAGCAGAACCGTCCCCAGCAGCAGCAGCAGCTACTGCAGAGCCGGCCCCAGCAGCAGCCGCTGTTCCCCAAACCTGCAAATGTGGCGTTTGCATCCCCAGTGCATTTAGTGAACAATGCTCAGCTTCCAAGCCCGAGAGTGAGGAATTCGGTGGTCGGGACGGCAGACCAATCGATAAACAATAATCTAGTTCACGGCGGAGGAATGAGTATGGTTGGTTTAGGAACTGGCGGTGTTACAGTTGCGACAGCATCTCCTGGAAACCAAATATCACCGGATATAATATCAAGAGATACACCTTCATTGTCACCAGTTCCTCACATCTTTGGCCGGGGAAGGAAAGGCGGTGCAGCTTTGGAGAAGGTAATCGAGAGAAGACACCGGAGAATGATTAAAAATCGAGAGTCAGCTGCAAGGTCTCGTGCTCGCAAGCAGGTGAGTTCAGTTCAAAGAATGAGCCATTATTTCTCTATTGTATGCTTATGTCTAACCATGTTGCCGTTATATATTAGCGGCTTAATAAAATCTGATTGGCTCTTTGAACTTTGTCGATGTCTCATTAGCCCCGAACATACTTGCAGCTTCGTAATGATCATCCAAAAGTTTCTACGGGCTAATGCTGTAGTATCATTTTCTGAGAGTCAGAAAGAAACTTCGAGATGAGATAACCAAATGATGATTATGCCATGCTTTTATAGAGGTGGAAATTTCGGGTTATTGTGTCAAAATTGTGTTATGTTATCGGTATATTCTGTATGATATAAATGCAAGAAAAACGATAATTGTGTCCTGTCAGTCGGATTGTCTCAGTAAATCGCATTGTCATTTTCTGAGAGTTAGCGAGGAACTTTGAGACTTATCGAGTTATGTTATCTATATGTTTCATATGATTATGTATGATATAAATGCAAGAAAAATGATCATTTTGTCGTGTCAGTCGGATTGTCTATGTAAATCGTGTTATCATTTTCCGAAAGTCTGAAAGAAACTTTGAGATAAGATAACCAGATGAAAATTATGCCATACTCTTAGGGGGGTGACGATTTCGAGTTTATTGTTTCAAAATCATGTTATGTTATCTGTATGTTCCATACGATATAAATGCAAGAAAAATGATAATCGTGCCGTGTCTATCAGATTGTCTCTGTAAACTGTGTTATCACTTTCTGAGAGTCAGAAAGAAACTTTGAGATAAGATAACCAGATGAAAATTATGCCATACTTTGAAAGGAGTGACGATTTCGGGTTTATCGTTTCAAAATCTTGTTTATGTTATCTATATGTTCCATATCATTATTTATAATACAATTGCAAGAAAAATAATAATCGTGTCGTGTTAGTCGGATTGTCTCTGTAAATCGTTTTATCGTGTCAGAAATTCACCTTTTGTACGAAACAATCTTCTGTGAGCCTGATGTAAATTTGAAGTGTGCAATCTCAGCGCCGCTACGTATGACATAATGACTCATTTAATGAGAATGTTTCTATCCTAATGCACTTAGGAATGTCAAAACGGGTTGTCGTGTCATAATCATGCTATGTGATCTATGTATTCCCAATCCACATTATTATATATGATATAAATGCAACAAAAATGATAATTGTGTCAATCAAGTTATCTCTATAATTCGTGTTAGAAATTGACAGCTTTGAATGCACTTCCGCTAGTTGCTTTATTACATGGCAGATTTTCGGGCAAGTTATCTCTAAGTCCTTGTTGAGGAACCTTGCGACTGCAAAATCTAATTGATATATTGGGTTCTGGACAGGCTTATACATTGGAACTAGAAGCAGAAGTTGCAAAACTCAAAGAAATGAATCAAGAATTGCAGAAAAAACAGGTATGTTCTTTTGTTGAGTAGAAAGATTACGAATATTTCGGCTGTTATCAACCGCTTCTGACCACGCTTTGGTTGTTGCAGGCAGAAATCATGGAAATGCAGAAAAATCAGGTATTTATACGCCTCTTCAGTAGTATGTTGCCTTAACTTTCACATTGAAGGAGATGATCTGATTTAGGCCTAATACATCACTATCGCGGTACTTTTACTTCGTAAACGTTCTATTTACACTAAAGTGACCTATTGCCCCCAAGTCCACGTGGCAGAGCAAATGGAGATTTTGGATAAGTTGCAAATGGAGATTTTGGATAAGTTGAAGTGTGTATCACTTTAAGCAAGTTTAGGGGACCAATATGTCAATTTAAGCAAGTTGAGGGGGCAATAAGTAAAAAGTTCAGGGAGTCAATAGGTCACTTTAAACAAGTTTAAGGAGTAAATAAGAATGTTTTCAAAGTATAGGAAGGACAGTTGACTTTTCTGCGCAAGTATAGGGGACTAGGCATGTATTAATCCTAGGTCATACGACATGAACATAAAGCGCGTTGACTTGTCATCTAGATGCATTATCTATATATAGGACAAAAAAAAAACCCTTGTAGTTTTGCGCATTTGCAAAATAGTGGTTTAAAAATTTACAAAACCGGGTTTGAGATATCTTCTATTTACAAAGAGGGAATTTTTCACTAAAACCGTCCAAATTTGCCTACGTGGCAAACATTTTGAACAAAACTCAAGAAGTTCTTTCTCACGTTTGTACCCCTCATAACAGATGAAAATATTTTAAAGCAGATCAAATGACTAAAATTTTGTTGTTTATTAACGATTTTAGTGAGAAAAATCCGTCTTTGCAATGGATGAAATCTCAAGCTCGTGTTTGTAAACTTTTAAACCACGGGTATCTTAGGCCCGTGAATGTCTCATTAAGAATGCTTAAATTATGTAAAATATGATATACACTAGGGGTGGAATTTGGATAGAAAATATAATTTTGAGGCTTTTTGTCTAGTTTTGCTAAGTTTGAGGGGGAGATTTGTACTTCTATCCAAGAAAGAATTCTTGTGCAGGACTAATGGGAATGTCTTTTTCTTGGGATAAGGTACAAATTTAGCTCTGTGGTTATTGTGAAGAACATATTTAGACTCCACGTATAAAACCGTGCAATGTTAGCACTAATGTTTTGTATATATAGAAATTTTAGACTCTACTAACGAGAGATTCGACAGAAGCTCATTTCCCGTTAATTTGGTTCCACGTCTACAATACGTGCAATACAAATTTGGCTTTATAGTTATTAGGGGAGAGAGATTTAGGCACCACGTATAAAACTGTGCAATATGAGCGTTAACATTTGGTTCCATATGGACTCCAGTGATGCTTAGGTGGCGCATACGGGGAATTAAGGGTGAGCATGGTCCGGTTCGGTTCAAAAACCAAACCAAACCGAATTGGATCGAACCAAATTGCATATATTTTTTAGGACCAAACCAAACCAAATTATAATTTGGTTTGGTTTGGACCGAACCGAATTATTTGGTCCGGTCCGGTTTGGTTCATGTTTGGACCAAACAAAGCATTAGAGACCTACTTCTATTTGTGTCTTTACTAACTAAACAATTATATAAAGACAATAATCATATAATTAGTTTTTTCTTGTGTATATATAATTAGTTACGTGAGAAGAAACATATGTTTAATTGTTTTTTCTTGGCTTAATACATCATTTGCCCCCTGAACTTGTCCAAAATGGTTGATTGGCCCCCTGAACTTTCAAAGTGTCTCGACAGCCCCTTGAACTTGCATAAAATGTTCAGTTAGCTCCCTGAACTTGCGTAAAATGTAATTAATTAATCACTCGGTTGTAAAATAGTAAGTCAAATCCGGAAGATATATTGCACGCATTTTAAAAAAGTAAAACGACCAAGGTCGGGGTATGAGATTATAATATTAGAGAAGAAAATGTTTTATAGTTAAATAAGTAATAAATTCTTTTTTAACATGTTTTAATCTATTTTGTGAAGTATGTAATAACATTCTAAGGCACGTGTAATATATCTTCCGCATTTGACTTGCTTTTTTACAACCGAATGATTAATTGATTACATTTTACGCAAGTTTAGGGGGCTAACTGAACATTTTCTGCAAGTTCAGGGGGCTGTTGAGACACTTTGAAAGTTCAGGGGGCCAATCAACCATTTTGGACAAGTTCAGGGGGCAAATGATGTATTAAGCCTTTTTTCTTCTATATATATAATTAGTTAATTAATTTAAAACCTTAAAACTAAAAGTAGTATATACTGTATTTCGGTTCGGTTTTCAACTGAACCTAACCGAAAATAAACTAGCTTAAAAATTAGGACCGAACCGAACCAAAATATAATTTGGTCCGGTTTTTTCGGTCTTTAGGTTTTTGGTTTGGTTCTTCTCACCCCTACGTGGAATCAAATTGACGGGAGGAAATAGGTTTCTGTTGGTTTTATGGAGTCTGAATTTGCTCAATTTACAAAACGTCAGTACTAACATTGCAGAGTCTTATACGTGGAGTCTGAACTTGTTCTCCCACAATAACCATAGGGCTAAATTTGCGCCTTATGAGCTTGATTTTCTATGCTCTTGTGCTCTCCATAGTTCTTTATCTATGAATCCAGCTTGATCTGATCCAACCTCGTCTGTTTTCGCAGTTTTTGGAGAAAATAAACCGGAAATGGGGATCGAAAAGGCAATGTTTACGAAGGACATTGACAGGTCCTTGGTAGAGACGAACAAGGGTTCATACTGGATACTCGAAATCTTTTTTGCCATTTTTGTGTGATGTAGGGGATTTAACGGTGCAGCTTTTCGGGGCGGGGCATCTTATACTTTTGCAGATTTAGCTTAGGTGTATGTACAGGAGCAGAGCAGATCATTGAGTTGTAAATTATAGATAAAAACTTTGTTGTTGTGTGGTAACCTATGATGCATGGGAACAGATACCGGAAAACGATAATGGAAACGGACACGATTTGTCATGTAGGATAGTGATAGTGAAAGCTCTTTGGATACTTACACTGTCTAACATAATACCTCATCCACTTTGTACTTTTTATCATAAGGAAGTTTTGGTGCCTACTGGGTTTTTAGATTTAGCTGTTACCTAATAGCTGTTGTAGTTACAGTTAGTCGTTTACGGTTGCTGTTAGTTGTTTATTATTAACTGATCGATAATTAGTGTTTTGTGAAATTGTCATTAGTTGTTGCTGTTCATATGTAAAATGTCTAGCTATGTTTTTACATAGCACACTGTTTAATCCTCATATATTAATAATATATTGTTGAGTCCTTATATTTTGTTCTATTCAATAGTTTAGTCCGATAAAAATGGACTAAACTGTTTAATAATTCAGATATGTGAAAGAGTAAATTGTTGAAAAATTAAAAACTAAACAATGTATTAGTAAACTACGAGGATTAAATAATGTGTTAGGTAAAAATGTAGGGACTAATAAATTATTTATCCAAATATCTACTATGGATATATTTTAAATTAATCAATAAATAAATTATGAAAATAATAATTATAATACGCAAATTAATTAAAATAATCTAAATAATTAAATAAAAATTAAAAATAATTATTTATTAAATGAAGTAAAATCTTATTGTTTCGGTAATAATATTATAGAAATATAAATAAAAATTGAAGAAGAAATATGTTTTGTGGGAAAAAAAAACTAATTTTATCAATGTTAAATAAATATAAGTATATGTTCATGAAAAACTCATTTTTGGAGCTTTTTGTGTTCAAAGAGCTATTGTTTCTATAAAAAATGTTAAATGCCGTACAAACCTAATCTAATGGTACATTTTATACGGTTTGGAGTAAAACATTTAATGTTCATTCAATAAGCTAAAACAAACACCCCATAAATATGGAATGGAGCTATATGAATCTTTATGGGTATTACTATTTACCGTTCCAAATTACTTATCACCGTCCCCATATAGACAATCTTACCCTTTTCTTAAAAAACTTCAAAACTGAAAAATTGGATTTTTGAGATAATGGGCCGAAATTTGGCCTAGGCGGATGCAACATCCGTCTGGCCATTGGCTAGGCGGATCCGCATCCGTCTATTCCAAAATTTGGCTTATGCAAAATCGTAAAAATTTTAGTGATGAAAAATGTTAAATCGTTCAATATTTTGTGATGAAATATACAAAATTCTCCAAATTTTTGTGACGAAAAATACAAAATCGTCACAAAAAATATGCATTATTTTCATGAATTTTTTATAAAAAATGTAAATTTTAAGGTTTCCGACCCGTAATCATCCATTTCCGGAGCACGGGTTGTCACACATCAATTATTTTCATAATTTCAATTATTGTTGTTTGGGTTTGTGATTTTGGAGAGATATTTTTCAGTTTATGATCAAAATTATGAGAAGGAAAAAAAGTCCAAATGGAAGCGATAACTAGTAAAAAAAAGGGACGGTATTTAGCAATCCACTTCTTTATTTATGTGAATCAATCCTTTCCAATTAAGGTACGTTTTAGGATTGAGTTACACATTGTTTACATGGTATTAGAATCCATGGATTATGGTTAGGGAGGTTACAGGTGTCCTAACCTTGCCGATAAGTGATGGGGAGCTTGTTGGTTTCCTACACAAGTTGTGGAAAGAACGAGTTTTTGGTTGATAAGTGTGAGGGTCCTTTGAGCTAGCTTTTGAGGTGAGAAGGTCAAATAACACTCAACACCAAAATTGTTGAGTTTTCCCATATCGGTTGTGAAAGGAATGAGCGTTTGATTGATAATTGCGACAGAGAAATCCCATCCTTTGAATTGGTTTACAGGGTAAGAAGGCCTAATAGCATTCGATATTGCTAGATGAGAACTTTGATGGTTGAAGTGGGGAAAAGTTCCATGTGAATGACTCCTGTATATAGGTTAGTCTATTCTAAGAGACCGGGAAGCCTGTCCGATAACTACATGCTAATGTTTTGTTAAATATTTAGCTGAAATAATCCTCTCGAGATGAGATACATTTTGATTTGAGTTATACATGGTTTACATGGTAAGTTGGTGGTGTCCTAACCTTGCCGATATGTGAGGGGAGAGCTTGTTGATTTTCCTACATCGGTTGTGGAAAGAACATGTGTTTGGTTGATAAGTACGAGGAAAAAACCTCATTCTTTGAGCTAGCTTTTGAATTGAGAAGGTTAAATAACACTCAACACTAAAGTTTTGTTCTTTTTTACTGAAAAAAACTGAACTGAACTAAATGCTACTGAACTCAACTAAACTGAATTCTATTGAAAGTGAAATAATAATATAATCATTTAAAAATAGCAATAATTAAAATAAAAAACTTATAAAAAATAATAATGGCTCTAATAATAATAAAAAATAATTATAATTATAATAAGTAATGGTAAATTACTTAACTGAGTTGATTGATACTGAAAGTAAGTAGACCTGTTCATGGACCCGATGGCCCGTCCAGCCCGCCTAGACCCGTAGACAATGGGACGGGTTTGGTCAGACTAAATTTTTTATCTAGTCCGGCCCGGCCCAAGCCCGAAGATACCCATTAATTTATGGGTTGGGCTTGGGATCTATTATAAAAGTCCGTCTTAGCCTGGCCCGGTCCGTAAAATATTAGTATATATTTATATTTTATTTATATATTATTACAGGTTATATGTTAATTAATAAAACTCAAATATAAAGATCAAGTCTAAAACTTATTCCTATCCTGCTATACAACTATTTCACATTCCGTCTGCCTACCTACCTCCATCTCCATACCCATTCACTTTAAACCTCACTTTTTTTTATAGTACTGTTAATTGTAATTTCATTGAAATGTTTCATTAAAAAAAACAGTTGAAATGAAAATTTAAATTTATATATAAAAAATAGGCTTAATACATCATTTGCCCCCTGAACTTGTCCAAAAAACTTGATTGGCCCCCTGAACTTTCAAAGTGTTCCGATAGCCCCCTGAACTTGCATAAAATGTTCAGTTAGCCCCTTGAACTTGCATAAAACGTTATCAATTGATCACTCGGTCGTAAAAAAGTAAGTTAAATGCAGAAGATGTATTCCACGAGTCTTATAAAAAGTAAAACGACCAAAATCGGAATATACGATTCTAATATTAGAGAAGACAAGTTGTATAGTTGAGCAAACAATAACTTCATTTTTAATCTATTTTTTAATTATGCAATAACATTCTAAGATACGTGGAATACATCTTCCGCATTTAACTTACTTTTCTACGACCGAGTGATCAATTGATTACGTTTTACGCAAGTTCAGGGGGCTAACTGAACATTTTATGCAAGTTCAGGGGGCTATCGAAACACTTTGAAAGTTCAGGGGGGCAATCAAGCTTTTTGAACAAGTTCAGGGGGCAAATGATGTATTAAGCCTAAAAAATATCAGTATGGGCGGGCCTGAGCTGGGCTTGGGATTAAGGTTTTCTGATCCAGTCCGGCCCGGTCCGAACCCGAAACATATTTAGCATGGGCTGGGCTGGGTTTGGGTAGAAGTTTTTATTCATAAGCCCGGTGTAGCCCGGCCCAGCCCATGAACAGGTCTAAAAGTAAGTAACAAAGAACAAGGCCTAAAATTATTGAATTTTTCCATGGGAAGAAATCTCATCATTTGAATTAGATTTTTGGGGGTAAGAAGGCCTAATAGTACCTAATAACCCGCGAAGCCCAAAACGGGTTATACTCATTTCGCAAGCCCAGCCCATATTAAAGCCCCATGGGCTAAGATTGGACGGGACCCGAATGAAGGAAGCGGGCGCAGCGAGTAAACCGCCCCTAATTCCTAAACGGAGCGACAAGACTCCCACTCAGAACCACGTTCGTTGCCATGAAGACCACGAAAGGGACATGGCCTAAAAAGGGGGAACCGCCCTCAGAACGTGGCCCACTAAGGAGTAACCGCCCTCGGCGGTTACCCAAAAATACCTATAAAAGGCCTTAAGAATAAGGGGGAAGGTATGTTCACATTTTTTCCCACAGAGCTATTGCTAAATTATAGACTCATTCTTACAAAAACTGACTTGATCGTCGGAGAGTTTTCCCGGAGATCCTGTCTCCGGTTTTGTTTTGCAGGTAACTCCGGCAAAGAACATCAAAGCGGATCCAGCAAGTTATCATTGGTGCGGTGATCGTGGACCTTTTTTACCAACATTTGGTTAAAGGTACATGAAGAACATGTCAGAACCATCACGAACGACCGGCGTTACCACTAGATCAACCAGTATGAACTCCAGGGGACCACGGACTGCGAATTCGCAACCTGCAAATACACAGCCTGTGGTGCCTAGCTCATCGGGTCCTTCGGGACAATTGAGTCCGTTATTGGAGGTCCAAGTGCAAACTGAGATGGAAATGTCCAATAGTGATTTCGTACAGATGGCTGGACAAGTATTGGCTTCGAACATGAGCCAGGCGGCTGGAGATCGAATGATTAATTTACTAACGGCCCTCGCCGAACACAATACCGCCGTGGCGGCTGCTCCTCAAGAACCTGTGGTTATCTCAACACAATCACCGACTATCCCTGTCATGTCGGCCCTCCCGCAGCCATCTCAGGCACCAAATCAAGTGGGCCAGAGTAGTCGCACAAACCCACACAGCCACCCGAGCAACTACTCGCACCCAGATCTCATTACGACGATACATCCGACCTGGCAGCCATCCCAACCGTTGCCAGGAGTGCAAGGTACTCTTCCGCCACAGCAAGTGGAACCTTTTCCTCCCAGACATTCGGAGTTGATGACTCCTGGGCGAGAGCACACATGGAACTTTGATCCTATAACGGGACAACGGTTAGTCCCCCAACAGGCACACGTCTCAACACCGATGGGCGGATGGATGCCACCCAGAATTCACCAGCAGCGGATGGAAGAAGTCCAGCGAATACCCGATATTGACTTAGAAGATCAATTACGAAGCATGATGGAGCGAATGGGGTATTCGCCTAGGCCGGGAGCAGAGATCTAGAGCGATTCACCTTTTGCCCCTTCGTTACGGGAATTCATTCCAGATCATAGAATCAAAGCGCCTGCCATACCAAAATACTATGGGGATCCAAATTCTGACCCTGAGGCTCATGTCAGGAACTACAGAGAGTTAATGGATGTTGCAGGGGCAAGCGAAAGCATAATTTGCAGGTTATTCTCGACAACTTTGGGCGGTGCGGCATCTGATTGGTTTCGATCTTTACCGGCAGAATCTATTCACAATTGGCAACAATATAGTCGGGATTTCTGTGCGAAGTTCGTGGGCTGTAAAGCAGCAGATGTGACAGATAGGCAGCTGAAGGAGATCAAACAGAGGAACTATAATACCCTAAGGGAATTTGTTGTCGCCTTTAACGATATCCTGGTGCGATTGCAGAACCCATATATCGTGAGTATTCGCAACATCATGGCGGATGGAACCACAGATTGGAGCATGCGGGAAGAAATCATCTGTAACAAACCACGCACTGTAGCCGAGCTCATGAAGATAGCAAAGGAATTCATGGAAGTGGATGATGTCAACAGGGAACATAGGGCCCAAACTCGTCGAGAAAGAGATGCCGCTAGAACCACTTCGGACAGTCGGCGTCAGACCCAGTCCAAAAGTAATTTTGTTCGAAGAGGCGATTGACCCTTTCAAGGTGGAGGATATCACACGCCACTAAACGCGACTCGCCAGGAGGTGTTACTTTGGATCGAAAAGAGCCCCCTGAAGAAGGATGTTCGGTTCCCCGAGGTAAAAGGTCGAACCAGTTTGGGCCGACATCCTAACAAATATTGCAGGTTCCACAGGTTGAATGGCCATGACACAGATGATTGCTACGAACTGAGGAAGGAAATAGAAAAACTGATCGAGAGAGGCAAGCTGAATCAATTTGTAAGAAAAGATACAGCTGATGAGAAAACAACGCTCCCGCATGAGGGAGAAACACGGCCAGAAAAGAAGCAGAAGAAAGGGGTGATAAACGTGATAGCAGGCGGAATCTACGAGCCTCCAACAAAAAGAACTCGCCGTGAACAGCGAAAGAGCAATACACATAGGGGGGATGCCCTCAATTACTCATTTGCGAGAATCACGGAGCCACATGCGGATGCCCTGGTGATCACGATGGCCGTTGAAGGATGGGACGTCAAACGGGTCCTTATCGACACAGGCAGTTCTTGCAATGTCATTACCCGGACAGCATTCAACAAGTTGGGAATCAACGACGAGCGGGTGGAACACACCTTCATGGATGTAACTGGTTTTGGGGGTCAATCCTCCCAAACAAGTGGGCAGGTGGTGTTGGAGGCAGAAATGGGCGATAAGAATCTAAAATGGCGAGGTGATTTAGAATTCGCAATTGTTGATCTCCCACTGGCCTACAACATAATTCTGGGACGGCCATTCCTGTCGGAGACGGAGTCGCTCATCTCAATGAAGCATTTAACGTTACATTTGCCAACACACCAAGGGCGAGTCATAGTTGAAGGTGATCAACTTGTATCTCAACAGGCCTATACATTATCACTTGAACCAAAACCGGAAGAGGAGGATAAAGTCAAAGAGAAGCTCCCGGCGGAAGCATTGGGAGAAACGGAACTATTCGCCATCTCGAATGACAAGAACGTGCGAATAGCGGCTGGACTCTCAGAGGAAACAAAGAAGGCCATTACCGAGGTATTGATCCAATGTGAGTCGGCATTTTCCGCCCCAAATGAAGTGTTAAAAGGAATAAGCCCAGACGTAGCAACCCATCGGTTGAATGTAGACAAAGGGGCAACCCCAGTGCGGCAAAAGAAGAGGGGACACGCTCCTGAGCGGCAAAAGGCGATTGAAAAAGCAGTGACGGATTTGCTAAAGTCAGATGCAATTCGAGAAGTCACCTATCCGGAGTGGTTAGCCAATGTGGTGCTAGTCAAAAAGCCGAATGGAACGTACAGAATGTGTGTGTCGACTTCAAAGACTTGAACAAAGCATGTCCGAAAGATATGTATCCACTTCCTAACATTGATATATTGGTAGATGGAACTGCAGGATATGAAGCTTTATCATTCACCGACGTGAAATCCAGTTACCATCAGATACCCATGGAGAAGGCGGATGAAATCAAAACATCATTCATAACTCACCAGGCGACTTATTGCTTCAAGGTGATGCCCTTTGGATTGAAAAACGCGGGAGCAACATACCAGAGGATGATGAATAAGATATTTTCAGACAAATCCGGCGAGAACTTCTCGATCTATGTTGATGACATGATCATCAAAAGCAAGAAAATGCAAGACCACCCGCGGGATATCAAAGAAATCCTAGAAGTGTTGATCAAATATGGCCTCAAATTAAACCCAGAGAAATGCACATTCGGAGCAAGAGCGGGAAAGTTCCTGGGTTTCATTATTAGCGGCAAAGGGGTTGAGGCGAATCCTGAGAAGGTTAAAGCAGTAATGGAGATGAAGACGCCAAGGAACATAAGGGAAGTACAGAGACTGAACGGGCGGTTGGTGGCATTAGGGCGATTCATCTCATGCTCAGCTAGGCGATGTCTACCTTTCTACAATGCCATCAAAAAATCCAAGTCCTTTGAATGGACGCCGGATTGTCAAGAAGCATTTGAGGGGATAAAGCGATTACTATGTTATCCACCCTTAATGAGCAGGCCGGAAGACGGAGAAGATTTGTTTCTTTATGTATCCGTCACCAGCATGGCGATATGCACTGTGATGGTGCGAGAAGAAAAAGGGCAACAATATCCAGTGTACTACGTGAGCAAAGTCCTGAAGGATGCAGAACTCCGGTATTCGAAGTTGGACAAAATGGCCCTCGCAGTGATAACCACGGCGGCTAGATTGAAACCATACTTTCAGGCGCATACTATCATTGTGAGAACTGGCATCCCAGTGCGAAAGGTACTGCAGAAACCTGACGCATCCGGCCGGTTGATGGAATGGTCAATTCGCCTGGGCGAATTCGATATCCGTTATGAAGGAAGACCAGCACTAAAGAGCCAAGTGCTCGCCGACTTCGTGAACGAATTCACCTGGGATGATGATGAATGTCCAAAGGCACAAAAAGAAGAGTGGAGCATGTACACAGATGGGGCCTTATCTGCAAACGGAGCTGGGCTAGGAATCGTCATCAAAGGTCCGGAGGTTATCCGCCTGTGCTACGCAGCAAAATTAACTTTCAAAACTACCAATAATGCCGCAGAGTATGAAGCAATGATATGCGGATTGAAGTTGCTCAATGAACTCACCCCAGAAAGAATGGTAATCTACAGCGATTCCAAACTCATGATAAACCAGATCACAAAAAATTATCTGGTGAAACAGGAGGAGCTCGTAAAATACCATCAGGTAGTCGGCCGATTGACACAAGAGTTAACGCACAAGGGAGTCGTTTGGGAGATGGTGCATGTTCCATGAGGCCAAAATGCAAAAGCTGACGAATTGGCAAAGGCAGCGGCAAGTAGAGAACCATGGAGTCAAAAAGCATGCAGCTTGGAAATAAAATCGGCACCAGCTTTCGAGGTTGATCAGATTATGATCATCGAGGAACTGGAAGACGATGAAGATTGGCGGATGCCAATCCGTCAATATCTGGAGCAGGGAGATTTGCCGGTTGATAAGAGCTTAGCCAGAAAAATAATTGGGCAGTCGGCACGATACTCAATACGAGATGGAACTTTGTATCGGAAATCGTACACATGTCCATGGTTGAAATGCGTTAGTCGCAATGAAGGGGACTATGTGCTGCGAGAACTACACGAAGGAATTTGTGGCGCGCACGAAGCTTCGGCGGCATTGGCAAGAAAGGTCAAACTGCTGGGATACTACTGGCCCAAGGTGGTGGAAGATTCCCAGAAGATGGTTGCGGAATGTCACAACTGTCAAATCCATGCGAATGAAAAGCATGTTCCCGGAGCTGAACAAATCACTATAATGACGGCGTGGCCATTCGCAACATGGGGAATTGATATAGTGGGCCCATTCCCAGAAACAACAAAGAAAAGAAAGTATTTGTTAGTCGCAGTAGACCACTTCAGCAAATGGGTAGAAGCGGAGGCAGTAACCGCACAAACACCTGAGCGAATGATCGAGTTCTTACGAGAGAACATTATCATGCGATTTGGGATCCCGCAGAAGCTTATAACCGACAATGGCACCCAGTTCAACTGTGCCAAGTTCAAAACATACTGCGAAAGCATGGGAATCAAGAATCATTTTTCTTCTGTAAACCATCCCCAGTCAAATGGTATGACAGAAGTTACCAACAGGGCCATGGTTCAAGGCATCAAGAAGCGTCTAGGTGACAAAAAAACAGGTTGGGCGGATGAGATACCCCATATGTTGTGGGCATACAGAACCTCTGTAAAGACAGCAACAGGCGAAACACCTTTCTCGCTAGTTTATGGAGCCGAAGCAGTCCTACCTGTTGAAATCAAGTCGCCCACAGATCGGACAATTTATTATTGCGACACACAAAATCCTATCAACATCAGAGATGCTTTGGATTCTATGGAGGAACGAAGAGAGAAAGCTTACATGCGAATGGCAATGTACCGCAATAGAATCAAGAAATACCATGACAGAAGAATGCGAAAAGTAATAATCAACGAAAACGACTTGGTCTTGAAAAAAGCGGATAAAATACAATCCGGAGATGGCAAAGGCAAGCTGGGCGTCAACTGGATCGGACCATACAAAGTATCCAAGAAGCTGGGACCAGCCACTTTTGAAATAGAAGAAATGAGCGGAAAGAAGCTCCCGCGCACCTGGAATCTAGAGAATCTACGCCTATATAGAAAGGCCGAGTAGTTCGAGGAAATGACGAGTACTCTTTTTCCTTTTATGAGTTTTTCCCACTGGGTTTTCTGATAAAAGGTTTTAATGAGGCTTCGATCCCGCACAATTGGTGTACATATGTAATAAACTTTTTCTCGTCATCAATAAAAGTTATTACATTCACTCAGTATGTTACAACAAAACGCGGATTCCTTATAAAAAACACCTAAATGTGTTGCCTCTTAAAGAAAGGCGGATGCATGATTACGCATCACTCGCAAAAAACCTTAAGGTTAAAATCAAAAAACCTTAGGGTTAAAATCAAAAACACATAAACGTGTTGCCTGTTAAAGAAAGGCGGATGCATGATTACGCATCACTCGCAAAACCTTATGATCAAAACTTATGATTATTTTCGAAAGAAGAATTATAAGTTAAGGCATAAAATTAAGCGGATAAACGAGTACTCAAAATTGCAAAAAGGGTCTGGCCACCCTAGCTATGAAGAAACACAAATATGGAGTCGGCAAAAAGACAAAGGGCACATATAAAGGGCAAAAAAGTGACAATCACACACATATGAAAACCAACAACCGAAAGAAAATATATATATCAGAGCGGTTTGTTACATGGTTTTTACATACAAAAGTCCAAATATAAGTTAAGCTACGCTACAGCTTCCTCTCCTTCGCCCCTAATGCCCTCCTGGACTGCGGCAACTCCCTCATCTCCTCCGGTAGGAGGATCTACTTCAAGCGAATCCTCGACCCTTGAATCGGTAACCGCTTCAGTAACCTCTTCGGTGAGGGGTACCTCTTGCACAGGTTGAGAAACGGCTTGGGGTGCCTCTCCTTCCGCGGGCTGAATAGGAATCTCGCAGCTAATCGGAGGATCCTGAAGACTCTTCCAATCTAAGAAGAGTACCTCATCCATATCAGCATCCTCGGCTTCCAGCTTATCCCACTCCCCAGTTAAATCCTTTTCAGGGATGGGAACTTTGGGGCGGTTAAGTACTAGACCCTGATGCCCGTGCTCATAAGCCGCATGAATCCGCTCCCCATACCAGTAGATGCGGGCGCCATCTTCAGCCAAAATCTCCTCAACCCTCTTCTTTTGGGCCTCCTTGAAAGCAGCTAGGTCGTCGAGGGCTTTTTGCAGTTCATCGAAACTTGGCCTGAAGGGATTTAAGGGCCTCCTCCTTCTCGCCCACGGCCTTCTGACAGGTGCCCTCTAGGACCTTCACCTTCCCTTGGACATCATCATAAAGCGACTTCTGAGTCGCCAATTCCGTACCAAGACTTTCCAACTCCTGGGCTCGCTCTGCATCCCTTCGGAGAATGCCCTCAGCGAAATTGATAATCTGCATATAACACGTCTCACAAATAAAAATGGGCGAATAGAAATATGCGGTTACAATGAACACAAGATATTTGAAAGCGAAAGGACAAAACAATAATATACCTCTACAGAACGCTTCTCGATCCCTTCCACAGCAGTAGGGAGCGATACTTGCTCGCACACACGGAAGGCAGAGGGAAGTCGCCCGAGGACATTGCATATGGAAGATACAATATCCTTGCAAGAGAAGTTCACGGCCAGGCCGAAAGTCCTAGTCCACCATCCGCTAATATCGGGGATTGGCTGCAAGAGCATAAAGAAAAATATCAAGGAGTGGCAGATAGCTCATGAGGAAAAAGCAGCAATACGAGAGGGAGTAGATCAAGATACCTCATGAATGGGGGTACTGCTCTTTCCTTTAGACGAGGCGGATACAGGTGCGCCGCCAACAGTAAGGGACACAGAAGTGTTCTTCTTTTTAGAACGAGAGGACTCTGTATCCACACTTATCTTCCGCTTCCTAGTTAAAGGAAGATCCTCGGAGGCAGAGGCAGGACCTTGTGAAGCGGAAGCCCTAACCGGGGAAGCCGCCCCAATAGAAGGAATCGTCCCTCCAGAAGGATCCGCCCCTACAACGGAAGCGGTTTCCGTCATCCGCTTCTTTCTTCTCGCCAGGGCTTTGGCCTCCCGATCTGCAGCGATTTGAGATAAAGGATCACCCCTGCAAAGGGTTAAAAGAAACCATCAACTTGGAAATAAAAAGTACCTTGCACAAAAACGCGATAAGGAATATAGACAACGCGATCCCCCTCGCGGTATGCAATCGCTACTCGGCTCCTTAGCATATGAAAGGCTTGATCGTATGTCCATACAAAAGGTGGAGTGCTCTTCAGGAACTTGATAACGGCGGATTCTTCCTGGCTGGGATACCCGAAGTTCAAACTCTTTACGTTGGGTCGGCTCCAGCAATGAAGGAAGTTCAGGTTTTCCTCATTAAACTTGATAAAAAAAGTAAGATCGATCCCACTCGCGGATCTTGTTCAGCTTCTCGTCAAAACCATAGTATCCGCTCTGGCGGATGAAAGTGAAATACCCCGCCGAGCTTTTGAAATGGTGGAGCTTGGAGAAGATCTTGAGCGAAAAGGGAACCTCCAAACAATCCGCCAAAAATTTGTCCAGAGTCAAATCGGCCCAGCCGTTAGGATGCAGTTGCCCGGGCGCGATTCCATAACCGCCTAAGACGGAAGCAATCTCATCCGCCAGCGGATAAGTGAAGCCGCAGATAATCTGGGCTACGAAAACAGTGAAGTACCCCTTTGGGTAATCGCCCGGCCCCCTATCCTCTCCAGGAATGATCGTCTCGAGACCTCGGAGCCAGGGATAATGCTCCCGCAAATCATCGATTGTCTCTTGACAAACCAGACTTCCCGACCTGTCCTTCTTGGGTAACAAACGAGGGGTTGGGACAGGTGGCGGAATCAACTTTTTGGGGTCAAAACCTAAACCCTCGTCGGTTGTATTCACCAGATGAAGGAAGTCGGCGGGATGAGAATTACACCCAGGAGAGCTGGTTGAAGCTTCCTCAACCATCTCTTCGACCTCGTTAGAGACCTCGCGGACATAATCGTCGTCAAACGGCGCGAAATCGAGGTCTGACATGATCGATAAAAGGAAAACAGAAGCAAAAAGCCGAACAAGGAGCAAATGTGAAAAGAAAAACTTACATGAAAAAGACAACACAGTGAAGTGACGGGATTAAGAAGTCAACGCCGGAAAAGAAGTAACGGAATTAAAAGGACGACGCCGGAGAAAACGAAAGAGGGGAAATGCACAAATTCAAAAACTTTGAAATAATCGGACAAAGACGAAGCGTCCCCTATAAAAAGACCCTAAAAGGGCTCTTGCTAGACCAAGGGGGAGGCATGTGATAACCCGCGAAGCCCAAAACGGGTTATACTCATTTCGCAAGCCCAGCCCATATTAAAGCCCCATGGGCTAAGATTGGACGGGACCCGAATGAAGGAAGCGGGCGCAGCGAGTAAACCGCCCCTAATTCCTAAACGGAGCGACAAGACTCCCACTCAGAACCACGTTCGTTGCCATGAAGACCACGAAAGGGACATGGCCTAAAAAGGGGGAACCGCCCTCAGAACGTGGCCCACTAAGGAGTAACCGCCCTCGGCGGTTACCCAAAAATACCTATAAAAGGCCTTAAGAATAAGGGGGAAGGTACGTTCACATTTTTTCCCACAGAGCTATTGCTAAATTATAGACTCATTCTTACAAAAACTGACTTGATCGTCGGAGAGTTTTCCCGGAGATCCTGTCTCCGGTTTTGTTTTGCAGGTAACTCCGGCAAAGAACATCAAAGCGGATCCAGCAAGTTATCATACCCAACACTGAAATCTTTATTCAATTGATAAAAAAAGATAAGGTGCAAAAATACCCTAATATTTATGGTTAGTGGTAATTTTATTCCCAACGTCTAAAATTTTACAATTTTATCCCTAGAGTTGATAGTCATGAGCAATTTTACCTCTAATATAGATATTTTGTTCCTTATTCTGCACCAACTGCATATTGGTTGGTTCTAAAAAAATATTTCATATTTTTTATGATTTAATAACATACTTAGAAATTAATATTTATAAATTCAGCGAAATTTTTAAATTTTTTTGAAAACTTGCACAAAATACAGTATTTAATAATAGACTTAGACTAATATATAATTTGCATTGTAGTTAATAATATACCCATATTAAATTTAGATATGAAAAAATAGTAAAAAAAATTGCCTAAGACCTCCAAAATATTGAAGAAACCCTTGTTATAAACTAAATTGATATTTAAGTTTATTTTACATGGATGCAGTTCGATATTGAAGTCTGAATTTTGTTAATATGTTATATATAAAAAAAACATACCACACCACGTACATTTATTTGTAAACATTTAAATCACATACATATGTTAGCATAAAAAGGCAACATTTTTTTTTTGTACTTTACTCAAAAGAATACATGGAGGACACTCGAACACGAATTTTTTTTTCCCGTTCTACCCAATGTTAGCTACCCTTTTCAATGGAGCTCTTCACTAGTGTAACTCTTCGAAAATAGTTGCTTTTGATATAAGTATTGCTATTTACCGCTCTAAATTACTTATCATCGCCTTCATTTGGACAATTTTGCCATTTTCATAATTTTTTTTTCAAAACTGAATTTTTTTTTAGAGAATCGGCCAAAATGTGGCCTAGGCGGATGCGGCATCCGCTAGGCCAAATTTTGACCGGTGCAAAATCGTTAAAATTTTTAGTGACGAAAAATACTAAATCGTTTAATTTTTTGTAACGAAAAGTGTAAAATTCTCTAATTTTTTGTGACGAAAAATACAAATCGTCATAAAAATATGTATTATTTTCATGAGTTCTTTGATTAAAAAAACGTAAATTTTAATATTCCAGACTTGTAATCATCCATTTTCGAGGTTGGGCAAAAAAGTTCAAATGGAGACGGTGATAAGTAATTTGAAGACAGTATTTAACAGCCCACTTTAGTAAAAGAAGATCTTTTTAACTTAAAGATCCCAGAAGAAACAATGTTCGACAATTAGCTAAAGCTATTGTTCGACTTTCAAGGCTCGTTATGTTTCTGCAACAACAAGTCCCTCTAACTTGTACTAAAAAAATTCATGAATTTTTAATATGGTCTTTTCACCTTCTTATCTTTCTTATAAAATAAATAAATTAAGCAATTATATGCAATCACTTTTACTCTTTATATTCATAACATATGTTACACGAAAGCTTCTCTTCAATAACGTTTCTACATTACGTATCCATTTCTGTTTCCATTCCTTTTTCTATTTCCATTTCCTAGTTTTTTTTTTGGCAAAACACATTATTTGGTCCCTGATCTATCCAAAATTTGTGTGTTTGACCCCTAACCTATTATTTGATCATATTTGACCCCACGCCTATCCAAATTAGTACCGGGTTGGACTGTCGGCGATGCTGCATGTATGATGTTGCCTACAAAATGCTTTTTGGATTATACTAATTCGGGTATGATTTTACTAATTCGGATAGATGGGGGGATCAAATATGACCAAATAATAGGTCATGAGCCAAACACACAAATTTTAGATGGATTAGGGGCTAAATGTTGCATTTTGCCTTTTCTTTTTGAAATAACCTTTGTAGAAATAAAAATTTCAGTCTTGATCAAATGCACCGTTAGATCTAGGCTTATTAGAATCCTAAGATGGAAATTCAAAGCATCCCGAAGCTTAGATTTAATAAGTCTATATCTAACGGTGAATGAACAAATTCACTTGCTCATTAAGGTGTATGTGAAAATTACTGTAAAAGTCGTTTGTTAAAAAGGATAAGTCCTATCCCAAGGGATTAGTTATTAGAAACTGGGATAACTTAAGATAATGGAAATAAGCCATTTCTACCTATAATCTAATTCTTCCTATTTCCTCTAATCAGCCAGAAAATGAATATTGACTTTTACTGCATGAAACATAAATAAATACACAAACTGAAGATAAAATTGTTTGAAAAAATATGTAATATAACACTCTTGTAGTACTATTTTTGTTTAAATATACAACGGATAATTTAAAATACATCAACGTATTCTATGATAACTTAAAATACACGTATTCTATGCTATGAGACTTTCCAAAAGTAAAAGTATATTGTGTTTTCATTACATTATACATGCAAGGAATGAATTGAAAAAATTACTTTTGATCATGCAGAGTAGATGGGTAGATATTTTTCCAACAATTGTTACCAGAGCATGCATAATTCAAGTACTTGAAACTGGAAAATTGGGAAACCGAAATAGAGCCTTGCAGCTAGTATGTCAATCGAGCATTTCAACTGTAAGAATTTGTCAATGCATATTCAGTCTTTTCATATACAAAGTAATTTTAGTTGAAACGACTAGACTTCATTGCATTCAATTGAGATACTGGATGCAAACTCTATTTCGGTTTCCCAATTTTACAGTTTCAAGCACTTTAATTATGCATGCTTTGGTAAGAATTGTTGGATAAATATCCAACCATTTACTCTGGGTAATGAAAAGAAATTTTTTTAATTCAGTCCTTGCATATATAATGTAATGAAAATCGGAGCTTCACATACCGAATTTAGGAACACTTCAACAAAGTTCATTGCATTTATTGGCACAGTTCCTGAACCCGTCCATGATTCCATATGTGCATTTGACGTTTGTGAAATGATTTGGCCTAGGGAATATTTTGTCGTAGCTATCACAATGAATAACAAGTCTTCCACCAGGTTCGTTCATCCGCAAAAGCCTTAACAACTCATCAAAGGCAGCAGTTCCTTATGTGCATTTGACGTTTTGAAATGATTTGGCCTAGGGAATATTTTGTCGTAGCTATTCCACCAGGTTCGTTCATCCGCAAAAGCCTTAACAACTCTTCTAAGGCGGCAGTACCATGCAGACACATTTTCAATACAGCATTTTCGCCAACTTGCCTAAAGACACTCCCGGCACAAGCAGTGTCAATACTGCATCTTCATATGCTGACCCCCTTTGACAACAACAAGCTGATTTGCAAGAACACTTTCAAGATGATCCAAGAGTTCCTTGGCTTGAAGAAAAATCAAGGTTGCAGTTGGATTGAAGACATGTAGCCTCGAGTCTGATAGGATTTACCAGAAATTAGCATAAATTACCAACGAGTTGGAGAAAGAAGGATTTAATTGTTAAATAACAAGATTTCAGGACAATATTGTTACTTAATGCATAATTTAGGGACAAGAAATGAAAATTACCTCTGCAGTGGCTTGTGACAACAGACAGCAGAAACCTGAAACTATTTGCACATCACAACTCAATGTTCAAACACCAGCATAATAGATAGCATCAATGCAAGCGTGCAGAGGACATGGGCAGCTGAAATTCTATGCATTCGGAAATTGATGAACCTCAATTCCTGAAAAAACAACAATCTATTTTCATGACTAACATCCATTGCTACAGAACTTCCCACCGAGAAGAATGTGCCGGGTTGCTGGCTGCTGTTCCTGAGAAGAAGGCATAGAGTTCAACCTCAGTTCAGTAGAAACAAAGTTATCTGAGTCTCTCCATCTTCCACTTTTGTGCCAAATCTTCTGCCGTTTTAAGCTCCGAGAAATACAAAGATGAGTCTTTCGGCATTTCTTCCCAATTGCCCTGCCCGAATTTTCGAACACCAACCCAGAGAGAATCAAGCTCTTGCTCTAACCAGAAGCTCCTCAATGGAGTTGAAAGATCAGCAACTTCAGAACAATTTTGAGCACAAGCATTTGAAAGTTCTAACAATGAGCACCTGTAAATATACAAAACAATCATACTTCATGGTTCTACCGAGAAAACAAGTGCAATATGCTGCATATTTTACTGCTGCCAGTTTATTTAATAAGATCTAATGCATGCAAAATGATGATGCATAGCATATGCTAGAACAAAACAAGTCTTAAACCAAATCATTTTTTATTGTTGAGCCTCATCCAGGCACCCAGATAATTAACATCCCAAAAAATAAGTCAGCCACTTGAGTTTGATATTAATCAGAGATTTATTGTATGCGATTAATTAATTAGAACTAATTGTCACATAGATGAACATAAAAAGATTGTACACAGCAGTAAACAAATGGCAGGACAAAGTTTAAATTTCCCCAAGTTCGTTCAAAACAAAAACAAATGCAATCACATGAATCAATGGAGCAGACATAAACACATATATAGTGGGGGACATAGTACAGCTATTAATATATAATAGGGGACATATTTCCCTAAGTTCGTTCAAAACAAAAACAGAAGCATTCACATGAATCAATGGAGCAGACATAGATGAACATAAACACATATATAATCCTCTAATTAACAAATGCTCATCCACAAATTCACTGTCTTTCCTTGAAAACAATGGATCTAACAAGAATTGTCAAATTTTAGAACAAAAAAGGCTTTTCTAAAAATTCGAACTCAGTGCTTAAGATGTTAAAAATCATACAAGCTGTCGAGAAGCTAAAACGTCCTATAAATAGCAGGACAAACTTTAAATTTTGTCAATGAAATCAAATAGTAATTTAGATCTTCAGAATTCGGATTAAAACATAAAAAATCCAAGAAATCAAAAGTACAAAGACTTACCAAGAAGTAGCTGCTGCCGATTCCTGCAAAAACAAAAAACATCACAGAATCAAACTCAATATGTTATTAATCACAGAATCAAACAAATATTAAATCGAAACAAAAACTCAGAAACAACTTGCAATTGCCACTCACCTCTGCTAATACCAGAGGTTATTAACGTTGAAGAAAAGTTTGTATAGGTTCATGACTATCAGTGTTGACGGAGACGCTGATTTACGGATCAAAACGTATGTAACCCTAATAGCACCCCGTGGATCCATCTTTGATATCTCAGATCCTTGAACTCTCTGTCTTTTACCGATGTTCTCCGGTGAGAAGGGGTGGGTAATCGCACGGCGGAGAAGGCCCACCCCTCAAAACCTCAAACTGCAGTTTCGATACAAACCCTATGCTCACGGCGGCGTTCTTATACTGTGTCACTTCTCATCATTCTCTGCCCTAACCTCTAATTACTGAGTATTTATACTGTCACTGAAAATGACGTGTGTATTCTACTAGGATTTAAGTGTTATTTAGCCCTTAATGTATGTGAACTTTTGTAATTTTGTCCTAATCTATTATTAAATTACATTTAGACCATCAACTATCTCAAATTGATGAACCGATTTTATTGCTATTAAATATCTTTTAAACTGTCACGTGACAGTAAAATGATATTTTTTTGCTATCAATAATATCATGTTATTTTATGTAATAGTAGTAAATTTTTGGCAAAAAGAGGCGGTTGATTTTTTATTTTTTAGTTTATTAAACCCTTGATCTTTTATTTGGATACATTAAGCATCTGATCATTTATTTTTTGTTTCATTAAGCCCTTTATGAATATACAATTCGATTAACAGACTGTTATTTATTATACTTGCATTCAAAATTTATATATTTTCACTGTTTGAAATCAGTTTTGGATGTGTAATTTGGCTGAAGGAAAACTGTAAAACCTTAATTCAAACTGTAACTAATATTTTTTTTAATAATTTCAAATACAGATGAAGTTAATAACGTATTTTTAACAGAATTAGATATTCATAACTTACTAATTTGGTCATAAAGGGCTTAATGAGACTAAAAATAAACGATTAGGGACTTAATGTATCCAAATAAAAGATCAATGACTTAATAAACCAAAAAATAAAAGATCAAAGGTCTAATGATGCTTTTTGGCTAAATTTTTTCACGTTACTATATATAATGATGATTTTTCTATTTGAATTTATCGAATGACTTTATTAAAATAAAATTAAAATTTTAATAATTTTATTAAAATAAAATGAAGTAGACATTTTTATAAAACTAACTCCAAACTTCAATGACCATGAGTACAATTTACCCGTGATAAATCTACATCAAAGTATACCATATTAATTAGTATACTACTATATCAGGGGGTTGAATCTTTTTTTTTTTTGTCACGAAGTTTTATTAAAATTCTAGAGCCAAATGTTACTGTCGGATTTAAAGTGGGAGGAGGTTCTAGTGGTGACGTCCTCGGCTAGCCTTCCCAAACTTTACCTGCTTGATGGTCGGCCTTCGCCTTGAGCATAGACCAAGAGTGCGGCCGCCTAGACCTCAGGGTCAAAAAGGACCCAAATTTTTATTTTACTATATAATACTCATTTATGCCTAAAAAGAATCAAATAATATGATATTTTAGAGCTAAAATGGACCCAAATTTCTATTTTAAATTTTTTTATGGCATTTTTCTTTTATTAAACGTAGTTATGTAACAATTTATTTTATTAACGGCCACATATCTCTTATTTTGTTTTGGGCTTATAAAATGTCAGAACCGATTCTGACTCCATCTCAAAAGTGGCCGGGCTCAATGCAAGTGAAATTTATCTTATTTCTTTCTCAAATCCAAAGTAAAATTAATCTTTAGTAAATTCAAAGTAATTATTTAAATTGAAAGAAAAATTTATAATATTGCAAATAAGTTGGGTTAATTACAAATCGATTTCCAGTGGTTTCACGGATTTGTAGATAGGTACTTATGGTATTTTTCATTACAAATGCAACTATGTGATTTACAAAATTTTTATTTTTTATTGACCTTTCTAAGTTTGGCTGATAACGACCTCAATATGAAACCACATTTTTTATTTTTCAAAATCATCATTCTTGGAGTTTCTCCCTCTAAACATTAACTTTCTCTCTCATAAAAAACAACACTTAAATGACCTAAAACCTAAAAAGTTGAAGAATTAAAGTTACTTAAAATATCATTTAAATTTTAAAATTTTTTATTTTGAGATTGTTATCGGCTAAATTTAGAAAAGTCAATAAAAAATGGAAATTTTGCAAACCATAGGGTTGCGTTTGTAACGAAAAAAACCACAAATACCTATTTGTAAATCAATGAAACTACATGATATTTATTTGTAACTAATCCTTAAATCTCCAAAGAATTCCCAATAATTTCCGGTGATAATTCATTTTTTTTATGATTTAAATATATTTTAATTAGATGATTGATTGTTTTTAATTTTTAATTTTTTTGTGGTTTGGAAAATTTAAAAATGATTGTTGATGCTTGGTATTATTACTATTAGCTACTACTTCTTAAAAGTTTTAGGCTTTATTGATTTTTTTTTAAAACACAAACGGTGATTTCCCGTGACGAACGGAAAATGGAGAGTGAAGATAAGGTTTTTGAAACATCTGTAAATGGGGAATGAGATCCCTATAAAATGGAAATAGGGACAAATCTATCACCGTCTAACTCGTGGGGAAGGGAAAGGGGAACATGGATGGGAAATTAGGAAAATCACACTAAAGAAAAGTCTAAGCATATGCTTATTTCTTAAGCACAAAAGTTATACTCGAATTAGATACTCGAATTAGAATCCATCTTATATATACAGTAAAACCTTCATAAATTAATAAACTCTTTAAAATAATAATTTCTTCTAGTCACGACTTGGGCCAGTTCAAAAAATGATCAATTTTAATAAATTAATAAGATAATAATTTTTTGAAACAACCCTTTATAAATACATTGTATTATTACCTCTATAAATTAATAATTTCTCAAATACATATGCGAAGTTTATATAGATATACATACTTATGATAATTTAGCAAAATATGAATCTATAGTATTTTACTTTTTCTTGAAATTTAAATCTAGTTGAATTTTATCTCTAACTATTCTTAGTGAATTCAAAAGTTCTGGTGTATCTTTGTCAAATTGTAACAATAAATTGTAAAGGGTGGATGATGCTATAATTGCTTTCTTTCTTGTGACTAGTTTCAAAGGTACCGAATCGTCCTCAACTTTATCCTCAATTGAATTTTACATAACACTCACCACAATTTCTTCTTAACTTTGGACTTATTTACTTAATCGGTCATGATTGACTTATTGAGACCTTTTAGATGAGAAGCCATTTTTGGCATGATTCGAAAGAACACTTCGTATAAATTTATATAGTAATTCATTAACTGTGATACATTGAATATTTTTATCATAAATACAATGAACTTTCAAGTTTTATATAATGCATATTTAATTTTATTATATAAAAATATGATGAATATACATAGTTCATTGATTTTAGACCAAGAATTTGTTTGTCCATTGATTTTAGACAAAAACTTTATTTAAATTGGTAATTATAATTTATTTAAAATAAAATAAAATCACTCTATAAATAATAATTATTAATTTATCGATTAATTAATATCTCTATAAATTAATAAAATTTCATGGTTCCAACATTATTAATTTACAAGATTTTACTATATAAGAGTTATACAAACAAATCAACTATTCAGACCAAATATCGACGCGTGTAGTGTCTTAGGGTCAGCCAACAGTCTAATTTGTGTAACTATAATTTGGTGTCGAACTGGTTGCAATATATGGAATCCTACATTGGTGACTGTAAAAAGAATATTCACACCTATATTAATTTTGTGAACTGCTATATACCGCAAAGGTTATACTTTCCACCGCACCCTTTTGACATTTATGACATCCTCACAATTTCAAACCAAAAACCAAAACTCTCAAATCCTATTTAGGTTTTTTAGCTTTTCAAAAAACTCGACCTAAAACGACATGCCGCCAAAAAAAGGAAGGGAAAAAGGCTTCATGAATGTTCCGGTAAGTTTTTTTTAAAAAAAATTGTCTGAAATCACAGGTTCCGCCTCCGAAATCGGAGGTGGAACCCGTTTTTTTTTGAAGTAAACGGAACCCCGATGTCGTTGCCACTACGGGCGGAACGGACGAACTGTCCGTTCGCCCGTGGTGGCAACGACATCGGCCATGCTTCCCACCGTAAGGTGGAAAGCATAGTGCACTCGTTTCACCATTAGATGGAACGAGTGGCGCACCAGTTCCACCGTAAGGTGGAACTTGGTGCCGCGCTCGTTCCAACTAATGGTGGAACGAGCGGTGCATCTGTTTGGATTTACGGTCAAACGGAACGCGCTGTCCGTTTGGCTGCTGGCCAAACGATTACGGCGCCCAGGTCGGCCCTGGAGACGATCCGAGTGTCGCAACCGTTTGGCCCAGCGACCAAACGGACCTCGAATTTTTTTTTATAAATAAATTAATTCGGGCCGCCCGTTGGCATGCCCGGATTATTAACAAAACTGAAAAAACGAGAAATTGAGTATATTAAAAAAAATGCGATATTTGCTTATATATGTATATTTTTTTTTTGTTTTACAGGCTGATATTGCTGAGTCCCGTTCTGGACACAAACATACAAGGTCATGTGCTGTGACCAGGGACGGATCCAGGAATTTTAGAATGTGGGGGCAAACTATATATATGATAAAAAAAATTTACAAAAAATCAATAACTGAAGGAAATTAAGGCTAAGGTATAGCAGCGGAAATATAAAAAAAAATTTAGCCTACTTCCTTTTAACCATAGGATCCGTTAATCGTTATTTCATATAAAGAGGGATAAAAAGAAATACCTTTCGATGATCAATCTACCGTTGCAAACAAAGTGCCCACAACTTCAAAGGAGATGTAAACTATTTACCAATCTGCCCCTATCCGAAACAGACCTTCCAGACCTCCGAACGACAATCCCTTCGGTGGAAATGTGAAAGAATATGTCTAGAAGCTACTGTCCAAAAATCGCGACGATCCGACGGTTCAATCTCCGGGAATCCTCGAAATAGTGAACTGACCTGATGTAGGCGAAGAAAAACGAATTTCTCCCTTTTGATTGTTTTTCCTTCTTTCGTGAACACGGTGAGATTAAGTTAGAATCAACCCTTATGAGATGCAACCAAATTAGATTGCCTCTAATTAACCAACACAAGATCAAAGAGAAAAGGAGATGGATGAGATTAATCAATTGACGGAAGCCGTATGAATTCTTGTCCACGAACTAGGGGATGCGAATTCAATCTCTCTCACTTAATGTAGGTTTCAAAATCACAATAAGGGGAGGGGATTAGCTTGGTCGAAATTCTCATAGAGAGGTCGCTTGTATCTAAACCCTAGTTAGATAGGAATAGGTTACTTAATAGGAATTCCATTCGGAATAGGATTCCTAATTATTATCTTATAATATATCAAATACATTTAGGATAATAATAAATAACCTAATTGGATAATAATAAGAGTATATTAATCTAATTAAAACTCCTAACTTAATTATCTCTTAATTAATTTAATTCACAAACCTAATCAAATTAGGATTAATGGAATTAAAATAATTCCTTATTTACTATATATAAATTCGGCCCCCTCTATATAAATGGGCCTTACTGGACTCAATTGGGCTTCCATCTATTAATCATATCCATCTCTCTTTTGGTTCCAAGTCTTATGTGTGATCCATTAGGTTCTTACTACTTCTGGCCGTATGCAACCTATTAAATTAATTTCTTCAAGAATTATATTTAATCCCTTGCATAACGGAATGATGTACAGAGTATGTTATTGGCAAGTCCGTAATCATTCCCCCAGAGTCCGTTAAGAAGACAGGTTGATTCTGTCGTTAACCCTTCCGTATTAGTTATGGTATAATACGATCCTTTATCAACTACATCCTTGAACTGAATCTTATGACTATGGGTAATGTCAAGTCACATATAGCGAGACGTTCGTTTTACTTGTTATTGGCCGAGTCAACTCAAAAAGATAGGTTAAGTGAAATCCGAATTTCTACTCTTAAGCTATCACCTTGCAAGGGTTTAGAGTCGAGTCTTCCACAAGCGATCCTTGGATGTATCTCCCATTAATCGGGAGTGATAAATGCTCAATCCAATGTATAACTACCCTGAAATTACTTCCTGTGACACCCAACCTTTGCAGTTCACACCCCAGAGTCATCTTTGTTAAGGATCGTGGGACCACAGGATCAAAGTCTCACATTCAGTAATTCAGGATGGCCAATTAACATTCCTTTGAGTCTGAGGATTAGTTATACCTATTAATACCAATGAGATGAACAGTTGACAAGGATGAATCTACCCATCCTATTATCTCAAGTCGGATCCCCAATCTTAATGAACAACGTTTCACCGGATCTATGTAACTGTCCAGATATCTATATATGTGAAGCTTGTGAGATCAGCTTTCTGTCGGACAGAATACATTGTTACATACAAGTCTCAACTGTGATATATCAATCCTAAATATATCACTTGACTTGGGGTGGTTTTAAGTTTATTAGTTTATTATAAAGTTTTGTCTCACTTCATGCTTGTATGAACACTTTATAATCACTTTAAACAAACTTACGGATTTCCTTTTATTAGACTTTATTTAGTGCTTAAAAGGGATTGCCTTTATATAGTTATAAAACATATATCTCATTAAAACAAATGATATAAAGAACAATTCATTTACAATAAGTTTGTATCCTGCAACAATTGACTATAGGACACAAAACCCCAACATACTCCCACTTGGACTAAAGCCAATTGTTTCTAAAACTTATCCCAGTAGAAGTTAAATGACGATCATGTACTTTCTGGGTTAAAGGCTTTGTTAACGGATCTGCAACGTTGTCCTCTGTAGGTACTCTTTCTATTCTCACATCTCCTCTAGCCACAATCTCTCTAATGATGTGGTATCGCTTTAGGTAGTGCTTGGATGCATTATGAGACCGTGGTTCCTTTGCTTGCGCAATGGCTCCATTGCAGAGTAATGGGATTGACAATGTCAGGCACCACACCTAGTTCTGTAATGAACTTTCTAATCCAAACTGCTTCCTTTGCTGCTTCCGCAGCAGCGATGTACTCTGACTCGGTCGTAGAGAAAGCTACGCTTCCCTGCTTGGAACTTTTCCAACTGACCGCGCCCCCATTTAGGATAAACAGGTATCCTGATTGGGATTTAAAATCATTCTCATCTGTGAGATGACTAGCGTCTGAAAATCCTTGTATTTTCAGATCTCCTTCTCCGTACACTAGAAACATATCTTTAGTTCTTCTCAAGTACTTAAGAATGTTCTTGACGGCAATCCAATGCTCGTCTTCCGGATTCCCTTGGTAACGACTCGTTACAGATAACGCGAACGCTACGTCAGGTCTAGTGCATAGCATAGCATATATAATCGAACCGATCGCGCTGGCGTATGGGACTACAGCCATGCGTCATTTGTCATCATCAGTTTTAGGACATTGATGATTGTTTAACTTTACTCCATGTGCCATGGGTAAGTTACCTCGTTTCGATTCAAGCATGCTAAACCGATTTAGCACCTTTTCAATGTATGTAGCCTGTGAAAGACCAAGCAGTCTACGTGATCTATCCCTGTAGATCTTTATACCAAGTATATAGGCTGCTTCACCGAGGTCTTTCATTGAGAAGTTACCGGATAACCATATTTTCACTGACTGTAATAGAGCAATGTCATTTCCCATTAACAGTATATCGTCCACATATAGTATGAGAAATGCTATAGAGCTCCCACTTGCTTTCTTGTAAATGCAAGTTTCTTCGCAATTTTGTTCGAAACCAAATTGTTTTATGGTTTCGTCAAAACGCTTGTTCCAGCTTCTAGATGCTTGCTTGAGTCCATAAATGGATCTCTGAAGTTTGCAAACTTTATTTGCATCCTTTGATATGAAACCTTCAGGTTGCATCATGTATACATCCTCAAGCAGGTTTCCGTTTAGGAAAGCTGTTTTCACATCCATTTGCCAAATCTCATAATCAAAATGAGCGGCAATTGCAAGCATGATTCTGATTGATTTGGACATAGCAACGGGAGAGAAGGTTTTGTCATAATCAACACCTTGTTTTTGACGATATCCTTTCGCTACCAACCTAGCCTTGTAGGTGCTAACCTTTCCATCCATGTCAGTCTTCTTTTTGAAGATCCATCTGCACCCAATGGGTTTTATCCCTTCGGGTGGATCAACCAAAGTCCAAACTTGGTTAGTATACATGGAATCCATTTCAGAATCCATGGCTTCAAGCCATGCTTTAGAATCTGGACTAGTAAGAGCCTCTTCGTAGTTTTCGGGTTCGTCGTCTAACACGGGAACCTCGTCATCATCTCCCACTAGAAAACCATATCTAACTGGGAGTTCATGAACTCTTCATGATCTACGAATAGGTGCCACTGGAGTCTCATCTGATGGGACTTCTTCGGGTACCTCGACCGCCTCCGTTGTTTCAGTCGGTGTTTCTTCCTCTTGAACTTCATCGAGTTCAATCACGCTTCCCTTTTGTGTTTCTTCGAGAAACTCTTTCTCTAAGAAGGTTGCGTGTTTGGATACGATCACTTTCTGATCATCTGGATGATAGAAGTAATATCCCATAGTTTCCTTAGGGTATCCAATGAAGAAACATTTATCAGATTTAGAATCTAATTTGTCGGACGCAACGCGTTTGACATATGCTGAACAACCCCATACTCTCATGAAAGAGAACACGGGTTTCCTACCAACGAACAATTCATATAGCGTGGAACTAGCGGATTTAGTTGGTACTCGATTCAGGGTGAAGAGGGCAGTTTCTAAGGCATAGCCCCAGAACGTCTTTGGAAGTAAGGCCATGCTCATCATGGATCGTACCATATCTAATAGGGTACGGTTTCTCCTCTCGGATACACCATTGTGTTGTGGTGCATAGGGAGGTGTCCATTGTGAGCATATCCCACATTCAGTTAGATAATTCAGAAAATCATCAGAAAGATATTCGCCACCTCGATCAGATCGAAGTGTCTTTATTTTCTTTCCTAATTGATTTTCCACTTCATTCTTGAAGCATTTGAACTTGTCAAAGGCTTCTGATTTGTGCCTCATCAAATAGATATAACCATAGCGAGTATGATCATCTATGAAGCTAATGAAGTATCTGAATCCTCCTCTTACTTGGACTGACATAGGACCATATACATCTGAATGAATGAGTCCTAGAGTGTCTATACACGCTCACCTTTATTGCTAAAGGGTGTCTTTGTCATCTTACCTTTTAAACACGATTCACATGTTTCCAATGATTCAGAATCGATTGGATCTATAAGCCCATCTGAATGTAGCTTTTAGTATGCGTCTCTTGTTTATATGACAATCCCACAAGCAAGTTGAATTATCTAGCTTATGTCTTTTGGTATCAATTGCGAAAACAGAAATCTAACACATAAATCTCATTTTGTGATATTCCTGCAAATAGAAAATCTCATCTCTATAAAAATCGCAATGTTTGTTCTTTATCGAAATATAGAACATACCAGATGTTGGAGTACCGGCTTTTTCCCTTCTTGAGGGTAGCTAGGTACACCAAACAGTTTCTTTTCCAATGCCTTTCTTCACCACAGAAGTGGCACTCTCCTTTGGGCTTCTTCACTTCCTTTCCCTTAGTTTTGTTGGGCACGACTTTCTTACTTTTCTTTATATTGGGCTCAACTGACTTGAGCATATTTGCAAGCTCTTCAAAAGAGGTTTGCAAGTCATTCATCTGATAGTTCATAATGAACTGTGAATAACTCTCTGGGAGGGATTGAAGAATTAAGTCTATGCTCAATTCGTTATCCATCGCAAATCCAATACTAGAAAGTTTTGTAATGTAGCAATCATCTTGACACAATGTGTCATGACAGATGTGCCCTCTTGCATCCTACTACGATATAGCATCTTGGATATCTCGTAGTGTTCGCACTTGGTCTGTTTCCCAAACAATTCCTTTAGGTGCATGATGATGGAACAGGCATAGTTGCCTTTGTAATTCCGATGTCATCGATGCAAGTATGATGCATCCAGCATGATCGTCATCAGCCTTGTGCTTCTGATAAGCATCGATTGGGAGCATCATCCTCAGGGATAGGGGGTATCGATGTATCAAATACATACCCTATTTTTATCGAACTTCAAAACGATTTTGAGGTTACGAAACCAGTCGGTGAAGTTTGAACTATTCAACTTGTTATCGGTAAGTATATTTTACAGATTGGTGTTAGTCATGATTTTAAGAGTGTTTAATTAAACTTGAGAGTGAGAAAGAGTAGACGTATGTTATTCATTTGCTTTAAAGTATAACAATCTAAAATTATAGGCCTTTTAATTTATTTCAGATTGCTCCCACTATTTTGCCAAATTAATAACCCTCCATATTAATTCGAAGAATTTCACAAATCCTTTAGTGAGCTAGGATCCTAACTCCTGAGATTTCGCCTTGACTTTAGCCAACAAGCTAGTCCCATTTGTTAGGTAGATTCATGCAATCAATCACATCTCGAATGTGATTCCTAGGTTATTGGGTTACTAACCACATTAGTAACTAATATGTCATTCATATTAATCCCAACCATTTTGCCCATTAGTTTATGACAACATGAGTTTGCTCATCCAATTATCATAATCTAATTTAAGTATTACCCCATATTCATGAAAGAACGATTTTCGATAATCCAGGTGTTACCATAAGACCCCGAGCTTGACTTTAGCCAACAACCCAAAGGCCCCCAGTACTGCCGGCTGAATTATAATATTAGGGATGGCAACCGATTTTAATAACTTGTTTATTTACTTAAATTTTTAACGAGGGATTTTATTTAAGTCTCATAATCTAACTTAGTCTTGATTTGCTTTAGCATACATCAGACATACATACATTCACATACATTGGCGTTATGGACATATCATCTAAATTATTCCGTCGAGCCAGAGACGGAATAAAAGGCCAAACCTAAGGAAATACTAACTATTACATATTTCTCTTTAGGTCCTCCGTCTTCTCCATGGCGCCTTGAAATTACATATTAATTTCTATACTACTATAAGAAAACTTCAATTGAATTGAAGGGAATCAGATGAGAGGAGAAATTACAATAGATAGTAGAAAGGCAGGACGCGCATGCCCTATTTCAAAAATACCAAAAGACTAAAAGAGGGTCCAAATATGTCCATAACTCCAAACATGCATAGACTCAATTAAATAAATTTAATTGGTTGATTACATAACCGGCTTATGTAATATTTAGGTTAATCACATTAACTCGTCAAATTAACTTTCATCCAATTTTACTTCTAATCGTTTTGTATCTTTATATTAATCCTTAGATTAATATAACCATATAAAACGTTGATTATGCTCGTCCCATTTATTTTGATTTTAATTCATTTAACACTTTGATTTACATATTGGTAAAAACAAACATTTAAACGAATTATTCATTCGATAATCAAAACAGAAAACTATTAATTTCTGAAAACATTCTAAAACAATTTTAAAACGGTTTTCAGAAATAGGATAATCTACAATAGATTTCCGTTTTATCATTTAGAATTAATAAAACTAATTTTATCAACCTAACTATAAAACTAATAGATTTTGTTATAATGATTATCAACCGAAATAATTAGGAACATAAGCATAATCAGTTTTAATTAACAATTAATCAAAACTTTATTTATCTTTAGAATTAATCAATCAATACTATTTGTCAATTAATCCTAACCATAAATATTTATTCAATCCTATTGAAAACTTCTATATTTTCATATATGAAATAACGGATTTAACGATGGCTCTAATACCACTGAAGGAAATTAAGGCTAAGGTATAACAGCGGAAATATAAAAAAAAATTTAGCCTACTTCCTTTTAACCATAGGATCTGTTAATCGTTATTTCATATAAAGAGGGATAAGAAGAAATACCTTTCGATGATCAATCTACCGTTGCAAACAAAGTGCCCACAACTTCAAAGGAGATGTAAACTGTTTACCAATCTTCCCCTATCCGAAACAGACCTTCCAGACCTCCGAACGACAATCCCTTCGGTGAAAATGTGGAAGAATATGTCTAGAAGCTACTGTCCAAAAATCGCGACGATCCGACGGTTCAATCTCCGGGAATCCTCGAAATAGTGAACTGACCTGATGTAAGCGAAGAAAAACGAATTTCTCCCTTTTGATTGTTTTTCCTTCTTTCGTGAACACGGTGAGATTAAGTTAGAATCAACCCTTATGAGATGCAACCAAATTAGATTGCCTCTAATTAACCAACACAAGATCAAAGAGAAAAGGAGATGGATGAGATTAATCAATTGACGGAAGCCGTATGAATTCTTGTCCACGAACTAGGGGATGCGAATTCAATCTCTCTCACTTAATGTAGGTTTCAAAATCACAATAAGGGGAGGGGATTAGCTTGGTCGAAATTCTCATAGAGAGGTCGCTTGTATCTAAACCCTAGTTAGATAGGAATAGGTTACTTAATAGGAATTCCATTCGGAATAGGATTCCTAATTATTATCTTATAATATATCAAATACATTTAGGATAATAATAAATAACCTAATTGGATAATAATAGGAGTATATTAATCTAATTAAAACTCCTAACTTAATTATCTCTTAATTAATTTAATTCACAAACCTAATCAAATTAGGATTAATGGAATTAAAATAATTCCTTATTTACTATATATAAATTCGGCCCCCTCTATATAAATGGGCCTTACTGGGCTCAATTGGGCTTCCATCTATTAATCATATCCATCTCTCTTTTGGTTCCAAGTCTTATGTGTGATCCATTAGGTTCTTACTACTTCTGGCCGTATGCAACCTATTAAATTAATTTCTTCAAGAATTATATTTAATCCCTTGCATAACGGAATGATGTACAGAGTATGTTATTGGCAAGTCCGTAATCATTCCCCCAGAGTCCGTTAAGAAGACAGGTTGATTCTGTCGTTAACCCTTCCGTATTAGTTACGGTATAATACGATCCTTTATCAACTACATCCTTGAACTGAATCTTATGACTATGGGTAATGTCAAGTCACATATAGCGAGACGTTCGTTTTACTTGTTATTGGCCGAGTCAACTCAAAAAGATAGGTTAAGTGAAATCTGAATTTCTACTCTTAAGTTATCACCTTGCAAGGGTTTAGAGTCGAGTCTTCCACAAGCGATTCTTGGATGTATCTCCCATTAATCGGGAGTGATAAATGCTCAATCCAATGTATAACTACCCTGAAATTACTTCCTGTGACACCCAACCTTTGCAGTTCACACCCCAGAGTCATCTCTGTTAAGGATCGTGGGACCACAGGATCAAAGTCTCACATTCAGTAATTCAGGATGACCAATTAACATTCCTTTGAGTCTGAGGATTAGTTATACCTATTAATACCAATGAGATGAACAGTTGACAAGGATGAATCTACCCATCCTGTTATCTCAAGTCGGATCCCCAATCCTAATGAACAACGTTTCACCGGATCTATGTAACTGTCCAGATATCTATATATGTGAAGCTTGTGAGATCAGCTTTCTGTCGGATAAAAGACATTGTTACATACAAGTCTCAACTGTGATATATCAATCCTAAATATATCACTTGACTTGGGGTGGTTTTAAGTTTATTAGTTTATTATAAAGTTTTGTCTCACTTCATGCTTGTATGAACAATTTATAATCACTTTAAACAAACTTACGGATTTCCTTTTATTAGACTTTATTTAGTGCTTAAAAGGGATTGCCTTTATATAGTTATAAAACATATATCTCATTAAAACAAATGATATAAAGAACAATTCATTTACAATAAGTTTGTATCCTGCAACAATTGACTATAGGACACAAAACCCCAACAATAACAACATTAATTTAGTTAAGCATATAAATTCATTATGCTAAAATTTGCTTAAATTAGTTAGATGAGATCAGTTAAATGCTAAATTAGATTAATTTAGCGGGATTAGATAAGTTTATTATGTTAAAATGTTAATTCCTTATTAAGTTGTATTAGTTAAATGCTAATTCCATATTAGGTTGGATTAGAAAAGTTCATTATGCAATCTATCCATGTTGTTAATAACAGAAAAAAACGGGTAGATTTCACCAATGGTGTACAACGTTTGCCTCATTTCACACTTTGGTGTACAACCTTCAATTTGTCTCACTAATATGTACGAACTTATAGGTGACCTCCCACTTTGGTGTATAGCAGGTAAAAATGACTGGTCAACATGAAGTCAACTCGCCACCTCAGTAGTTTGACTAGTCAAAAAGTCAAAATTTGACATCCTAATAAAAAAATACCTTTATACCCTCTTCTTCCTTCTTCCCCTTTCCCTTTCTCTCTCACTCCTCTCTCTCTGCCTTCTTTCTTTCTCTCTCTAACTTCACTCTCTTAATTATTATCGCACATTACAAAATAAATACTAGTTAATTAAAAAAACAAGTTGAAGAAATTCATAAATTTGCAAATTAACTTAATGGTGGCAGTACATGAGTAGAGCTCAAATAAAAACATGAGATTACAACAAATGGAGCTGCGTAAATTCAAAACTATGGGAATAGCAAAAAAAATTGGAAAACTAAAGAATGATAATCACTCCAATTCAAATGTATATTATTTCATCACAGAGTTGCTATATTGAAGCTCTGAGTAGATAAAATGACGAAGGCTTTAGAGCTAATTGTAAGAAACAAGAAGAAGAAAATATAGGTTTAGATTCTGGTTCTTTTTCATGAATTGTTCCCAAGTTTATTTGAACATGATTCCTTGAGATTTTTATAAGTGGAGGTGGTGCAACTGCACAAAACGATGTCTTCAATGGAGTTTTGGGGTTTTGGATTTTGGCTTTCACAAAACTTGGCTGCATTAATGCTGATGCTAAGCCTAATTTTGATGTAGCTTCTTGAATTCTTGCCATTTTTCTTTTCTAAAATCTTTAACTTTGTGTTCTTAAGAGAGAGAGGAGTTAGAGAGAGAGAGGAGTGAGAGAGAGAAAGGGAAAGGGGAAGGGGAAGGGGAAAGAGAAAGGGAACGGTATAAAAGTAATTTTATATTAAAAATGTCAATTTTTGACTTTTTGACCGGTCAAACTACTAAGGTGGCGAATTGACTTCGCGTTGACTGGTCATTTTTACCTGCTATACACCAAAGTAGGAGGTCACTTATAAGTTCGTACATATTAGTGAGACAAATTGAAGGTTATACACTAAAGTGTGAAATTGGGCAAACATTGTACACCATTGATGAAATTTACCCAAAAAAAACACAAAAGTGCAGCAAACAAACCATCACTGTTAATAACAACAAAAAAATACATAAAATACAGCAAAAAAAAAATACATAACAGCAAGAAAATACATAACAATAAATACAGCAAACCGTCCCTCTTAATAACATACAAAAAATACACAAACTACAAAACCAAATAAACCGACACAGCCTACTGCTGCTTTGTTCGAACCGACTGCTAAGAGAGAAGGAGTTGTTCCAGAAAATTAGGATAGGAGACCTGGACGGACAGTGAGTGAGAGAGAGAGAGAGATCGTGAAAGAGAGGGACGATCGATTATGATTTTCAATTCGAAATTAAGAGAAGAGGAACGATTGACGATTTTGTGAGGAGAGACTCATGGTTCCTGAAACAAAAGAAATAGGACAGAAAAGGGGGGCTTTATTGGTGGCGATAGATTAGGTTTTAAATTGAAACTTGCTGCACAAAATGAAACTTCCATTTAAATGGAACGACGTCGCTCCACTTAAATGGAACGACGTCGTTTCGTTTTGTGCAGAAAGTTAAACCTAGACAACAGACTAATCTTCTTCCTCAGCATTCCGTAAACTTCAGCCACCATTAATGGCTTCTTTTCCTGCAATTTCTGAGGGGGCAAATCCAAACAATTGAAAATCCATGCCTGGGGTTTGATAGGTTTCTAGATCTTAGTGGGGGGCAAGTGCCCCCATTGCCCCCACTGTAGATCCGTCCCTGGCTGTGACTGCCTCTGCCCCAATGGACGGAGCAGATATTGATGGGGGATGCGCAGAGGGCACAGACTGAACACGACGAGCGTGTTAGACGTGAGGAGATGGCGGATGCTGTGGAGATGGACGGAGATGACTCTATGCCTCCTCAGAGTGCGTCTTCTGTGCGAGTACCTCCTCAAACCATACCGAGGGGTCGTGACAGACGTTTTGCTTCTACAGCAGGGTCGTCTTCAGGTGAGAACTTTAAATTTAGTTATTATTATGTGATTTATTCGTGATTAGTAGAAAATATACGAAGATTCTGAAATGAGTTTACTGTAATTTCAGGTAGCAGCAAGCGCTCAAGGAGTGCTGGAGAGGATGACTGGATCGTGAAGACCCCGGTTCCTAGGGTCCATCTGATGGTCTTGTGATCCCGAGCTTTCTGGGACATATTGCCCATGCTATCTGGAGCGGGCAGGATAGGGGCCTCCTCAGGTGTCAGACACGCTTAGTCTATTGTGGGAAGCTGTGTATATGGCACGGTGGTGCTTCTAGGGAGATCCAGACGCGTATAGCGTCATCTGGATTGTCCTATTTACCAGGTATCATGTATGCCCACATCGATGCACCCCTGATTGCAGCTTTTGTAGAGCGGTGGTAGCCAGACACGTCATCATTCCACATGCCGTTTGGTGAGATGAGCATTATGTTGCATGATGTGTGGTAGATTTTGCGCATCCCCATCGATGGGGCTATGGTGATAGCTGAGGCGAGTATTGAGGAGCTTTAGTCTTGTGTGATGGAGTTGTTTGGTATGACTCAAACTGAGTTGCTGAAGGGTCACTACTTTAACGGCGGTATACGAATGGCTTCCGTCCTGGAGTATTGTCAACGAGATCGGATTCCTGATGCACAGGCTACAGCTTGGACATTTCTTATGCTCGGTTGTACATTGTTCGTGGATAAGAGTAGTGACTGCATTCGACCTTCCTGTCTATTGGAGGTACATGAATCGGTAGCTGGAGCCATTGGACTCTCATGGGGCTCAGCTACACTAGCATATCTATATCGTCATCTAGGTATTTCTAGCAGAGGAGACTGCGGGCAGATCACGGGTTGTCTGACACTGCTTCAAGCATGGATTTATGAGTACTTCTCGTGCTTCAGGCCTCAGTGGGAGGGAGTCACATTGGATCCGGAGCTTCCAAGGGCTTGTATGTGGCCATATATACCGTTGGAGAAGAGTGATGATCGATTCAGATCATATCGCGTCCGGCTTGATAGATTGACTACCGATGAGGTACAGTTTCCATTTAATTAAATAAACCAAATTCATTACTTGTATTACTTGTATGTTAATGTTGTTGTATACATCTATAGGTGATGTGGATGCCGTATGGTCCTGATGCCATTACGGATACCCCTAGGACTGTTGAAACACCTTTCCACATAATTTTGATTTGACAAAATTGTTTAAGTATAATTGAGATACATATTCTAAACACACTAAGTTTAAATGCTTTGATTTATTCTACTAATGTGTTTGTTCAATGTTGAGTTAAAATTGTTTATAAGACACAAGAATTAAAAGGCCCAAGCCCAATACGGAAGTCAAGGCCCAAGTCAAACAACTCAGTATAACCCGGCCCGCGTTTGTCAAGACGTTGCTGTTTTGAACAAAACGCAACTCAGCAAAAGAAGGATCTAGAAGACCTTCGGGAACAACTTCAAGATGAAGCTGCTGAGTAGTCTCGACAAAGCGTACAAGACAGCAGCTGACAAATGAAAACTTCCAGACAAAGTATTTCTACTTTGGGTAAAGTTCAGACGACACAGTATGTTGTCCAGTTGACTTTACCATAAAAGGAGAGACAGTCTGCTGAGCTGACCGAGGACAGAAGATACACAAATTTGATTGGCCGAGAGCTCTGAGCAAGTCAGGATGACAACGACAGGTAGCCGTTTCCCTCCAACGGTTATTTCGAAATTTGAAATGACCGATGCCCAGACGTCTCTATAAACAGTGCCATCAGAAGCTTCACTCAATACAGAACTTGATCAAGCCATTACGCTGACCAAATTTCTACACAAGTTCTGCAAGCAAGAAGCAAAGCAAAATCTTACACTACAATTCATACATTTGTGTAAAAGTCTAGAGTGATTATTTCAATCGTCTAAAGTGTCTTAGCAATCATTGTATAGGACAAAACACTTATCATTTCTAGAGATAGAAAGGAGAGGCTGAGTACTCGGTTATAGTACTCAGCGAGAGATTAGGATTGAGTAGAGGTATAGAGGAAGGTACTCTTGTCATACTCAGTTGCTAAGATTGTAAAAGGTTTGAGGCTCTACCTTTAAAGAGCTCAGTAGAGGATTCGAAATCTCGGAACGTGTTCCGGAGACAGGACGTAGGCTTAGAAGAAGCCGAACCTGGATAAATCTGCTGAGTGAAGTATTTCTTACCTTTAACTCCTTATATATATTGCTTGCTTAAAATAACCAAAAACTGACCAAGTAAAGAGGTCAAGAAGAGTTGTGCGCGTTGAACGTCTGAGCTCAAGAATAGACTCTAAGTGCTATCTCCTGACTCAAGCTAAGAAACTGACCTAGTCACTAGTTGACTAAGCCAGTACCTTGCTGTTTACTCAGCGCCGCTGTTAAAACCTTTTTCCTTAGAAAAAGAAGTCTGCCCTAATTGCAAAAAAAGTTTAAATAGTTCCTAACCCCCTCTTGGAACTATACTTGCAATCTTACAAGGGACCAACAAGGACGACATACGCCGGATGGATATGTTACAGGGATATGATCGAGTCGTACATGCCGGGGAGATGCCTTCACCAGTTAGGTTACGTGCAGACCATACCCAGACCGGTCTTGAGGCCGTTGAAGTCCATATGTCCTTGGTCCAGCTTGAAGTATCGGGTAGAAGTGCTCGCCGACATGGCGGAGGATATTTGGACCTCGTTTCCCGAGGCGGCCGTGCTTGTATTGTTGGTCCCTTGTAAGATTGCAAGTATAGTTCCAAGGGGGGGGGGTTAGGAACTATTTAAACTTTTTTTGCAATTTTGGGCAGACTTCTTTTTCTGAAGAAAAAGGTTTCAACAGCGGTGCTGAGTAAACAGTAAGATACTGGCTTAATCAACTAGTGACTAGGTCAGTTTCTTAGCTTGAGTCAGGAGATAGCACTTAGAGTCTATTCCTGAGCTCTTACGTTCAACGCGCACAACTCAACTTGACCTCTTTACTTGGTCAGTTTTTGGTTATTTAAGCAAGAAATATATATAAGGAGTTAAAGGTAAGAAATACTTCACTCAGCAGATTTATCCAGGTTCGGCTTCTTCTAAGCCTACGTCCTGTCCCCGGAACACGTTCCGAGATTTCGAATCCTCTACTGAGCTCTTTAAAGGTAGAGCCTCAAACCTTTTACAATCTTAGCAACTGAGTATGACAAGAGTACCTTCCTCTATACCTCTACTCAATCCTAATCTCTCGCTGAGTACTATAACCGAGTACTCAGCCTCTCCTTTCTATCTCTAGAAATGATAAGTGTTTTGTCCTATACAATGATTGCTAAGACACTTTAGACGATTGAAATAATCACTCTAGACTTTTACACAAATGTATGAATTGTAGTGTAAGATTTTGCTTTGCTTCTTGCTTGCAGAACTTGTGTAGAAATTTGGTCAGCGTAATGGCTTGATCAAGTTCTGTATTGAGTGAAGCTTCTGATGGCACTATTTATAGAGACGTCTGGGCATCGGTCATTTCGAATTTCGAAATAACCGTTGGAGGGAAACGGCTACCTGTCGTTGTCATCCTGACTTGCTCAGAGCTCTCGGCCAATCAGATTTGTGTATCTTCTGTCCTCGGTCAGCTCAGCAGACTGTCTCTCCTTTTATGGTAAAGTCAACTGGACAACATACTGTGTCGTCTGAACTTTACCCAAAGTAGAAATACTTTGTCTGGAAGTTTTCATTTGTCAGCTGCTGTCTTGTACGCTTTGTCGAGACTACTCAGCAGCTTCATCTTGAAGTTGTTCCCGAAGGTCTTCTAGATCCTTCTTTTGCTGAGTTGCGTTTTGTTCAAAACGGCAACGTCTTGACAAACGCGGGCCGGGTTGTACTGAGTTGTTTGACTTGGGCCTTGACTTCCGTATTGGGCTTGGGCCTTTTAATTCTTGTGTCTTATAAACAATTTTAACTCAACATTGAACAAACACATTAGTAGAATAAATCAAAGCATTTAAACTTAGTGTGTTTAGAATATGTATCTCAATTATACTTAAACAATTTTGTCAAATCAAAATTATGTGGAAAGGTGTTTCAACAAACTCCCCCATTTTGATGTTGGCAAAACTATTCAGCGAGGAACTCAGTATGAGCTCCCCCATGATAGTTGACCTAGTGTATTTTAGCAAACTCCCCCGTAAGGGTTGAGCTACTGACTTAGTTTTACTCTTAAACATTTAAAGGTTTAATTGAGTAGGTCTAAGGTCAGTTTTTTTTATATAGGTCAGCTTATTAAACATATTCTATTTACTCAGTATAAAGCGGAAGGATTAATCATATAGAGTGCGCTGAGTAATTTGTTGTTCAATGGATTCTTAACAAACAATGTTTTATAAGCACACAGGACAATGTCAAACATGTTATCAGCATTTGATTCAGTCCATAAGATCTATAAGTATAAAACATAGCTGATTTAATTGAAGATACGTAATGACTCAGTACTCAGTAATATATATCATAACTCAGGAATAGAAATAAAAGATGCAGATATGATATATTGATGGAAGTCAGTGTTTACACAGCAAAAATTATAGATAAGGCATATAGATTACATCTGACTTAGTTTATACTGAGCTAGCCTATCTATTTCTTTTTCTTATGTTGCGACTGACTTTGCTCATGCTGAGCTCTAGCTGCAGGTTCTTTCTCCCCCGTTTTGGCAGCATCAGGAGGAGGAAGTCTGAAGGCATCAGTTAAGGCAGCTCGAGTCAGTTCTTGAGACAGCTCCTTAAGTTTCTCAGCGCTTTCATTGACGCTGTCAAAAATTGCAACTCCATCAGTTGATACCTCTGCGGGTATGTTGAGATCAGCAGCACTGAGCATATTGACACTAAACGCTTGAGCTTTGCCTTGCCAGATAAGAGCTTCAGTAAGGCCAGCAAAGATTTGGTGAAAGGTTTTTAAGAGAGCTGTGTCGTAATACTGACGTTGAATATTGTTATGACGAATGTGGTTGAAGGTTTGTTGGATGATAGACTGCATCTCGGTCTGCTTCATTGCGTCAGTATCCATCTCTTGCTTATTCAGATTAAGCAAGCGAATAGCCTCACCTATTTGCTCAATTGAGCACTGATTGTAAGAAACAATTTGCTCATTTGTCTTAAGTTGCTCAGTGTGAAGCTGAGCAAAAAGCATCTTTACTTCAGATGAGGTGGCATAGTCGGTGTTCACAGCTGACAATTTCTGAACTTGTTCTTATAAGGAGTTCAAGTGTTGCACGGTTGTCAGCTTAATCTCAGCCAACTTGGCTATTGAATCCTGCTTAGCTTGCTGTGCTTGAAAAGACATGATGACGTTCAGCAAGTCCTTGAGTCCCTTAACCTCGTTGAGAAGCTGAGTGACCTGGGAGAGCTGAGTAGTCTCAATAGATGAAGACCCAGCAGCAGGAGGAGTGGAATGTTGAAGGTCTCTGATCAACGCTTGAACTGAGTCAATGAGCTTTTTGCCGGACTCAGTTGCATTTACATAGCTTTGAGAGCCTTCAGGGACATCAGTGTGACCGGAAGGAAAAGGAGTGAAAGGAGTGACCTGGTCAGTGACTGGAATAGCATTCTCAATCTGCACTTGAGTTTCTGGGATAGTTGATCGATTGGCAGAGAGTTTAGTTGGAGAAGTAGTAATCTGAATACTGTCTGTGCTGACGGCAGAAGTGTGTGGAGTCAGCACCATGCTTGAAGAAGTAGCATGAACAGTAATCGGCTCTGTTGAAACACCTTTCCACATAATTTTGATTTGACAAAATTGTTTAAGTATAATTCAAATACATATTCTAAACACACTAAGTTTAAATGCTTTGATTTAATTCTACTAATGTGTTTGTTCAATGTTGAGTTACAACTGTTATAAGACATAAGGATTAAAAGGCCCAAGCCCAATACGGAAGCCAAGGCCCAAGTCAAACAACTCAGTACACTCGGCCCGCGTATGTCAAGACGTTGCCGTTTTGAATGAAAACGCAACTCAGCAAACGGAAGGATCTAGAAGACCTTCGGGAACAACTTCAAGATGAAGTTGCTAAGTAGTCTCGACAAAGCGTACAAGACAGCAGCTGGCAAAGGAAAACCTCCAGACAAAGTATTTCCCCTTTGGGCAAAGTTCAGACGACACAGTATGCTGTCCAGTTGACTTTACCATAAAAGGAGAGACAGTCTGCTGAGCTGACCGAGGACAGAAGATACATCATTCTGATTGGCCGAGAGCTCTGAGCAAGTCAGGATGACAACGACATATAGCCGTTTCCCTCCAACGGTTATTTTGAAATTCGAAATGACCGATGCCCAGACGTCTCTATAAATAGTGCCATCAGAAGCTTCACTCAACACAGAACTTGATCAAGCCATTACGTTGACCAAATCTCTACAAGTTCTGCAAGCAAAGAAGCAAAGCAAAATCTTACACTACATTTCTCACATCTGTGTAAAAGTCTAGAGTGATTGTTTCAATCGTCTAAAGTGTCTTAGCAAATATTTGTATAGGACAAAACACTTATCATTTCTAGAGATAGAAAGGAGAGGCTGAGTACTCGGTTTTAGTACTCAGCGGAGAGATTAGGATTGAGTAGAAGTATAGAGGAAGGTACTCTTGTCATACTCAATTGCTGATATTGTAAAAGGTTTGAGGCTCTACCTTTAAAGAGCTCAGTAGAGGATTTGAAATCTCGGAACGTGTTCCGGGGACAGGACGTAGGCTTAGAAGAAGCCGAACCTGGATAAATCTGCTGAGTGAAGTATTTCTTACCTTTAACTCCTTATATATATTGCTTGCTTAAATAACCAAAAACTGATCAAGTAAAGAGGTCAAGTTGAGTTGTGCGCGTTGAACGTAAGAGCTCAGGAATAGACTCTAAGTGCTATCTCCTGACTCAAGCTAAGAAACTGACCTAGTCACTAGTTGATTAAGCCAGTATCTTGCTGTTTACTCAGCACCGCTGTTGAAACCTTTTTCTTCAGAAAAAGAAGTCTGCCCAAAATTGCAAAAAAAGTTTAAATAGTTCCTAACCCCCCCCCTTGGAACTATACTTGCAACCCTACAAGGGACCAACAAGTGGTATCAGAGCTTAAAAGCTCACCTTAAAAGGTCTAACAACCTTGAGCTGATCCCTACCATGGGCGAAAACAGCACTCGGTTTCTCCCTGGAAACCAAACAACTCAAATACTGCCTGAGGGGCTGTCCATTACTAGGCCTCCCCTATTCTTTGGGTCAAACTATACCTTCTGGAAGAATAGGATGAAAAACTTCATTCAGGCTACAAACATGAGTGCCTGGCTATCTATAGTCCAAGGCCCATTTGTACCTGTTGAGGTTGTGGCTGGCCAAACAGTTGTAAAAGCTGAGGCCAAATGGACAGAGGATGATCTTAAGAAGCTTCAAAACCATGCTTCGACTATCAATATGCTTCACTGTGCGCTCGATGCTGCAGAATATAATAAAATCTCAGGTTGTGAGTCGGCGCAAGAGATCTGGAGAAAGCTGGAAGTCACCTACGAGGGAACAAACAAAGTAAAAGAATCCAAGGTGAATCAGCAGATGAGACTGTACGAGCTGTTCGAGATGAACAATGATGAGGGCATTTCAGACATGAACGCAAGCTTCACCAACATCATTAATGAGCTCAAGAGACTTGGGAAAATCTTCACCGAGGAAGAACAAGTCAAAAAGATACTCAGGAGTCTTCCAAAAGATTGGCAAGCAAAGAAGACTGCAGTTGAAGAAGCTCAGGATTTAACCACCTACAAATTTGACGAACTCATCGGTTCATTGCTGACCCATGAGATATCCATGAAAAACTTTGAGGTGAAGGAAAAATCTGAAGACAAGAAGCAGAAGTCAATTGTCATGAAAGCTGACTCCACTGACGGGAGCTCAACTGATGATGAGGAGATGGCTATGTTCACAAGGAAGATGAAAAGGCTATTCAGGAAAAGTGACAAATACTCTAAAAAGCCTTACAGAAAGTTTGATAAGTACAAGGCTGACTCAAGCGACAGCAAATACAAAAAGGACGGCTCAAAGCCCATTACATGCTTTGAGTGCCATCAAACTGGCCATATTAAGTCAAACTGCCCCACACTGAGGAAAGACAAGAAAAGTGGGAAGAAAGCAATGGTGGCTACTTGGAGCGACAACGACGAGTCTTCATCAACAGAAACTGAGGCCACCGAGTCAGCAAAGATATGCTTCATGGCTGACGAACTTGCTGAGCCATGCGTCTCTGAGCATGCTGACCCATCCATCGCATCAGATGATGAAGAGCAATCAAATTAGGTAATTTCTCTTCCCCAGCTCAGAAACGATATGGTTAATGCCCTGAGTGATCTCTACACACTTGTTAAGAAGTGTAATAAGAAAGTTAGAGCACTCAGCAGGCGCTGTGATGAAGTAGAAGAGGTCAAACTGAGTGACCTCAGATTCCTTCTTCAGGACAATTCAACTCTGCATGATAATATGAAAATCATTGCTGAGTCTGTCTCTGAAGTCCAATCAGTTTCAAAGAAACTGAGGAAGGACGTCACAACTATCTAGAACCAACTAAAGGTTCCAAATAAAAATAACTTTCCTCTAAGAACTCAATATCAAGATACTAAGCAAAGATGGAATCCCCAGCGAAAAGTCTAGTGTGACTTTTGTGGGAAGTTAGGACACACCACTAAGGTGTGCTGGCACGCTCAGCACTGGGGTGCTGACAAGTCAGTAAAAAATCCTAAACAGAAGGTCAGCTGTGACTTCTGCGGAAAGAATGGCCATACTGTCCATATATGTCGCCATAAGATAAAATATGATGCTATACCTGTTGCACCTAACAAGTCAGGACCCAAAAATAATTGGGTACCTAAAAGCAACTAGTTACAATGCAGGTAAGCCTGAGATGTGCCGAGAAGTCAAAGATGTGGTATATTGACAGTGTATGCTCAAGGCACATGACGGGTGATGAAACTCAGTTCATCACGTTTGAGCATAAACGAGGAGGGAGCGTAAGTTTTGGAGACAACAAGAAGGGTAAGATAGTAGGCTCAGGAACCATCGGAGGTAATCCTACTATTGAATCTGTCTCCCTAGTCAGCGGACTCAAATATAACTTACTCAGCGTAGCTCAGCTATGTGACAATGGGAGAAAAGTTATATTTGATGCTACTGGATGTAAAATATACGAGGGTAAAACAAATGAGTTAATTTTAACTGCCCCTCGGATAGATAATGTCTTCATGCTAGATTTAGAGAAAAAGTTTTCAAAAACTGTGTGCTTAGTAACAAAGGAAGAAAATTCCTGGCTATGGCACAGGAGACTTGGTCATGTAAGCATGGACCTCATGGCCAAACTAGCAAGAAAGCAATTGGTTCAGGGACTGCCTGAACTTAAATTTCAAAAAGATCAATTATGCCACGCTTGCCAAGCTGGAAAACAAACCAAACAATCTTTTCATAGCAAAAATATTGTCTCAACTAAACGTCCGTTAGAGTTACTACACTTGGATCTCTTTGGTCCAGTCCAGCCGCTGAGTCTGGGTGGAAGAAGATTTTCCTTGGTCATTGTAGATGGCTACTCTCAGTATACGTGGGTTATCTTGCTGACCAGCAAGGATGAGATTTTTGAGACATTTTCAAATTTGGTTAGAAAAATTGAAAATGAAAAAGACCTAAAATTAGCTCATATCCGTAGTGATAACGGTGGAGAATTCAAAAACCAAAAGTTTGTTGAATTCTGTGAAGCCAGCGGCATTGACCATAATTTTTCTGCTCCTAGAACACCTCAGCAAAATGGGGTTGTAGAAAGGAAGAACATAACTCTGGTTGAAATAGCCAGGACAATGCTGGATGAGCATAGGCTTCCAAAGTATTTTTGGGGAGAAGTTGTTAACACAGCGTGTTATATTCTTAATAGGGCTCTAGTTAGACCTATACTCAAGAAAACCCCCTATGAACTTTGGAAAGGACGAAAGCCCAATATTGGATACTTTCGTGCCTTTGGCTGTAGATGTTTTATTTTAAATACCAAAGATAGCTTAGTAAAGTTTGATTCAAAATCTGATGAGGCTATCTTTTTGGGCTACTCAACAAACAGCAAAGCATACAGAGTTTTTAATAAACGAACTCAAGTTTTAGAAGAGTCTATACATGTAGAGTTCGACGAAACTGACCCTGCAGGTAGATACCAGCCGCTGACCGAAGATGAACCAAACTCAGTAACCACCGCTGACCCAGAACCAGCTACTGAGTCATTCACGAAAAGGCTGACTAAGAGTAAGAGTGAACCTAAGATTACTTTTGCTGACCCATCTACTTCTGCAGAGATTGTTGAAACAGGAACAGCACAAGACATAAATCTACCCAAAAAAATAAGGATTCCAAGAGGGCACTCCGAAAGTGCAATCCTTGATTCTGCTGGGAATACCCTGATGACAAGGAATCAACTCAGGAAGTACCTCAGCAATGTTGCTTTCGTCTTAGTACAAGAACCGAAGAATTTCGCTGAAGCTAAGTACGATGAATTCTGGATGATCGCAATGCAAGAGGAGCTCGATCAATTTAGAAGAAATGATGTATGGGAGTTAGTGCCTCATCCAAAGAGTCAAAAGACCATCAGAACAAGATGGGTTTTCAGGAACAAGATGGACGAACAAGGAAATGTAGTCAGGAACAAAGCAAGGCTTGTAGCTCAGGGCTACAGTCAGCAAGAAGGTATTGACTACGGTGAGACCTTTGCCCCAGTGGCAAGGCTAAAGGTAATTAGAATACTATGTGCATATGCATCTTACATGAATTTTAAATTATTTCAAATGGATGTCAAAAGTGCATTTCTTAATGGAGTCATAAACGAGGAGGTTTATGTAAATCAACCTTCAGGTTTTGAGGACCCTAAGTTCCCAAACCATGTTTATAAACTCAAAAAGGCTCTGTACGGCCTCAAGCAAGCACCACGTGCTTGGTATGAGAGGCTGACCAGTTTCCTGCTGACTAGAAATTACGTCAGGGGCAAAGCTGATACAACCTTATTCATTAAGAAAAAGGGTAAAGATACCCTGCTGGCCCAAATTTATGTTGATGATATAATATTTGGTGCAACTAACGAATCAATGTGCAAGGAGTTTAGCAAGCAAATGCAGACTGAGTTTGAAATGTCCATGATAGGAGAACTCAACTTCTTCCTCGGTCTTCAAATTAAACAAGGAAAGAATGGCATCTTCATCAGTCAAGCCAAATATGCCAAGGAGATTTTAAAGAAATATGACTTGGAAAATTGCAAGCCAATATCCACTCATATGGGCACTAACACTGTCCTCTGCGCTGATGAGAATGGTAAGTCAGTAGACAGCAAATTATATCGAGGTATGATAGGCTCTCTACTTTACTTAACAGCCAGTAGACCGGACATTCAGTTTTCAGTATGCTACTGTGCTAGATATCAATCTAACCCTAAGGAATCTCATTACATTGCTGTAAAAACAATCCTTAGATACTTGCAAAGCTCAGTGAATGCAGGTTTGTGGTATCCAAATACTCATGATTTTACACTAATTGGATACACTGACGCTGACTATGGACGAGATAAGCTGGAACGAAAAAGCACCTCTGGAGGATGCCACTTCTTAGGAAACTGTCTTGTATCCTGGTTCAGCAAAAAGCAGGCGTCAGTAGCCTTGTCTACCACTGAAGCTGAGTACATTGCTGTTGGTCATTGTGTTGCTCAAGTCCTATGGATTAAGCAACAGCTTGAAGACTATGGTGTTCAAACGAAGACAATTGAAGTCAAATGTGACAACAAAAGTGCAATTGATCTTTCCAAGAACCCAATTCAACACAGCAGAATGAAGCATGTCAGCATCAGACATCACTTCATTAGAGACCATGTACTCAAGGGTGAGATCAAGCTGACCTTTGTCCCAACGGACGAACAGCTTGCGGATATCTTCACGAAGCCACTGGCCCGTGAGCAGTTCAGCATACTGAGAGAAGCAATTGGTATGTTTAATCCTCTTCAGTAAATTCCCGTGCTACATAAATATGAATGCTGAGTGAATTACTATGCTGAATGATTGATTGTTTGCTAAGTAACTCATTGAAACTGACTAAACATCAAATACTGAGTAACTTGCACACTGAGTAAATTAGTTTAAACTTAAACTTTAAAATCATCCGTAAATGCAATACTGACCACTCAGAATACCAAACGCTTGACATTCTAAATACTGAGTGTTAGATCCGTTAGCATAAATGCAAAGCACGCGTATAGCCCTAGGATGACGTATTCACCGTATGTGTCATAAATGCCAGGATCTTTATCGGTACACAATCCCAAGGCAAAACTGACACATGGATTCGATTAAGATCCACAACCGTTCATTCCGTCTATAAATTATGGGAATTTCCCCATCTTTTATTCTTTACGCTTAATCAATTCTAAAGGCAAAGAAACTACTTTGAACCTCTTCTCTCTCAAATTCCTCTAAGTTTTCCATATTCGAAGAATGACTAAGTTATCTTTCAACGTCTCCGGTGCCGGCCACCAAAAGACTAACTCCGACCAACCTACTCAAAATCCCTCTACGCCGAGTAAGGAAAAATCTGGCCAGAACTCTGGTCAAGGAAAAACGGTGAAGGTCCGAACCTACTCCAAAGTATTTGAGAACGTACGCGAATGGAAGGTTGAACCCTCCAGATGGGTTTCGGAGCACTTCGTACAGAATGAACAGCCATTTGCTGAATGGATTTCCAAGAATGAATGGACTGGGCTGTTCTCGGTCAGAGATGAAACTTATCCTGACCTAGTGAGAGAGTTTTACCACAACCTCAAGGTTGCCAGTGACTCCACCGACTACCTATGCACTGAAGTAAGAGGGAAAACCATCTTCATCAACCCTCTGTACATAGGAAATCTCCTCCAGTTGAAAACTGAGGGAGCAAGGCTGAGGAAGTCAGGAGATCAGGACAAGACAAACTATGTCCACAGTTTTTGCAAACCTGATGGCTACTCAGGAGAAGTCTCAGCTTCTTCGATGGGTCAGCACCAGAAGATGGCTCACTACCTACTGAGTTATTTTATTTACCCAAAGATCAACTGCACTACATCAGCAACCAACTTTGAACAGTGCTTCATATGGCACATGCTGACGTACACCTCATCAACATGCCGGTCTTCTTAGTTGCTGGGTTCCTACGCAGCACGGGTACGCTGAGACTTGGCTCAATAATAACGAGAATCCTCATTGACCACAAAATTGACCTCGAAGGTGAGGAGAAATTTAAAGGAACTGAGATAACAGCATCTTCGCTGAGGGCACTGAAATTTGGATAGCCTTTAAAGAAAGGGAAAGCTGCTGCTGCTGCTGGCCAAGCTGAGGAAACTGCTGAGCCAAAGAAAGGACAAAGAACTAAGGCCCCAGCTTCCCATAAGAGGAAAACTGCTGAGACTCCTACTACAAACGTTGAGTCTCCAGCAAAGAAGTAGAAGTCAGCTGGCAAGACAACTGAGAAAAGAACCAGGCAAGGTGAGCCTGGAACTGAGGAAGCTGCTGAGCAACCTCAGAAGAAGCAGAAGTCTTCAACACTGGCTCCTCTAGAAGCCATACCGACCGACTTCATTGTACCGGGTGATTCTCACTTCACCCAGTGTCAAGGTACAGGTGCTGAGTCTGAGGAGCCTGAGGTCCAACTAGATGATCACTTCATCTCTCAAGTTGAGGAAGAACTTGATGGAGATAGTACTGAGGATGAAGAAGAAGAAGAAGCCAGCGGTCAGGATGATGCTGAGGATTCTGAGGAAACTGCCAGCGAATATGAAGCTGAGGATGCTAACACTGGATTAGTTGGTGGAGATGTGCATGTCGACACTGAGTTGGCTGCAGGAGTTGAGCAAGTTGACGAGCACGCTGACCAACCTAATGCTGAGCAACAGGAATCCTCTCCTACTCACTCAGAAGAACCTGCCCATACTGACACTCCACCTCGTAGAAGGCGAAAGTTGGTCAAGGCCAGTGAAAAACCAGTCCTTGAACTACCTGTGCAACTTCCAACTCTTCCTGACATTGTCCTCTCTAAGACAACTAAGGACCCTTCTACTGTCCAACTTAAGTTTTTCAATCGCCAATCCACTTCCACTACATCGGCGCCATTGGAAAAACAAGCCTCTGTTTCTTCTCAACAGGAACATGCCGACCCCAATGCATCAGCAACATCAACCAGTCAGGTTGAACCATCTACTGTTCATGTTGTTTCCTCAAGCATGGTGCTGACTCCCCATCCTTCTGCCGTCAGCACAGACAGTGTTCAGGTTATTACTTCCACAACTAAACTCTCTGCTGATCAACCACCAATTCCTCCAACTCAAGTGCAGATTGAGCATACTCTTCCAGTCACTGACCAGGGTACTCCCTTCACTCCACTTTCTTCTGGTCATACTGCTGTCCATCTGAATGCCACTGAGTCTGGAAAAAAGATCATCGACTCAGTGCAAGCATTAATCCGGGAACTTCAACATTCCACTCCTCCTGCTGCTGGTTCTACTATTCTCGAGACTACCCAGCTCTCTCAGGTCACTCCGCTTCTCAATGAAGTTAAGGGACTTAAAGATTTGCTGAATGTCATCTTATCTTTCCAAGCCCAGCAAGCTAAGTAGGATTCTATTGGCAAGTTGGCAGAAATACAGCTGACAACAGTTCAACATCTGAACTCTCTCCATCACCAAGTCCAGACGTTGTCCGCTGTGAACACTGACTACGCCACTTCCTCTGAACTCAAGATGCTCTTTGCTCAGCTTCACACTGAGCAACTGAAGACCAACGAGCAAATGGTGTCCTACAGTCAGTGCTCAGTAGAGCAAATCGGTGAGGCTATAAGACTGCTTAATCTTAATAAGCAAGAAATGGATACTGACACGTTGAAGCAGAATGAATTGCTGTCCCTCGCACAACAATCTTTCAACCACATCCGTCATAACAATATCCAACGTCATCATTATGACTCAGCTCTCTTAAAGACATTCCACCAAATCTTTGCTATGTTTAACACTTGTAAAATTATTTGACTAAATCAAATGCTGATAACATGTTTGATATTCACCTATATGCTTATAAAACATTGTCTATTAAGAACTCATTGCACAACAAATTACTCAGCGCGCGCTCTATATATTTAAACCTTCCGCCTAACACTGAGTAAATAGAATATGTAATATAGCTGACCTATATCTGAAAACTGACCTTAGACTTACTCATTTAAACCCTTAAATGTTTTAAGTAAAACTAAGTCAGTAGCTCAACCCTTACGGGGGAGTTTGCTAAATTATACTAGGTCAACTATCATGGGGGAGCTCATACTGAGTTCCTTGCTGAATAGTTTTGCCAACATCAAAATGGGGGAGTTTGTTGAAACACCTTTCCACATAATTTTGATTTGACAAAATTGTTTAAGTATAATTCAAATACATATTCTAAACACACTAAGTTTAAATGTTTTGATTTAATTCTACTAATGTGTTTGTTCAATGTTGAGTTAAAACTGTTATAAGACATAAGGATTAAAAGGCCCAAGCCCAATACGAAAGCCAAGGCCCAAGTCAAACAACTCAGTACACTCGGCCCGCGTATGTCAAGACGTTGCCGTTTTGAATGAAAACGCAACTCAGCAAATGGAAGGATCTAGAAGACCTTCGGGAACAACTTCAAGATGAAGCTGCTAAGTAGTCTCGACAAAGCGTACAAGACAGCAGCTGGCAAAGGAAAACCTCCAGACAAAGTATTTCCCCTTTGGGCAAAGTTCAGACGACACAGTATGCTGTCCAGTTGACTTTACCATAAAAGGAGAGACAGTCTGCTGAGCTGACCGAGGACAGAAGATACACCATTCTGATTGGCCGAGAGCTCTGAGCAAGTCAGGATGACAACGACATATAGCCGTTTTCCTCCAACGGTTATTTCGAAATTCGAAATGACCGATGCCCAGACGTCTCTATAAATAGTGCCATCAGAAGCTTCACTCAACACAGAACTTGATCAAGCCATTATGCTGACCAAATCTCTACAAGTTCTGCAAGCAAAGAAGCAAAGCAAAATCTTACACTACATTTCTCACATCTGTGTAAAAGTCTAGAGTGATTGTTTCAATTGTCTAAAGTATCTTAGCAAATATTTGTATAGGACAAAACACTTATCATTTCTAGAGATAGAAAGGAGAGGCTGAGTACTCGGTTTTAGTACTCAGCGGAGAGATTAGGATTGAGTAGAAGTATAGAGGAAGGTACTCTTGTCATACTCAATTGCTGATATTGTAAAAGGTTTGAGGCTCTACATTTAAATAGCTCAGTAGAGGATTTGAAATCTCGGAACGTGTTCCGGGGACAGGACGTAGGCTTAGAAGAAGCCGAACCTGGATAAATCTGCTGAGTGAAGTATTTCTTACCTTTAACTCCTTATATATATTGCTTGCTTAAATAACCAAAAACTGACCAAGTAAAGAGGTCAAGTTGAGTTGTGCGCGTTGAACGTAAGAGCTCAGGAATAGACTCTAAGTGCTATCTCCTGACTCAAGCTAAGAAACTGACCTAGTCACTAGCTGATTAAGCCAGTATCTTGCTGTTTACTCAACACCGCTGTTGAAACCTTTTTCTTCAGAAAAAGAAGTCTGCCCAAAATTGCAAAAAAAGTTTAAATAGTTCCTAACCCCCCTTGGAACTATACTTGCAACCCTACAAGGGACCAACAGGCTCAACCTGACTAGTTGAGGTGGCAGAAGCATTTTGTTCGGTATGTTCTTGTTGAGAAGAAACAGAGGCTTGCTTTTCTAATGGCGCCGATGTAGTGGAAGTTGATTGGCGTTTGAAGAATTTTAGCTTTACTGAGGAGGGGTCCTTGGTTGTCTTTGAAATGACAAAGTCAGGAAAGGTTGGTGGTGGCACAAAATCTTCACTGACAAGCTTTTCACTGGCCTTAACCAACTTTCTTCTCCTACGAGGTGGAGTGATAGTCTGAGTAGGATCTCCTGAGTGAGAAGGAGAGGATTCATGTTGCTCATCAGCAGGTTGGTCATTTTGCACTTGGACTTGATCAACATTGTGTTGGTCAAGTGCTTGCTCTTCTTCAGCATCTAACCCAGTATTGGCCTGCTCAGTTTCATCCTCACTGGCTGTCTCCTCAGAGTCCTCAGCGTCATCCTGACCGCTGGCTTCTTCTTCTTCTTCATCGGTACTGTCACCATCAAGTTCTTCCTCAACTTGTGAGATGAAATGATCATCCAGTTGTACCTCATGTTCATCATGCTCAGCTACACTACCTTGACATTGGGTGAAGTGAGAGTCACCCGGTACAATGAAGTCAGTAGGTATGCCATTGAAGGGAGTCAGTGTAGAAGATTTCTGCTTCTTCTGAGGTTGCTCAGCAGTCTCCTCAGTTCCAGGCTCACCTTGCCTGCTTCGTTTCTCAGCTGACTTCTGCCTTTTTGCTGGAGACTCAACATTTTTGGAAGGAGTCTCAGCAGTTTTCCTTTTCCGGGAAGCTGGGGCATAGTCCTTCTCCCTTTCTTTGGCTCAGCAGTTCCATCAGCTTGTCCAGCAGCAGCAGCACCTTTACCTTTATTCAAAGGCTGTCCAAACTTTAATGCTCTTAATGAGGCAGCTGTGATCTCAGTTCCTCGAGTCTTCTCCTCACCTTGGAGATCAACTTTATGGTCGATGAGGATTCTTGTGATGATTGATCCTAGCCTCAGCATGCCAGTACTTCGAAGGAAACCAGCAACAAGAAAGACTGGCATGTTGATGGGAGTGTACGTCAGCATATGCCATATAAAGCATTGCTCGAAGTTAGTTGCTGATGTAGTACAGTTGATCTTTGGGTAGATGAAGTAGGTCAGCAGGTAATGAGCCATCTTCTGGTGCTGACCCATTGATGAGGCTGAGACTTCTCCTGAGTGGCCCTCAGGTTTGCAGAAGTTTTGTTCATACCCAGTGCCATCCTGATCTCCCGATCTTCTCAGCCTTGCTCCCTCAGTTTTTAATTTGAGAAGATTTCCTAAGTAGAGAGGGTTGATGAAGATGGTTTTCTCTTTCACCACAGTGCACAGGTAGTCAGTGTTGTCATTTGCAACTTTGAGGTTGTGGTAAAACTCCCTTACCAGGTCAGGATAGGTTTCATCCCTAACCGAAAACAGCTCCATCCAGCCATTTTTTGAAATCCACTCGCAGAAGGGTTGTTTGTTTTGCACGAAGTTTTCTGATACCCATCTTGAGGGCTCAACTTTCCAGTCGCGGACGTTCTCAAAAACCTTGGAGTAGGTCCTGAATTTTACAGGTTTTCCCTGACCAGAGGTTTGGCCAGCTTTTCCTTTGCTCGGCGAGGTTATTTTGGTAGGTTCCGGCATAGAGGTTTGCCTGGAAGTGTCATCGGAGCTGGGTTTAGAGTGGCCAGCACCGGAGATGTTGTAGGAAACCTTAGTCATTGTTGAGGATGGGAAAGCTTAGAGGGATTTTGAGAGAGAAAGAAATTCTTTTCCAGAGTATTCGATAAGCGTAAAGAATAAAAATGGGGAATTTCCCATTATTTATAGAGGTAAGGTGTGGTGTGGATCTTAATCGAATCCATGTGTCAATTTTGCCTTGGGATTATGAACTGACAAAGATCCTGGCATTTATGACACATACGGCGTATACATCATCCTAGGGCTATACGTGTGCTATTGCATTCATTCTAACGGATCTAACACTCAGCGTTTAGAATACTAAGCGTTTGATATTCTGAGTGGTCAGTATTGCATGAAGGGATGATTTCTAAGTTCAAGTTTAAACTAACTTACTCAGTGTGCAAGTTTACTCAGTATTTGATGTTCAGACAGTTTCTATGAGTACACAGCAAAGACAATCATTCAGCATAGTAATTCACTCAGCATTCATATTCATTTAGCACAGGAATTTACTGAAGAGGATTAAACATACCAATTGCTTCTCTCAGTATGCTGAACTGCTCACGGGCCAGTGGCTTCGTGAAGATATCCGCAAGCTGTTCGTCCGTTGGGACAAAGGTCAGCTTGATCTCACCTTTGAGTACGTGGTCTCTAATGAAGTGATGTCTGATGCTAACATGCTTCATTCTGCTGTGTTGAATTGGGTTCTTTGAAAGATCAATTGCACTTTTGTTGTCACATTTTACTTCAATTGTCTTTGTTTGAACACCATAGTCTTCAAGCTGTTGCTTAATCCATAGGACTTGAGCAACACCATGACCAGCAGTAATGTACTCAGCTTCAGTGGTAGACAAGGCTACTGACGCCTGCTTTTTGCTGAACCAGGATACAAGACAGCTTCCTAAGAAGTGACATCCTCCAGAGGTGCTTTTACGTTCCAGCTTATCCCGTCCATAGTCAGCGTCAGTGTATCCGATAAGTGTAAAATCATGAGTATTTGGATACCATAAACCTGCGTTCACTGAGCTTTGCAAATATCTAAGGATTCTTTTTACAGCAATGTAATGAGATTCCTTAGGGTTAGATTGATATCTAGCACAGTAGCATACTGAAAACTAAATGTCCGGTCTACTGGCTGTTAAGTAAAGTAGAGAGCCTATCATATCTCGATATAATTTGCTGTCTACTGACTTACCATTCTCGTCAGCGCAGAGGACAGTGTCAGTGCCCATAGGAGTGGATATTGGTTTGCAATTTTCCAAATCATATTTCTTTAATATCTCCTTGGCATATTTGGCTTGACTGATGAAGATGCCATTCTTTCCTTGTTTAATTTGAAGACCGAGGAAGAAGTTGAGTTCTCCCATCATGGACATTTCAAACTCAGTCTGCATTTGTTTGCTAAACTCTTTGCACATTGATTCGTTAGTTGCACCAAATATTATATCATCAACATAAATTTGGGCCAGCAGGGTATCTTTACCCTTTCTCTTAATGAATAAGGTTGTATCAGCTTTGCCTCTGACGTAATTTCTAGTCAGCAGAAAACTGGTCAGCCTCTCATACCAAGCACGTGGTGCTTGCTTGAGGCCATACAGAGCCTTTTTGAGTTTATAAACGTGGTTAGGGAATTTAGGGTCCTCAAAACCTGGAGGTTGATTAACATAAACCTCCTCGTTTATAACTCCATTAAGAAATGCACTTTTGACATCCATTTGGAATAGTTTAAAGTTCATGTAAGATGCATATGCACATAGAATTCTAATTGCCTCTAGCCTTGCCATAGGGGCAAAGGTCTCACCGTAGTCAATACCTTCTTGCTGACTGTAGCCCTGAGCTACAAGCCTTGCTTTGTTCCTGACTACATTCCCTTGTTCGTCCATCTTGTTTCTGAAGACCCATCTTGTTCCAATGGTCTTTTGACTCTTTGGATGAGGCACTAGCTCCCATACATCGTTTCTTCTGAATTGATATAGCTCCTCTTGCATTGCGTTCATCCAGAATTCATCGTACTCAGCTTCAGCGAAATTATTCGGTTCTTGAACTGAGACGAAAGCAACATTGCTGAGGTACTTCCTGAGTTGATTCCTCGTCATCTGGGTATTCCCAGCAGAATCAAGGATTGCACTTTCTGAGTGCCCTCTTGGGATCCTTATCTCTTTAGGTAGATTCATGTCTTGTGCTGTCTGTGTTTCAACAATCTCTGCAGAAGTAGATGGGTCAGTAAAAGTAATCTTAGGTTCACTCTTACTCTTGGTCAGCCTTTTAGTGAATGACTCAGTAGCTGGTTCTTGGTCAGCGATGGTTACTGAGTGTGGATCATCTTCGGTCAGCGGCTGGTATCTACCTGCAGGGTTAGTTTCGTCGAACTCTACATGTACCGACTCTTCTAAAACTTGAGTTCGCTTATTAAAAACTCTGTATGCTTTGCTGTTTGTTGAGTAGCCCAAAAAGATAGCCTCATCAGCTTTTGAATCAAACTTTACTAAGCTATCTTTGGTATTTAAAATAAAACATCTACAGCCAAAGGCACGAAAGTATCCAATATTGGGCTTTCGTCCTTTCCAAAGTTCATAGGGGGTTTTCTTTAGTATAAGTCTAACTAGAGCCCTATTAAGAATATAGCACGCTGTGTTAACAGCCTCTCCCCAAAAATACTTTGGAAGCCTATGCTCATCCAGCATTGTCCTGGCTATTTCAACCAGAGTTCTGTTCTTCCTTTCTACAACCCCATTTTGCTGAGGTGTTCTAGGAGCAGAAAAATTATGGTCAATGCCGCTGGCTTCACAGAATTCAACAAACTTTTGGTTTTTGAATTCTCCACCATTATCACTACGGATGTGAGCTAATTTTAGGTCTTTTTCATTTTCAATTTTTCTAACCAAATTTGAAAATGTCTCAAAGGTTTCATCCTTGCTGGTCAGCAAGATGATCCACGTATACCGAGAGAAGTCATCTACAATGACCAAGGAAAATCTTCTTCCACCCAGACTCAGCGGCTGGACTGGACCAACGAGATCCAAGTGTAGTAACTCTAACGGACGTTTAGTTGAGACAATATTTTTGCTATGAAAAGATTGTTTGGTTTGTTTTCCAGCTTGACAAGCGTGGCATAATTGATCTTTTTCAAATTTAAGTTCAGGCAGTCCCTCAACTAATTGCTTTCTTGCTAGTTTGGCCAGGAGGTCCATGCTTACATGACCAAGTCTCCTGTGCCATAGCCAGGAATTCTCTTCCTTTGATACTAAGCACACAGTTTTTGAAAACTTTTTCTCTAACTCTAGCATAAAGACATTATCTATGCGAGGGGCAGTTAAAATTAACTCATTTGTATTACTCTCGTATATTTTATATCCAGTAGCATCAAATATAACTTTTCTCCCATTGTCACATAGCTGAGCTACGCTGAGTAAGTTATATTTGAGTCCGCTGACTAGGGAGACAGATTCAATAGTAGGATTACCTCCGATGGTTCCTAACCCTACTATTTTACCCTTCTTGTTGTCTCCAAAACTTACACTTCCTCCTCGTTTACGCTCAAACGTGATGAACTGAGTTTCATCACCCGTCATATGCCTTGAGCATGCGCTGTCAATATACCACATCTTTTAGGTACCCAATTCTTTTTGGGTCCTTGCTTGTTAGGTGCAACAGGTAAAGCATCATATTTTATTTTATGGCGACATACATGGACAGTATGGCCATTCTTTTCACAGAAGTCACAACTGACCTTCTGTTTAGGATGTTTCACTGACTTGTCAGCACCCCAGTGCTGAGCGTGCCAGCACACCTTAGTGGTGTGTCCTAACTTCCCACAAAAGTCACACTAGACTTTTCGCTGGGGATTCCATCTCTACTGAGTACCTTGGTACTGAGTTTTCAGAGGACTGTTTCTTTTATTTGGAACCTTTAGTTGGTTCTGGATAGTTATGACGTCCTTTCTCAGTTTTTTTGAAACTGACTGGACTTCAGAGACAGACTCATGTATGATCTTCATGTTATCATGCAGAGTTGAATTGTCCTGAAGAAGGAATCTGAGGTCACTCAGTTTGACCTCTTCCACTTCGTCACAGCGCCTGCTGAGTGCTCTAACTTTCTTATTACACTTCTTGACAAGTGTATAGAGATCACTCAGGGCATTAACCATATCGTTTCTGAGCTAAGGAAGAGAAATTACCTCATTCGATTGCTCTTCGTCATCTGATAGGTCAGCATGCTTAGAGACGCATGGCTCAGCAAGTTCGTCAGCCATGTAGCATATCTTCGCTGACTCGGTGGCCTCAGTTTCTGTAGATGAAGACTCATCACTGTCGCTCTAATTAGCCACCATTGCCTTCTTCCCACTCTTCTTGTCTTTTCTCAGTGTGGGGCAGTTTGACTTAATATGGCCGGTTTAATGGCACTCAAAGCATGTAATGGGCTTTGAGCTGTCCTTTTTGTATTTGCTGTCACTTGAGTCAGCCTTATACTTATCAAACTTTCTGTAAGGCTTTTTAGAGTATTTGTCATTCTTCCTGAATAGCCTTTTCATCTTCCTTGTGAACATAGCCATCTCCTCATCGTCAGTTGAGCTCCCGTCAGTGGAGTCGGCTTTCATGACAAGGGATTTCTGCTTCTTGTCTTTAGATTTTTCCTTCACCTCAAAGTTTTTCATGGATATCTCATGGGTCAGCAATGAACCGATGAGTTCGTCATATTTGTAGGTGGTTAAATCCTGAGCTTCCTCAACTGCTGTCTTCTTTGCTTGCCAGTCTTTAGGAAGACTCCTGAGTATCTTTTTGACTTGTTCTTCCTCAGTGAAGATTTTTCCAAGTCTCTTGAGCTCATTAATGATGTTGGTAAACCTTGCATTCATGTCTGAAATGCCCTCATCATTGTTCATCTCGAACAGGTCGTACAGTCTCATCTGCTGATTCACCTTGGACTCCTTTACTTTATTGGTTCCCTCGTAGGTGACTTCCAGCTTTTTCCAGATCTCTTGTGCCGACTCACAACCTGAGATTTTATTATATTCTGCAGCATCGAGCGCACAGTGAAGCATATTGATAGCCGAAGCGTGATTTTGAAGCTTCTTAAGATCATCCTCTGTCCATTTGGCCTCAGCTTTTACAACTGTTTGGCCAGCCACAACTTCGACAGGTACAAATGGGCCTTGGACTATAGATAGCCAGGCACTCATGTTTGTAGCCTGAATGAAATTTTTCATCCTATTCTTCCAGAAGGTATAGTTTGACCCGAAGAATAGGGGAGGCCTAGTAATGGACAGCCCCTCAGGCAGTATCTGAGTTGTTTGGTTTCCAGGGAGAAACCGAGTGCTGTTTTCGCCCATGGTAGGGATCAGCTCAAGGTTGTTAGACCTTTTACAGTGAGCTTTTAAGCTCTGATACCACTTGTTGGTCCCTTGTAAGATTGCAAGTATAGTTCCAAGGGGGGGTTAGGAACTATTTAAACTTTTTTTGCAATTAGGGCAGACTTCTTTTTCTAAGGAAAAAGGTTTTAACAGCGGCGCTGAGTAAACAGCAAGGTACTGGCTTAGTCAACTGGTGACTAGGTCAGTTTCTTAGCTTGAGTCAGGAGATAGCACTTAGAGTCTATTCCTGAGCTCAGACGTTCAACGCGCACAACTCTACTTGACCTCTTTACTTGGTCAGTTTTTGGTTATTTTAAGCAAGCAATATATATAAGGAGTTAAAGGTAAGAAATACTTCACTCAACAGATTTATCCAGGTTCGGCTTCTTCTAAGCCTACGTCCTGTCCCCGGAACACGTTCCGAGATTTCGAATCCTCTACTGAGCTCTTTAAAGGTAGAGCCTCAAACCTTTTACAATCTTAGCAACTGAGTATGACAAGAGTACCTTCCTCTATACCTCTACTCAATCCTAATCTCTCGCTGAGTACTATAACCGAGTACTCAGCCTCTCCTTTCTATCTCTAGAAATGATAAGTGTTTTGTCCTATACAATGATTGCTAAGACACTTTAGACGATTGAAATAATCACTCTAGACTTTTACATAAATGTATGAATTGTAGTGTAAGATTTTGCTTTGCTTCTTGCTTGCAGAACTTGTGTAGAAATTTGGTCAGCGTAATGGCTTGATCAAGTTCTGTATTGAGTGAAGCTTCTGATGGCACTATTTATAGAGACGTCTGGGCATCGGTCATTTCGAATTTCGAAATAACCGTTGGAGGAAAACGGCTACCTATCATTGTCATCCTGACTTGCTCAGAGCTCTCGGCCAATCAGATTTGTGTATCTTCTGTCCTCGGTCAGCTCAGCAGACGGTCTCTCCTTTTATGGTAAAGTCAACTGGACAGCATACTGTGTCGTCTGAACTATACGCAAAGTAGAAATACTTTGTCTGGAAGTTTTCATTTGTCAGCTGATGTCTTGTACGCTTTGTCGAGACTACTCAGCAGCTTCATCTTGAAGTTGTTCCCAAAGGTCTTCTAGATCCTTCTTTTGCTGAGTTGCGTTTTGTTCAAAACGGCAACGTCTTGACAAACGCGGGCCGAGTTGTACTGAGTTGTTTGACTTGGGCCTTGACTTCCGTATTGGGCTTGGGCCTTTTAATTCTTGTGTCTTATAAACAATTTTAACTCAACATTGAACAAACACATTAGTAGAATAAATCAAAGCATTTAAACTTAGTGTGTTTAGAATATGTATCTCAATTATACTTAAACAATTTTGTCAAATCAAAATTATGTGGAAAGGTGTTTCAACATGTATTGTCTCGGTTCACTCTAGCACGGACTCCTTCGGACTGTGAGGAGTAATACATGTCGTGGTACTACCTGCATTCACACCATCAGCTACTGCCGGATATGCCTGCACCTGGACCGACTATTCATACTCGCTCGAACAATGAAGTGGTAAGTGATTTAAGTTTTAATCAACTTATTTACAATTATCAAATTATATTAAATGAAATGATATTTATTCATTTTGGGGTATTTCTTTTGCCAGTGGGTTAGCCGTTTCGCTAACTGGGAAAAAGGTGCATTGGAGGCGATGAACCTTCTTGATGAGGATGTTGCGGCTGAGTGGAGACAGTCGTATGACCAGATTTTGGATGCTTGGCATTCGGCCAAGTGATTTTTGGTTGTGTTTTAGTACTTTTTATTATAGTTGTACGGATAATATTTGTATTATGTACTTGGTATTTTAGTACTTTAATTATATAAGTACGTTGTTTATTACTGTTTTTTATTCACTACCTGGTATCAAAACTGTAACTGTAACCATCCAGAACATCACAGAATTAAATCAGAATCAACTTGTAACATACATAGAGCTAACTACATCCATCCAGAACATTCCAGAATCAATACAGATTCAATTCAGACTCAACCTGTAACTCGACTCAACAAAACTGTATCAAAACTGTAACTGTAACCATCCAGAACATTACAAAATTCAATCAGAATCAACATGTAACATATATAAAGCTAACTGGATCCATCCAGAACATTCCAGAATCAATACAAACTCAATTCAGACTCAACCTGTAACTCGACTCAACAAAATTGTATCAAAACTGTAACTGTAACCATCCAGAACATTACAGAATTCAATCAGAATCAACCTGTAACATATATAGAGCTAACTACATCCATCCAGAACATTCCAAAATCAATACAGACTCAATTCAGACTCAACCTGTAACTCGACTCAATAAAACTGTATCAAAACTGTAACTGAAATATACACAATAACAGCTAATTGTATCTAAGGTTAACCAATCTTATCCATTGTGCTCTCCTATCAGCATACAAGTGATCCTACCATTCAACGCTATGATCATGGTGTTGAGTCCACCATGCCAGTATAGGGGGGACTGGAAAATTAAGAGATAATTTTAAACGAATATAGTGGCGATAGTGATTACCCAAATGAGCTATGCAGATCTCTCGTTCTGGTCTTGTAGCAGTGGATGCGACATACAATGGTAACACAATACCACAAAAGCTAGGTGTAATTCCACCCATGAAACCGAAAACATTACAGCAACATTGTACAATGTAGCAATCGGAAACAATTCATCATAAACGGGCATCCAATGCTCCTGCGAACAAGCTCCACCGTCCCAACTTATCCTATTAATTGATGCATCAACACCGTCAATTAACACATTTTCATACTGAAAACGGTTAGCAATGATTTCATTCCTAAGGTTATGCCTAACTAATTGCCACGATTCTTCGGTGCCAAAAATGTAGGTAGAAACAACACGGAAGCCACAATTTCCATCACCGATTATGTCATTATATGTTTCAACGTAGGGCTTAATGATCCCAATTATTTTGTCAGAATGTACGAAATCATTAACTTCATACGTATTTCCATCTACATTGAGTGAAATGAGATATTGTAAACCGCACAGAACTTATGTTAAGTGTAAATGAATTAGATATTGCAAAACTGTATTACCCGAGGATGCAAAATTATGGACAGGTGATGAAGAGCTTCTCCTACCACTTCTACCATGGCTCATAGATGAACTACTAAAACGAGCATGTCCACGCCGAGTTTCATTGTACTCCTAGGCACTAGGCGTACGTTTTGTGGATTTACTCGCCTTGGGTCATCCTCGAACGTTAATTTTTACATCAGGTTCGGTGTAATGTGCGTCATCAGGGTGTAGTTGATCATGTATAAGTATTGAAATGTTCCGCATTAAGGCTGGGTCACCTTTAGAGACCTGGTCGACTAAGGATTTAAAATATCTCTGATCCTCCGTATGATCATGACACCCTTCAGTTTCACGAGTCTGACCATAATTAATCAAAAGTGTTCTCTAGAACACATGAACCCTCTTAATACTGATCATTTTGTTAGACTCATAAGCTTGTTTGATCTCGTATGCACATGGTATCTGATTAGAGGTTCTCAATACACAACCACAGAGCGCATTCACTTCATGGCTCAAACTTCTCATGCGATCTAACTCAACATTGAGCAGTTGCATGCAGTAGTGGGAGACTTTGCATACCAGGTAGTTAAAGGAGAATCCGAAGTAAAAGACTCCTTTACGAAGCCTGGACTGCTCAAGCATGTACCTGATAAGAAGATAAACATACTATCAGTTGACTGAGATTACAAATACATGATAAGAATATAAACATCTTCTAGTAGAACGTATTGAAAATACCTGATATTAGTTGCTTGGGATTCTATCTGCTTGTGAACCTTCTGCTATACCGTATCTAGGGATCCTGTGGCTGTATTGAGCCATTACTTTAGACTCGCATGTTCGCTCTCCACAGGATAAGAAGTTGTGTTGCCAAAATGTAGGAAATTTTTCGTCCAAGCAACAACAAACTTCTCCTTATGCACCAACCACGGCTCCTCAACGTACGAGATAAGAGTTTGGTACCTGCTCATCGAATCCTTCATCTTGCTCAGATTTTGCTCGTACTTCGTAATGGATAAAGATTGAATTATTGTTCTCCATTTTCCATTCTTGAATTTACCGGCAATTGATTTGTCTCCCGTAATTCTATACACCCGATCTTCTACATCCTTGTTTATATGCCAAGTGTATAACAAGTGTGCTATATGTGGGAAAACCTCTAGGATCGGCTTCAACAACCCTAACTCCCTATCACTGATGATAACAGTCGGGTTGAGATCAAACCCAATCAAAACCCTCAGCCGCTGCAGGACCCAACGTTAGCTTCCTTCAGTCTCATCTTTAATGATGACATGTGCGATCTTAAAATTGTTATTACAAGGCGTCACCCCAACAATTTCAACAAATGGCATTTTGTACTTGTTGGTTTTGTACGTTGAATCAATGCCGATGTACCAGTAATAGGTCCTGAATAAATCTACTGATTCTGGATGTGCCATAAACACATGTGTAATCAGGCCAGAATGAGGATCAACTTGCGTATAATGAGCATACTTGTTCTCGAGAGCAATATGATAGAACTGACTAGCCAAGTCTCTACCTTCGAACCCATCCTCCTCATCTTATCCCTATAGTTGTAGACGTGTTTAATTGTTGGGTTATCTTCGGGATGCTTTTCTTTAACGGCTGCTAAAATAGCACAAGGCTTTGCTTGAGCCGAACTCATATCACGAACATTTAATTTAGATGCGGTACTGAGTCCGCTCATCTGCTGACTTCCCTCTGGATACACACGTAACGAATGATTGTGTTGACCAGTTAATCCAGCCTTAGTCTTTATCCCCAACCAGTAAGGTCTAGCCGTTGATAGGCTTTAATCTCAAATTTACACCTGCACGCTTTAGTTTTAGTTTTTCATATTAACCATGCATCATCTGTTCTCCCTTTGTAGCGTTCACCCCGTGAACATCTCAATTGCTTTTGCTTTCCACCATGTTTATGCGAAGATGTTATAATCTCAAACCCAATTCGAATAGCTACCTGTTTTGCCCAATTAACAACATCTTCACACGAAGGGAAAACGGTGTCCATTATAAAACGGGAACTGTAATCAATGCCATCGGGTTGCCAATCTTCTAACGGTTCCTGAATATATAAAAAATGCATAATATGTATTAACAATACGCGCAAAAATTTAAAAAAATGGCATTTGGGTGCATAATAGGTATTAACAATACGCGTAAAAATTAAAAAAATTTAAATTTGGGACTTATTCGGGCAACCCTCTTGGGCGACGCCCGATTTTACTCGGGCGTCACCCATTCTTCCGGGGATCCGTTTGCCTATAAAAGGCACGGATCCCCATGCATTTTAGGGAGGAATTTTTTTGGAGCTTTCTCACTCTAGACATTTTTAGAGAGAGAAAGTCAATTTTTTGGAGAAAATATTTTTTTTCTCAAAAAAATCCAAATTTTCCCAAAGTTAAATTTTTACTAAAAAAACACAAAAAACCGGAAAATCACGACTCGTGGAATCAATCGACCTCGACTGTCAGATACAGAATTTAAGGTATTATCCGAGGACTAGACTCTTTTATTTTATTTAATTTATTTTCTTCTTCCGTTTATTTTTATGTTATAGTTTTTATTTATTTAGTTATTCGTTTATTTTATCACGTTTTATTTAATTAGCGTATTTATTTAATTTTCGTCTCGTATTGAATAAAATTCGGTTTTGTTTTAAAATAAAAAACATCATTTTAATATCCCAATACGAACCGTGATCCGATAAAAAGGTAGTTCGGGTATTGAAAACGTTGTAATTATAAGTGTTAATCTAAAGAATTTCCAAATAACGTTTTAAAATAAAAACGTCGTTTTAGGAACTTCCGTTATTGACTATGATCCATATTTGGTAGTTCGGAAATCCCAAACGATTGAATTAGATTTAATTTAAAGCTTTTGAATAAATCTGGAAATAATTGGAGTGCTGCTGTAATTTGCCATTTCTGTCACTAATTGCTGTTTACCGACGGATTTTCCGTCGGTAAATCTGCCAGTATGTAAAAAATATCATTTCAGTCCATCTTTCTTAACTTTTAAGTTTTTAATCCTTTATACATATATGTATAGTTATGTAATATATATTTTCAAATTATTTTTTAGCCATTTGGTATATATGCTTATTTAAGATGTTTGTATATCACTTTTTATTTTATTTTTAAGCATAAGTATATGTATATGTATATATATATTCTCTCTTTCATTCATTTGAGTTATATTAGATTTTATTTTAAATGTTATTTACTTGGGCATTTTGGGAGATAATTAGTAGATATTAGTGGATAAATATATAGTATTTTTAACATTTAAAATTATATTAGTTATGTATACATATAGTTTTGGGGATATTTGGGCTATGTTAGTTATTATTAAATAAAGCTATTTTGAGTAATAAATGTTATTTGCTTATTTATGAATTTTATTTACCATTTCACATGTTTAAAAGTACAAATGTATTATATTTAGTATTTTCATATATGTATTATATAGTCTCTTTTCATTAACTTTTATTTTCATGTTCCCTTTTTGATTTAAATGTATATATATATGCTTATATTATTTTCTTCATTCTTTTGGACCATTTATGGGTCCATGTTTCAAATGGGCTTTATTTGGGAGTGAATTTTGGCTCAAATATGTTTATTATTGTAAATATGACTAGTAGAGAATCCATTAAGGAAAAGGGGAAAATAAATCACAAAAGAGTTTTCAATTTAATTATTTAAACTAATGAATTTTTTAGAGGTTCCCAATGTAAATAAATAGAGTTTTCTTGACATTTCAAGTCGTTTCTCAAACGCCATGTTTTAAAACCTTAGTCCGTTCCAATGACGGATTAAGCGAACATTGTAATTAAAATCGTTTTCATTGTAAATAATGAAGTTTTGAATCGTTTTCTTAAAGGATTTGTATAAAAATAAAATTGACTTGTATGTTTAATCACGTTTTCTTAATAAAGGTTTTTATCTCAACGTCTTCAAACACTCGAGTCGTTCCAATGGCGATTCGAGTAAACTTCATCAAACGGGGTTTTAAAACGCACCTAAATAGTTCCAACGACGATTAAGGTGCGAACCATGTAAATAAACTTGTTTTGGGTAAATGAATGAGTACAGAATAAACACGCAATATGACATTTAAAGTTGTAAATAAATCACTTCTTTCTTCCCCCTTTTCTGTGTATGTATAACGTAAATGGGTGATTCTTTACTTATGTGGCTTTTCAATAATATATGCTCAAAACGGCTTCCAAAGTGAGAAAGAAAAGGTTTCAAATGAATTTTAAACTTAAAGAAATATGCGATTAGTCCGTTATCGCCTAACATGCTGAGTAGGAGGCCGGTGGTTCATAACCGGGCGATGTCGGGGTGCCTAGTAGCCTTTCTCCGGAAAGGAGCTAGCCTTCTCGGCTCGTACCCAAGTTTCCCGAACCCACACCGGTCTCCCGCAAGGGATCGGTGTTCATTTTTCCATTCATGGGTGGCGACTCTTTCATATCTCCGAGCTCCGGTCCTGCCGAGCAGCTTGATTCCACGATTGGTTGCTTTCGGCGCCAATCACCGCTTACGTCGCCATGAGGTTGTCCACCCCCCGGTCCGCCCGGGAGATTAGGCCGCGGCACCTCGTCTAACAGCGGCCCATCCCGCAGGTGGAACGGGCGGCGCACGCTGCTCGTTCTACTAGTGGAACGAGCGGCGCATGCCGCTCGTCCGTTCGATAGTTCATCCGTTCGGCCTACGCCGTCCGTTTAGGCTAATTCCATAAAAAAAAATCAAAATTTAAAAAACGAATTTTTAATTTAAATTTATATTGTAAGATTGCCTCGTGTTCGAAATCATGGTCTTCGGGAATGCTCGGGTCCATTTTCGTCAAATTCGGGTTTTTAGGCTTGGGAGAGAAAGAGAGAAATAAAAATTTGAGTTTTTGAAAAAAATAAATGAGGAAGGCATAAATGTCAAAAGGGTGCGGTGGATGAAAAAAAGTTGCGGTATATAGCATTACTTATGATTCATATTCCGGTGATTACAAAAATATAATATTTGTAGCTAATTCGGATTTTGATCAGTTTGGAGTTTTTTTCCTTGAAAAAGAACTGTGAAAAGTAAAAAGAAAAAATGCTCGTGGTTTGTCAAATTTACACACAGTTACTTATGATTTAAAAAGGGTCATGCTATTTACCGCCTTCAAATTACTTACCACCACTTCCATTTGGACAATTTTGCCATTTGCATAAAAATTTAAGAGAAAATTTTAAAATTTGACCTAAACGGATGCGGCACCCGCCTAACCCATGGTGGGGCGGATATGGCATCCGCCCGACCCATGGCGGGAATAGATGGCACATCCGCCTCCACCATGGTTGGGGCGGATGCGGCATGCGTTTCCGCCATGGGTCGGTCGGATTCCGCATCCGCCCCACCATGGGCCGGGTGGATACCGCATCCTTTTAGGGCAAATTTTGAAATGTGCAAAATCGTAAAAATTTTAGTGACGAAAAATACTAAATCGTTCAATTTTTCTGACGGAAAATGCAAAATCGTCATGAAAAATATGTATTATTTTCATGAGTTCATTGATAAAAAAAAATGTAAAATTTTAATGTTTCCGACGTGTAATCATCCATTTTCGGAGTTCGGGTTGTCACAAATCAATTATTTTCATAATTTCAATCATTGTTGTTCGGGTTTATGATTTTCGAGAGAGAATTTTCAGTTTTTGATCAAAATTATGAGAAGGGCAAAAAAGTCCAAATGAGGATGGTGATAAGTAATTTGGGGGGTGGTATTTAGTAGCTCACTTTAAAAAGTTCTAAATATAGATTTGTAATATGTGTCATTACAATAAAATATTTCAAATTACTGTTAAATTCTGATTATAATCAATTGCATTTTTATTTTTAAAAAAATATTCTTATATATCGACAAAACACAACTCTCTCAAAACATAACTCTATTACGGTACCATAAATCTTATGATGGGAATTTTACGTTTTTGTTATTAATTTTACAGTTTATGAACTAGAACCGATTCTAGAGAGAGTTTCCTAGACCGGGGCTTACGGCCTCACAAAATTATGAGGCCTCAAATTTCCATTCACTCATGGGAAGAAAACTGTTAAGGCATACCTTTTGTATATTAATGGCTTAATACCTTCCTAGTCTCCCCAAGTTGTCCGATAGCTGCAACTGACCCCTTCGAACTTAGACTTGTGATAACTAACCCCTTCTACTTACTTATTTGAAACAAATAACCTCTCAAATAGTTTATTTCATGAGTTTTGTTTGCTCTTTTAGTTAATGTATCAGTAGATTAGTTAGATGAAGCAACTAATATTTTGAAATCTTTTATTTCTGATGTAATATTATGTTGAATGGTTTTTTAGGTTTAGGGATTATTTGTTCTAAATAAGCAACTTGCGGAGTTATTTGTTCCAATTGAGTAATTTGAGGGGTTATTTGTTCCAAATAAGCAAATTGAGGAGGTTAGTTGTCACAAGTCTAAGTTCGGAAGGTCAGTTGCAGGATTGAGACAATTTGGGGGGCTGAGAAGGTATTAAGCCTATATTAATTCTTTTCTTAAATTAAGCCTCTATTAAGTGAACTGCTAAATACCACCCCCAAATTACTTATCACCGCCCTTATTTGGACTTTTTTGCCCAACTCATAATTTTGATCAAAAACTGAAAATTCTCTCTCCAAAATCATAAACTCGAACAACAATAATTGAAATTATGAAAATAATTGATGTGTGACAATCCAAACCCCGAAAATGGATGATTACGAGTCGGAAACATTAAAATTTATATTTTTTTATCAAATAACTTATGAAAATAATACATATTTTTCATGACGATTTTGCATTTTTCGTCATAAAAAATTGGAGAATTTTGTACTTTTCGTCACAAAAAATTGAACGATTTAATATTTTTCGTCACTAAATTTTTTACGATTTTGCATATTTCAAAATTTGGTCTAAACGGATGCCGCATCCGTTCGATCCATGGTGGGAACGGATGCCGTATCCGTTCGACCCATGGTGGGAACGGATGCCACATCCGTTTAGGCCTAATTTTGGTCGATTCTCTAAAAAAAAAATTCAGTTTTGAAAAAAAATTATATAAAGGGCAAAATTGTCCAAATGGAAGCGGTGATAAGTAATTTGGAGCGGTAAATAGCAAAACCAATAAATAAAAGAACTATTGGGTAAATTACACCTACGACCTGTGAATTTTACCCTCTTTGACATTATGATCATTGGAATTCAATTTTTAATGGTATAGCTACTGAACTTTACACGTTTTAACACCAGTGGCTACTAACTAACCACTTAAAATGACCGTTAACGATCTCAAAATAAAAATATTCAATAATTAAATTTTTTTAGAACGACATTTATCATGAAACTACATGTTTTATTTTTCAAATCTCTCTAAAAATTCACTCTCTTTCTTCTAACCAAAGAACACCTAAATGACATCAAAACGAAAATTTTCAAGAATTAAAGTTTCTTAGAATATCATTAACTCTTTGAATTTTTTATTTTGAGGCGTTGAGTGGTCATCGGTGTTAAAAAAGTGTAAAGTTTAGTGACCATAATGTTAAGAATTGAATTCAGTAACCATAATGTTAAAAAGAGCAAAGTTCAATGATCATGAGTGTTATTAGCCTTTGCGAATTATATGAAATCATAGACTGTGAGACAATTCGCTTGCTTTCTCTCCACAGACAATTAGGTCCAAGTTCTTCCAACCATGGAGATTAATTTTCAGGAATTAATATAGTTTACTCTCAAAAAAAGAGTTAAAATAGTCTCTAAATTTAGTAGACCGTGTCATTTTAGTCCAAATCAAAATTTAAATATCAATTTAGCCCTAAAGTTCGTAAAAAAAACTTGACAAATTAGCCTAAATTAACAAACTTTGAGGTATTAAAATTGATTGCTTTTAAGCTAATTGGTCAATTTTTGCCAACTTCAAGATTCAGTTGATATCTAAACTTCGATTGAAATTTTTATTCAATTGATAAAAAAGGATAAGGTGCAAAACTGCACCAACGTTTAGAGCCAGGAGCAATTTTACCCATAATGTTTAAAATGTCACAATTTTACCCCTAGAGTTGATAGTCATGAGCAATTTTACCCCTAACGTAGATATTTTGTTCCTTATTTACATATTGGTTGGTTCTAAAAAAATATATTTCATATTTTTTTTATAATTTAATAATAGACTTAGAAATTAATATTTATAAATTCAATGAGATATTTGAATTTATTTTAGAACTTGTACAAAATACAGTAAATTTAGGGTTAATAGTAGACTTAGACTAATATATAATTTGCATTGTAGTTAATAATATACCCGGTTTACTATTTTGTATTTATTATTTCTCAAATAATATTAAATTTAGATGTGAAAAAATAGTACAAAATTTGTCTAAAGCCTCCAAAATGTTGGAAACGCCGTTGTTATGAACTAAATTAATATTTAAGTTCATTTTACATGACTGCAATTCGATTTTAGAGTCTGTATTTTGTCAATATGTAGATATAATTTCAAATTAAAATACATTGTTTTAATAAAAAAAACATACCACATACGTTTATTTGTAAACGTTTAAATCACATACATCTATTTGCAAAAACGCAAACCAACATAATTTTTTTTTTTTTTTTGTACTTTACCCAAGAGAATAATCCTTTCCTTAGGCTATTTCTGGATAAATTACATATGTGGTGTACAACCTTTACCCCAAATCACACTTTGGTGTACAACCAATTTTTTGTCACACTAAACCGTACGACTTCGAGTGACCTCCCACTAAAGTGTACAGCAGGTAATTGTGACCGGTCAACCACAGTCAACCATGCCACATCATCACTATTTGCCTTTTTCAATTAAAAAATGTTTCCTATTACATATGCATTGACCTTTATACCCCTCCTGCTTAGTTTCCCGCACAAATATAAAACCCAAAAGACTCTCTCTCCTCTCTCCTCTATCCTTTCTTCTTTCTCGCCTGACATTGCGTCTTCCTCCCTTTTTCTTCCATTGTTGGTCTTCATCGCAAGAACTGCAAGCAAAAAAGAAACCCTAATCTTCAAAATCGCAATCGCAATCGCAGGGGAAGTATCGCGATACCCAAAAAAAAAAGCACCGATTATGCCTTCCTCATCTTCTTCGCGAACTGTCCAGAAGTTTGGCGGAGGATTGATTTGCCATTGTGGGATTGAAGCCCCTATGGCAACTTCTTGGAGTGATTCAAACCCAGGGAGAAGATATTTCAACTGTAGGAACTTCGGGGTAAGTCGTTTGTTTTAAAAAAAATGTTGCGTTGATTCTGTTGTATTACTTCTGTAATGCCTTGTTAATTTTTACTCCTCTGTGCCAGACTCGAAATGCATGTAAGTTCTTTAAGTGGATGGACCCTCCAATGAACGAAAGGGCAAAATCTGTCATCCTTGGATTATTGAGGAAACTAGATAAAATTGAGAAAGAGTGTGAGAGATTGAAGAATTGTGAAAGTGAAAGAAACATGGAATTTGACATGGCAATGGAACGAGAAACAGAGCAAGGAGCAACACTAATTCCGCAGGAGAAGGATAGAATGACAAAGGAGGAAAATTGTGCAACTGGCTTGGGATTTTCTGTGTTGTTGTGCTTGCTTGCTTTATTTCCAAATTGTTGTTGGGTTAGAAATGTTTTAAGGTTTAATGTACTCTTTTCGGAAATCTGTTATGAAATTTGCAATCCGTGTTAATATACGCTTTTCGGAAATCTGTTATGAAATTTGCAATCTGATTTAACGTACTCTAATTTGCTGTATGTAGACTTTGTTATTGCTATATATCATTGAAGACAATTGCATTATAAGTGCTTAAAAACAGCATTTGCACTATAAGTGCTTACAAACTGATCATACCTAAAAAAGGCACAAAGTGCACTTGCACTTTACCTTAAAAACTGCACTATAATTGCCTAAAACATCCTACGCATTAAAAATCACTTGTGCCTAAAAAGCATCATTTGCATTGAAAGTGCCTTAAAAACGGCACAATATATATATGTACCATACCAAAAACGAGTTTCAAAAATTTACAACCAATTGAAAGGCAACAACAAAAACATGTAGCACATTACACAAAACATATTCCCCAACCATAACCATGTACACAATATGATTGATACAACAAAAACATGTTCCACAAAGCAACAAAATGAATCAACAATCAACGGCATGGTCTCTGAGAACTTATGGGGTTTGGTCTGCTGCTTGAATCATTTGAGCTCTGATTCTGTTGTCCTCCACCAGATGGATTGCTTTGACTTGCACCCTATAATAACACAAGCAAACATCAATTCAATAATAGTGACCACCAACATATATTGCATGAAAACCAGTCCTCCACATATACACTTACAGGCACCATCCAACGCACTGTTGTAGGTTGTGTAGTTGGTCTTGGAGCACTAAATTGAGTGGGTGTGCTAGTTCTTCTCCTCTTAGGCTAAAATCAGCAAGCAACTCATATAATTCATATCAATCATAACAATTCATAACTTCAGCTCGATATGCAACTCATATAATACAATTTGAGATTACCTGTGGGGCACTTGAAGATTGTCCTTGAGATGTACATGTCCGCTTGTTATGACCTTTACCTCCACATTTCCTACATGTCATGTACATGTTTCCTCTTCTACTTAATTTTCCTTTCCTAGCTGCCTCCTCTAATTCCTCTGCCTCCTTCCTCCTTGCCTTTATTCTTCGTCCATGTTTTGTTCTTACTGGAGATGGTGGTTCAGTTGGTACTGCTGCATCTGCATCTGGCCACATATCCATGCCATTGGTTGGCTCAATTATGAAGTTGTAGACCTGAATCAGCAATGTAACCAACATTGTCATACAATGCACTTGTAACAATTCATGAATACGGTCATATACAATTCATACCTTCAAATAGGTCTCTACAGAGTAGCAATCTGCTACAAAGTTCTCTCCATCATCATTGTTTGCAATGATGGCAGCACATCCACGGCAACATGGAATGCCTGTTAGCTGCCACCTTCTACAACTGCATTCACGCTCTTCCAATTTAACCACATACTGCTCCCCCAAGCCATTAATTTGAACTCTTGGACCACCTGAGAAGGTTGCTTTAAAATGCCTCGCCCAATCCTTGTTTGCTTCCAGTTTTTTCATTATCTTCGCACAAAACCTCCTGTTGCTCTTCCTCCCCAAATCAACTTTGGTCTTGATTCGTTTCATAAGCTTGACCTTAATCATCTCAAACATGGTAATAATACCCTTATCTCTTGTGTAAAGAATGTATTTGTTGAAGCATTCACATAGGTTGTTCAAGAGCATATCACATTGAGCCCTGTCATTGTACAGTTATTCATTTAAAAACATGCACTTAGCTCCATAATTGTTAACTAACATCAGCCAAAGGTAATACCTAGATGTGAAGCAAGCCCTAGACCAATGTTCATTTGGCCTCTGTCTTAACCATTCCCTTGCATCAGGTGAGATTTGTTCTATCTTATTCAGCCATTCAACGTGTTTGGCTAAGTATGGTGCCCTTGCAGCATGCCACAACAAATCCTTTAGCTCTTTCCCCTTGATTTTGGTCCTGAAATTGGTGTACATATGACGTACACACAGCCTATGTTCTGCGTCTGGGAATAGCATCTCAACTGCCCCAATCAGTCCCTGGCAAAGTAGCAGACATGTTAAATATGGTATTCATCGCAAGCTTCACAGCATATAGAGGTATGTTGATTACCTTTTGTCTGTCGGACATGAATGTCCACTGACTGCTGTTGTTAATTCCCAAATCTGCTGCTAGCAGTTCCAAGAACCAATTCCACTCTACTTTCATTCTCAACCATTGCATATGCTACAAGGAATATGCAATCATTTGGATCAATGCCAACAGCAGATAGCAGTTGTCCTCCATATAGCCCCTTCAACCAGTAGCCATCCAGTGAAATGAGTTTTCTGCATCCTGCATTGAATGCTGACTTGAGAGCATTTAAACAAACATACATCCCCACAAACTTCCCATCCTTCCATCTCCCTGTCACTGTGTTGCCCGGGTTTGATCTGAGAATCTCTGCTCTATATCTGTTATTAGAAAACAATACAAGTTACAACATGTAATGATCAAAACATGTTATAATGTGGTCTAAATAATACAATACAGAGTGATCCATACCTGTAAATATTGTCATACTGGCTCCTTTCATCACCATGTATAATCTTCAAAGCATAGCACTTAGCTCTATATGATGTCATCCTTCCAACTGTTAGAGACATCACCCTTGATATATCATCAATCATAGCATCAACTTTCCAATCAACATCACTTCTGAAACTCTCTAAATATTTCTTCCCTATCCATTTATAGGTCATGTGAAAATTTTTATGCACTTTGTTGCATTGATGCTTGAAGAACCCACTCTTTAATTGCATTGTCTTGTTTGTTGCATCTCTCCTGTCAACCCTAGAAGCATATGCTCTCCATGGGCACTTTTCTTTCCCACCCACCATTGATTTACACACAGCTTCAATCTTGATGGGGGTATTTAGGGGAAACCATGGTTGAAACCTGTGCTTGATGCCATGCTGCCTACAGGCTTCCTTGAACTCGTCTCCATTGTTAAAAAGCATCCCAATCTGAAAAGTTGGATCTGCCATATCCCGGTCTGCATTGAATTCAGGATACCTAGGACGCACGTCTTCATTTTCAGAGTCTCGGTCAGAATACAATGCATCCGAGTCTCCATACTCGGATGAATTGTCCTGCAGTTCGAAGTTTGTGGTTGGATCAACAGTACTGCTCCTAACTTCGGCTCGAGTTCTTGGTCTACCACCCCTAGTATTCTCAACTCCATCCACCAAGTCTGCATCATCGTCTTCAAGCACATAGTTTGGATCAACAAAATCTGGCTCTTCTGCTGGTTGGTTTGCTTGTGAAGTGCTTGCTTGATTTGTATTTGGTGCATTACCAACAACAGGTTCATCTCCAGCTTCTTCCCTATCACCACACTGCCCACCTTCAGCTTCTTCCCAATCCTCACCATGCCCAACTTCAGCTTCTTCCCTATCACCACCATGCCCACCTTCATCTTCAGCCCCTCCCATATACCCACCATTATCAACATAATTCCAGTCATCTCCTCCCATATGTACACTAACATCTTCTGCTTCACTACCTCCCCTATACCCAACATTATCCCCTAAATTGTGATCAACACCAACTTCAATCAAACCTCATTCTGGCATGGTCTCAATCCCAACATTATCATTACCGTCATTTTCCCCTACATTGTGATCAACACCAACTTCAGTCACACCTCCACTCACTGCCATATTACCAATCCCTGCCCTATTAGATTCTCCTATACTAGCAACACCCGCACCACTAGATTCTCCATACTCAAGGCATAAAACCCCCTTTGCCACTTTCTTCTTACCTTTAGCATGCGTTCCAACAAGAGAGTTGAGGTCTGTTGCTTCATCAATTTCTTCTATCACAACTGCACTATGCACGAATTCATCTTTCTCTATAAAAATATCCTCTTCAGTCAATGGCTTCACATATACATCTATCTCACCGCATTCAACCCCAGCCAATGCCATTTCATACACATCATCATCATTGCCTAGATGTTTCAAACTATTGCTAATGTGCTCATCAAATTGCTTCCACTAATATTGGAATGTGCCAGTACATTCTAAACTTACAACTTTAGCAACTATTCCCACCAGAGAGAGTGTATCCCAGTGACAATCATTCCATATGAAAATTTTACCGCCAACATACCCATTCCTATACATTTTTCCATTGTAATGTAGAATGATACAAAAGTATCCATCGTCAGGATCTGCATTAGAATAAATAACCATTTATTTATATGCAATACATTTAATACATTCACCAAACAAACAAACCAAACAAACAAACCAAACATAATAAATTCACAAAACATTTAAACAAACCAAACATATTAAAAAATTCACCAAACACACTTTAAACAAGCAAAACCCATTATTAAATTGACCAAACATATAAACAAACAAAACCTATTACTTTACAAATGATACAAATATTAAATTATACCCTCTGACTTATATATTAAATACAAAAAAAAACATATCATATAATACTTACATGGTCTGTCTACTTCGGACATTGCACAGTTTCTTTATGCTGGACCACCAAAAAGGCAGCTTCTTTGTCCTACGCATCGCAAAACCCCCAAAAAAACACACAACTTATTTACCACATGTGGGTTCGTATATAAAGAATATAAAGTGAAGAAACGGGAGACATAATATAAAGCGCAAACGAAACGAAGAGAAAACGAACTTGCAGACGACGATGAATATAAAATAAAAACGGCGATGAAGAGTTCACTTACATGCATGAAGTATCACATCCCCTTGACGATGAAGATACAAAGACGATGAATTGATGAACAACTTTACCGAAAGGAAAAGAACTGTCTCTAAATGTCGTCTAGGGTTTTTCAGAGAAACAATGTCGAAGAAAGAAAGAAAGAAGATGAACTGAAAGAGACGAAGTGATCGAGTAGATAGAAGAGACGAAGAATACCGATCGTTTTTTGGGGGGAGAGCTAACGGTTCCCAAGGTAAGTTTTGCGGGAAACTAAGCAGGAGGGGTATAAAGGTCAATGCATATGTAATAGGAAACGTTTTTTAATTGAAAAAGGCAAATAGTGATGATGTGGCATGGTTGACCGTCGTTGACCGATCACAATTACCTGCTGTACACTTTAGTGGGAGGTCACTCGAAGTTCGTACGGTTTAGTGTGACAAAAAATTGGTTGTACACCAAAGTGTGATTTGGGGTAAAGGTTGTACACCACGTATGTAATTTATCCGGCTATTTCCCAACCAAAGTTGAAAATATTTTTTTTTTTTAAAATTCAATGGCGCCGTAATGGACATTTGTTGGCAGGAATCCCACCATAGGGATTCCTGTCAACTATTCGTAGCCACTGCCCAAAATTTTATATTAATAAAAAGGGCGGCCCGGTCGCATTACGCGTCCCCGCTGAGCGAGGGTCCGGGGAGGGGTCCCACCACAAGGGTGTATTGGGGGCAAGCCTTCCCTTGCCAATTTAATTGGCAAGAGGCCGCTCCTAAGACTCGAACCCGTGACCTCTGGTCACACGGCAACAACGTTTTATATTAATAATTTTAAAAAAATTATTATATTATAAAAATAAATTACATTATTGAGTTTTTGTTTTATAGAATTTTTTTAATTAAAATTAAAATTTTATTTTATTTAAAAAATTTAAGGTTAAATTGGCACAATTTTATACATTAGTATTAAATTTGCATTTCGTTTGAAATGTTAAGGTTAGATATTTAATGTATTTCTAACGTATGAAATTGTGCAAAATTTAACCCTAACGTTTTAAGCGAAGTGCAGATTTAGTCCTAACGTATGAAATTGTGCAAATTTAACCATAACGTTTTTAAGCAAAATCAATTTTGACCACGCGCTACAGAAAATTTGAAAAAACTTGTTTGACTGTTATTTAGCTATATCGAACCTTCTAAACCAGTTTGTCGATAAATTGAAGCAGTTTTATAAATTATTTTGCTACATATATCAATAACACGGTAAAATATTTTAGACAATTTCAAAAAAAATTGTGATTAATTTATATGTAACAGGTTTTTTGAAACTGTCTAAAATATTTTATTGTATTATTAATATAGTTATAAAAAAAAATGTGTAAAACTGCTTCAATTTATCAACAAACTGGTTTGAAAGGTCTGAAGGGCTAAATTTGAAAAGATTTGTTTGACTGTTATTTAGCCACGCCAGACCTTCTAAACCAATTTGTCGATAAATTGAATCAATTTCGTATATTTTTCTGTAATTATATTAATAACACAGTAAAGTATTTTAGATAGTTTCAGAAAAACTAAACCTACTACATATAAATTAATCACAATTTTTTTAAACTGTCTATGCATTAATATATTTTTATTTTTGCACTAAATATTTAATCGTCACGTTTCAAATGAAGTACAGATTTAGTCCCAACATATGAAATTGTACAAATTTAATCCTATAAAACAAAAATTCAATAACATCATTGTATATATAATTTTATTTTTATAAAATAATAAATTAATTTATTTTATAAATTTTATTTTAATTTTTATAAAATAATAATTAATATTTTTTTTATATTTACTGGGGGCAGCCACTTCCCCACTAGTGGACATGAATCCTTTTGATTCGTGTCCACTAGCTCATTACGGCGCCATTAGCGCCGTAATGAGTAAGAAAAATTCAAAAAAAAAATACGGTTTTTAACTCTAGTTAGAAAACAGTCCCTTGAAAGGAAATATTTTCTAACCAGATACAATATAGTAATTTTTTATAAAAATTACCCCAAATAAAGGTTTAATCCGAGAATTCATAGAGGATACTCGAACACAAGTTTTTTTTATCCGGTTCTACCCAATGTTAGCTACCTACCTTTTTCAATGGAGCTACCCACTAGTGTAACTCTTCGAAAATAGTTGCTTTTGATTTAGTAAAGGAAGACCTTTTTAACTTAGAGGTCTCGGAAGAAACAATGTTCGACAATTGGCTAAAGTTAAATGTGATAAAAGTACACATGATCCGATTACACGACACAAAACCGACACTTAATTTTAGTGTTTAAGTTTAGTTTAATAGGTAATGTGTCATTTTTGAATTGACATGAAATTGACACGCAAATTTTTAGATTTAAGGTAGAGTTGATATGCTAATCCAAAAACAACACGAAATGACACGAATGTTTATAATTATAATTATATTCTCTCATATTTTTATATGTCACTTTATTAATAAAGATAATAAAATTATAATTATTACTTGCAAATATGATTCGAACCTCCTAAATTGTTATAAACATATTATATGACATTAACAGACTTTTCGATAGTTAGAGTTAAAATACTAATCTAAAAATGACATAAAGTATTTAAAAATAGTACCATATTTCTTATATTTTTAAAATTTAATATTAATATATATGCATAATAAAAATTACACGTAACCCGAAAAGGCGATACGAAATCGATACTAACCCGAACATGTTAACATGATTGTGACACAAAAGTTTTTTGGTTGGGTTTGAATTTACTCTTTTTAATACGAACCTGAAAATGACACTACAGGAACACGAAATTGCTAGGTCTAGCTAAAGCTATTGTTCGACTATCAAGGATCGTTATGTTTCTGCAACGGTAAGTCCCTCTAACGTGTACTAAAAATCCTAATGATTCATTAATTTTTAAAACGGTATTTTCACCTTCTCGTCTTTCTTATAAAAAAAATAAATTAAGCAATTGTATGGAGTTATTTTTACTCTTTATATTCACAACCTATGTTGCAAGAAACATAACGAGCCTTGATAGGTTTGAACTTATCTCTTTTAACAAACGACCTATAACTTCTTTAATAAGCTTTTGTTTCTGCAATGTTATTTTAAAAAGAAAAGCTAGGAAACGAAACTAAAAAGATAACCGTTTTAAAAAAACTGGAATAACTTAAGATAATGATACTAAATCGTTTCGATTCTTGTTTCTATTTTCGTTTGTGTTTCCATTCCTGTTTCTGTTTTCGTGACAATAAATATGATGTATCATGTACATAAATTGTTTTTACAAAATTAGACTCGAAAAAGTTCATCTTCTATTTTATTAGTGTGAATAAACAATTTTACCCTTAACGTCTAAAATAGTGCAATTTTACTCTTAACATCTAAAATGGTACAATTTTACCCCTGGCGTTGTTACATTAAATCAATTTCGAACACAATTATAGAACACATTTATTTTTATTTTTTATTCTGCACCAATTCATTCTAAAGAAAAGGGTTCATGTTTTTTATAATAGAATTGGAGATTAATATTTATAAATTCGGTAAATTTTTTAATTTTTTTATCTAATTCGTATAAAAAGATAGTATAATTTTTATTTATTTTATTTCACATCCCAACGTATGTGTATAATTTGTTACTGATAAAATGATACACGTGTGAAATGTAGATGACAAGATTCATGACCCAAAAAACAGTTTGATAAATTATTTTTCAAATTGACCCAATTTATCAACATTAGGAGTATAAAATTCCTCCTAACCCAAAATATTAGAGATATTTTTACACCTTAACCCATTTTATTATTAAGCATTAAGTCATTTCTACCTATAATATACTTTCCTATTTCCCCTAATCAGACATAAAATGAGTATTGACTTTTACTAGATGAAACATAAATAAATACACAAAGTGAAGATCAAATTGTTAGAAAGAATAAAGATGTAATATAACACTTTTGTAGTACTAATTTTGTCTACATTGAGACTTAAATATACATAAAGTGAAGAAAACATATGTAATATAACACTTTTGTAGTACTATTTGTCTACATTGAGACTTAAATATACAACGGATAAATGACAATTAGAATAACTTAAAATACGTGAACGCATCTACGAGAACTTTCCAAAGGTATATTGTGTTTTCATTACATTATATATGTAAGGAATGAATTGAAAAATTTCTTTCGATTATGCAGCGTAAATGGATTGATATTTTTCCAACAATTGTTACCAAAGCATGCATAATTCAAGTACTTGAAACTGGAACATTAGGAAACCAAAATAGAACCTTGCAGCTAGTATGTCAATTGAGCATTTCAACTATTAGAATTTGTCAATGCATATTCAGTCTTAGCATATACAATGTAATTTTAGTTGAAACGACTAGACTTTATTGCATTCAATTGAGATACTGGATGCAAACTCTATTTCGGTTTCCCAATTTCACAGTTTCAAGTACTTGAATTATGCATGCTTTGGTGAGAATTGTTGGATAAATATCCAACCATTTACTCTGGGTAATGAAAAGAATTTTTTTAATTCAGTCCTTGCATATATAATGTAATGAAAATCAGAGCTTCACATACCGAATTTAAGAACACTTCAACTTCAACAAAGTTCATTGCATTTATTGGCACAGTTCTTGAACCCGTCCATGATTCTGTATGTGCATTTGATGTTTTGAGATGATTTGGCCTAGGGAATATTTTTTCGTAGCCATCACAACGAATAACAAGTCTTCCATCAGGTTCGTTCATTCGCAAAGCCTTAACAACTCATCAAAGGCAGCAGTTCCTTGCGTGCATTTGACGTTTTCAAATGATTTGGCCTAGGGAATATTTTTTCGTAGCTATCACAATGAATAATAAGTCTTCCACCAGGTTCGTTCATTCGCAAAAGCCTTAACAACTCATCAAAGGCAGCAGTACCATGCAGACACATTTTCAATTCAGCTTCCGAATGTCGATCTGCCCACCGAGAAGAAGGTGCTGGGTTGCTGGCTGCTGATCCTGAGAAGAAGGCATAGAGTTTAACCTCAGTTCAGTAGAAACAAAGTTATATGATGTTGCTGCTGAGCTAACGATTTGAGTCTCTCCTTCTTCCACTTTTGTGCCAAATCTTCTGCCGTTTTAAGCTCCGAGAAACACAAAGACGAGTCTTTCAATATTTTTTCCCAATTGCCCTGCCCAAATTTTCGAACACCAACCCAGAGAGAATCAAGCTCTTGCTCTAACCAGAAGCTCCTCAAAGGAGTTGAAAGACGAGCAACTTCAGAACAATTTTGAGCACAAGCATTTGAAAGTTCTAACAATGAGCACCTGTAAATATACGAAACAATCATACTTCATGGCTCTACCGAGAAAAGAAGTGCAATATGCTGCATTTTTTACCGCTGCTAGTTTATTCAATAAGATCTAATGCATGCCAAACGATGATGCATAGCATATGCTAGAACGAAAAAAGTCTCAAACCAAATCATTTTTTATTGTTGAGCCTGATCCAGGCACCCAGATAATTAACATCCCACAAAATAAGTCAGGCACCTGAGTTTGATATTTCTCCTATTAATCAGAGATTTATTGTATGTGATTAATTAATTAGAAATTTTATGTATGCTATTAAATTAATTGAGAACTCAATATACATCATATCAAAAGATTAAAGCTTAGCATATAAAAATCGAAAAATTCAAGTGGCTCATGATTTTATTTCCTTTCCTTCACATGAGGATAAAGTATTTGTTATTAGCGAAATACAAGTGCAGAGGCATTTGAAAGTGCTAACAACGAGCACCTGTATAATTAAAATTCTCATTCATAAACTAATGAAAATAATGAACAAAAGAAGCATATCAATTATTTTCAAAACCATTTATTAACATAGGTTGCTTTAATTTCGAACAGCTACAGCTAGTCCTACATTTATACCAACTAAAATTGATTTTCAATAAGAATTAAGTGGCAGACATAGATGAACATAAAGATTGCACACAGCTATTAATATATAACAGGGGCCATATTTCCCTGAGTTTGTTCAAAACAAAAACAGAAGCATTCACATGAATCAATGGAGCAGACAGATGAACATGAGCACATATATAATCCTCTAATTCACAAATGCTCATCTATAAATTCACAGAATCACACAAGTTCACAAAAACATAGAAGAAAAACGGGCTTTAAAAAAAATGGAACTCAGTGCTTAAGATATTAAAAATCATACAAGCTGTCGTGAAGCTAATCGTCCTATAAATGGCAGGGCAAACTTAAAATTTTGTCAATGAAAGGAAAACAGGCAGACAATCAAATAGTAATTTAGATCCTCAAAATTCTGATTAAAACATAATCCAAGAAATCAAAAGTACAAAGACTTACCCAGAAGTAGCTGCTGCCGTTTCCTGCAAAAACAAAAACATCACAGAATCAAACTCCATATGTTATTATTCAAAGAATCAAACAAATATTAAATGGAAACAAAACTCAGAGACAACTTGCAATTGCCACTCACCTCTGCTAAGATCAGAGGTTATTAACGTTGAAGAAAAGTTTGTATAGGTTCATGACTATCAGTGTTGACGGAGATGCTGATTTACGAATCAAAACGTATGTAACCCTAATCGCACCCCGTGGATCCATTCTTGATATCTCAGATTCAGAGGAGATATCTCAGATCCTTGAAATCTCTTTGTCTTTACCGATGTTCTCAGGCGAGAAGGGGTGGGTTATCGCACGGCGGAGAAGACCCACCCCTCAAAACCTCTAACTGCAGTTTCGATGCAAACCCTATGCTTACGGCGGCGTTCTTAAACTGTGTCACATCTCATCATTCTCTGCCCTAGCCTCTAGTACTTATACTGTATCACTTATTGAAAATGACGTGTGTGTTTTTTATTAACCTAGGATTTAATTGTTATTTAGCCCTTAATCTATTTAAACTTTTGTAATTTTGTCCTAATCTACTATTACATTACATTTAGACAATGAATTATCTCAATTTGATGAAATTTCATCCAATTTGGATGGAAATTTGATAAAACCGATATTCTCTGATATATGATTATATTTTGACACATTACACGTCTTAAAATTTATTTGTCATATAAATTTTCTTAGAAAATAATTAATTAGATTTAAAAAAACACAAATTTTCAAAGTAAAATTTATCAAATCTAAATCTAAGTATCGAATTATCGTTATGTGTCATTAGGATATCAATTTGATATCGTTATGTGTCATTAGGATATCAATTTTGTTAAGCTTATATTCAAATTGGATGAATTTCATCTATTTAGGGGCCAAATTAATCAAATAATAGCTCAGAGATCAAATAATAAAATTTTAAATAGATCGTGGGTCAGATAGTAAGTTAAGCCATTAAACTATTATTAAAAAATACTTTAAGGATTAAAAAAAACAAAAATTTGAAGACATGTACATGGGTCGGGTTGGACCTAGTTCGGGTCTGGCCTACCGGTCTTTTATGTAAAAATGTTAAGTATAAACCTCGCTCGGCCGCTATTAATTTAGACGGGTTCGGACCGAACTGGGTTCAGGCTTAAAATCAAATATCAAGTCCAATCCATATAAACCCATCTAAAAATATATACATAATTTTTAATTATAAAAAATAAAATTTATATTTAAAATTAAATATTTTATAAATATATAAATTAATAATTAATATTAATTGACGGGTTAGGCCGGACTGGACCGGTCCATGCTATTTTTATCAATCTCAAATCCGTTAAAAAATAAGCGGGTTTTAGCAAATCTGAGCCGGACTAGACCTATGATCAATTTTTTTGTTCAAGCTCGGTCCAGAGACACAGGCTTGAGTGGACCAAACGGATACCTAAGCCCATGGACAGGTCTTTGGAACCATTGAAAGTTTCATAAATCAAAATAAAAGTTAAATTAAAAAAATTGATAAAAAAAAATTTGTTCACCAACATCATGAAACTTAAGTCAAGAATAGTAATAAAAAGAATATCAAGAAAAAGTATTAATGAAATTTCTTAAATTTCATTGCATAAGTTTAATAAAGTTTGATGTTTTAACTATTAAAATTTTGTAATTAATTTTTACTTACATATTTGAATGAACTCAACAAATTTATCTCAGACATATTTGTGGCACATATCACATACCACTTCTCAACTCTTAACCGTTTTCTAAAAGTTGATCGAAGTATAAATAGAGTAAAATCAGTTCAAAATACACTACTTTATTTATTCATTCTCATTAAGCTTATATTACAACTTTAATTTATTGTTGTGTTCATCCCGAGTCCTATCTAAAATTGATTTAGGCACCGGAGTGGGTAAGTCGGAAACGTCCCTTGACCCTGTTTTTTTTTTCTAATTACAGGTCTCCAAATGAACTTTCAGGATTCAATCACATCAAAATTAGTATTTATTTATTTAGTTTGGTTTAATCTCGATCGGAATTAGATTTCCTTTAAAGTTAGTTTGGTTAATAATATAATTTCTATCAAAACTGTTTTTTTTTGTTAGAACGAAAGCAAATAAAAACAAAGGACAAATGCTACACTAAGTAGCAATCAGCCGAGGGAAGCATGTTCCCCGAGTAATCATCCAGGCGGATGTCTTTGATACCAGTAAGAGCCTCGTTGAGGAAAGTGAGGCCGTTGGGGAAGCTGAAGGCCAGTGAGGCGAAGGCATCCGCGCACCGATTCTTCTCCCTAAACACATGCACTACTTCGGTCTCCTGGAAGAGCTCCAACTTGGTCTGTATGTTGCGGATGAGACAACGGGAGGGGTGGTGAAGGGGGCAGGCCTGCCGGATGAAGCTGATCACTTCCTGACAATCGGACTCCACAATGATCCTCGTTATCTGCTTTGCCAGGGCTAACGACAATCCGGAATTAATTCCCCACAGCTCTGCTTCAAAGGAGTTGCCCCGACCAATGTGGTGCACGAAGCCATTAACCCAAATCCTATTACTGTCATGGATCAGGTTCCCCGCGGCAATATCCCCCCGTCTCCGCTCGACAGGATCCGTCCATATTCAGTTTGGACCAGCCAGCATCCGGTTTCTCCCACTTTAGCCACTGCTCCACTTTATGCGACCGGCTGACTTCAAGGGCGATTTCTCCCCAGTAGACCAGATTCTCCCGAAGCCGGTGTCTGATCAGTTCACCTTCAGGGGCGGATCCAGCCCAAAGCCCATGGGGGCCGAAGCCCCCACGGCCATCGGCTCCGCCCTTGAGTGTCGTTATTTTTGTCCCGTGTAGCCACCCCAAATATTAGTATATATTTAACCTATGTAGTATTATCTCAAAAGTTTAAAGTAGATGAGTTGGTTAAGAGCTTTGTTTTAAGGTGAGAGGTCATGGGTTCAAACCACACCAAACTCATATGAAGTTATTCCTGGATCCGCCACTGCCTTTGGAAGCACGGGCGTGAAGTTAGGTTCGAATAGCTGCTTATTACGACAGCCCCATAGCACATAGGCCGTAGTTAAGAAAAGAACCCGTCAATTCTCAATGCCGAATGCCCGGTTCCGTTTCATGAAGCACGTTTCAAACCAATTGTCTTCCGGGACAGCAAAGAACTCCCTCCAGAATTCTGTCAAAACTGTTTTATAAGTAGTTTCTATAAATAAAATATATTAATATATATATATATAAAATATAATTTTTTTTTTTTTTTCAAACGTGGGAGTGAGAAAATGCAACGAAAGATGATGGAATCAAATTTGATTCATTGGGATAGAGGGGAATGAGTGATTTCCACATATTAGGTAACGTGATTCTTAGTACGTGACTAGATTTATTTAAACAAACGCATTTTTATTTTCATTTTACAGAAAATTATTGTCATGCCAAACACCATCGTAGTAGTGATTTTCGGTAAATAGAAAAAAGCCTAAAGCTTTTATGCTAAAGAAGCTTAAGAAACAGCAACATAATAATGGCGGCTCTTTCCGAAAAAGTGATAGAGGATATACTTTTAAAATTATCGATTAAATTACTACTCGCATTCAAAATCTCTTCCAAAAACGGTACCCTTTGATCTCCAAAGATATTGAATTCGCCAAACGTCATTTTAAACAATCATCATTTCCATCTAAAGATCTTTTTTTTCTTTGTAAGTCATTCGGGAAGATCTATTTTCTTTTAGTCCTCGAATGTCGATACTTGCGAATAGCACCAAATCAACTTTCCCGACGAAATACCAAGGCGGTTTCGTGTCATAGGATCAACCAATCGATTGATTCATGTAGCATCTACTTATGAAGAGGATTGCTTTATATAGAATCCCTGTAAGAGTGATTGCCAAAAAATACCCCAAAGCATATCAATGTTACCGGTAACTTGTAACACATTACACAAGCGAACATGATATTAGCGAATTTTTCTATGGTTAATATTAACCCGATATAAGATATTATAAATATTATCATATCCTCCTATACTTTTAAAAATCACCATTATAGCACGTATTACATATGATCCGAAAATACGATACGAAATCGACACTAACCTGATTAAGTTAACACGATTATACCATGAAAGTTTTTGGATTGAACTAAGATTAACTCATTTAATCCCAGGTCAGTAATATTGATTAACCCGTATATCCAATATTGTTCCTATTACTCGCTACTCAAACACCCTCCGCGACATATAATAATAATTTGTCCATCTGAATCTCACTATTTCCGTCTCTACACTACTTTTCTCCTATATCCACCGTTAGCCCAAAATCAGCTATTTCCAATTTTTTCCGTTTATCCATGGAAAACTAGAATGTTTTCGAGCTTAAGGTCGCAATGGACAACCTTTTTCTTGTGCATAAAACATAGCCCCTCTCGTATCATTTGAGTATATATAAACCCTAACGTCTGATTCGGATGACATATCCGTAGTTTTGGGTAATTGGATTGAAAAGAGAGAGTCTTCTAACACATATTCAAGCACCATATAATCAGTACACCTATTAATTTCTGTGTAGAGTTCGGTGATCCGTGTAATTTTCGCATTATCCCTGTAATGTGGAGCCATGATAATCGGAATTCTAATGAAAGAACACGGGAGATTCGAAGTGTTATACGTTATCATCAGTCAAATATTTGACAAAAGAAAAGGCACCCTCCAAAATGCAGAATGAAATTGTGCATTTAGGATTTTCTCTCAATGTGGTTTAGCACTAAACAATCAAGCTATGCTGAAAATTTTACCGTTCCTTTCCACGAGTATTTCGATCAGATGTTAGCTTCAGCGGAAAACCGGAATTCAGCTGTGAACTGCATTCAAGTTTCAGCACTCTCCAATTTCGCAAGGACCACCCGAAACTGGAACTGAGCTCCACACCTCTTGGAAGCATTCTTTGCAGAAACCTAGCAAGATCATCTCTTCAATTAATGATTCGAGCAGGAAGCGGTCATCCTTTGTGGTTCAGTTACTCATTCTCGAGATGCCTAAGTCTTCGGATACTCGAAAACGAGGCCTTCAGCTACACTTCTTGCCCTTGAATGACCAAACAGTTTGCTAACAATAGCCATTGCAAAATCTGCTGCAGTGGCAAGTCCCTTGCTTGTGATCAGTTTACCGTCAATAACGACTTTGGCACCGTTCTCTAATTCATCGGTTAGCTGGCTCGCAGCCGAAGGACGTGCAGTGGCTTTCTTATCCTGTAGGTAGCAGAAGACCAAGAGCAAGCTTTAGAATGACAGTTAAAAAAAGGGCGGCCCGGTGCATTACGCGTCCCCGCTAAGCGAGGGTCCGGGGAAGGGTACCACCACAAGGGTGTACTGGGGCAAGCCTTCCCCTGCCAATTTTTTTTGGCAGGAGGCCGCTCCTAAGACTCGAACCCGTGACCTCTCGGTCACACGACAATAACGTTTACCATTGCGCCAAGGCTCGCCCTCTTTAGAATGACAGTTTAAACAAGAAAATTTTGAAAAAGTAATGGAATTACCTTCAGTAAGCCCTGACTGTGCAGAACCGTAAGGGACGAGCAAACTGCACCGTATATTCTTCCAGCTGCATCTTGTTCTTTGAGCAACGTCTTCAGAACCTTTGATTTCTGTAGCCGCTTAGCTCCGTCGGTTTCTCCCTGTAAGTTTAGAATGAAACAGAACTTAACAATGGATGAAAAATACCAGACAGTGTAAAAACAGGTTCTGATGTTCATCTATGTTGCACGGATACGGATAGGGAAACGAAATCAGAAACGGATACTGGGAAACATGATTTCTAAAAAACATAGGAAACAGAAACGTGAGGGAAACATGTAAACATTAAAAATATAGGAGCATATTATAAATGTTAAAAATATAATAATATATTTTAAAAAACAAGAACGAAGAACAAGATGAAGAAAGTACAAGCTCAATCGAGATTCAAGAGACAAGGATTATAAGAGAAAGAAATATAGGTAAGTTCTTTAAATTGAAGGATTTAAGCAAGAAATTATCCGTTAAATATACGAAGTTTCAATTGTACTAATCTTAGACTGAATAGGAATTGTAAAACAAAGAGTTTTGAACTTCCAAAATTTTAATCGAAATAGGCATAGGAAATATTTTGCGTAATTAGAGAAACATGCCTGAGAGGTCACGGGTTCGAGTCTTAGGAGCGGCCTCTTGCCAAAAAAAATTGGCAGGGACGGCTTGCCCCAGTAAACCCTTGTGGTGGGACCCCTCCCCGGACCCTCGCTTAGCGGGGACGCGTAGTGCACCGGGCCGCCCTTTTTAGGGAAACATGCCCGGAAACGTTTGGTACCAGCTTCCGAGAATTTTAGAATGAATATCTATGATGCACGGAAACTCTACATGACAAGCGTTTCATGGTTTCCGAGAATTTTTGTTTCCCACAGGTGCCGGAAACCATGAAACGCATGTCACGAAGAGTTTCCGTGCATCATAGATGTTCATTCTAATGTTTCAAAAATCAAAGACGGGAGTCGTAATCGATCATTTTAACTTCATCCCGAGTAGTAGAGAAATATCATTGATGACTGAAAATCAGAACTCAATACCAGGAGCCATCACAAATTTTCAGTAAAAAAGAAAACTATATCAATGTCAAAGTGGGGATCATTATATAAAGGAATTTTGTTCGTCTTACCGGAAGAATTATTAGATCATATACGGAATCAGAAGCAGCATCATCAATTAATTTGTCAGCAATTATTTTTGTGCCTTGAGATCCCAAAATCTGCACAGATTTTTCAATAGAAGCAACCACGACATCCGCCTTTGCTCGCCGTAAAATATCCACAATAGTTACTATTTCAATCTCTTCGCAACCATTTGATACTGGAATGAGAACCTGTGTCACATTGGAATAATAACAGAAAGTCCAGAGTTCAGTGATGGTGAAAACAAAACTGAAAAAGTTTATCCTCGGCAAAGCTAGACATCATAAAGTTCAGTCATTTATCACTCTAGCTACAAAATTATAAACATCTGACATTTTTAGCAGCTCAAGCCTAATGAATCTCCGTAAACAAAGATCTAACTCAACTCAAAAAGTAAGCCTAATGCATATGCTGCTCCCTGTACTTGACCCGAAACTTCAATTGCCTCCTGAACTTTCAAAAGTTCCAAATGACCCCTATTCTTGTCCAATTGCATTCAATAACCCCCTATTTCTCAATAAAATTTGCTGGATGCAGAAAATGGGAGACACACACTACCCCACATGTCAAAGTGCTCGCCAACAAATGCCAAATAGATAAATAAATTAGGACTTTTTCACGACAGGGCAGTTGAAGTTTTAGGGTTATTGAATGAAATTGGATAATAATAAGGGGTTACTTAATGCAATCGGACAATAATAGAGCGTTATTGAATGCAATTGGACAGGAACAGAGGTTATTGAATGCAATTGGACAATAATAGGGGGTCATTTGGAACTCTTAAAAGTTCAGGGGGGCAGTTGAAGGTTTGGCCAAGTATAGGGGACAACAACAAATGTATTAAGCCCAAAAAGTACCTCAAAGAAGCAGGATTGACTCACATTTTAAGGAGCTATATAGCTCCTTAATTAAGCAACATGGGAAATCTAATGCACACTCTTGCACCTAGAAGAACGTGAAACAAATATCCATGGGTGATTCAACATTTAATACAAGGCTCTGATACCAATTGTAACATTCTAACCCAATACCATGTAGATATTGCCCATTGTGGTCCAAATCCAACTTATTGGGCCTCACGGCTTTAGAACGCGTCTTCATGCATTAAAAATACATCTAAACCAATCACTACCTTCCCTTTTCAAATGTGAGATTTAGTCATCCATGACATCCATGGTATCAGTGCCTCTTACACCAAGTGGTCGCAAGTGGTCGTGGTTGAGGGTTTAAACCTGACAACTCCATTTATTAATAGAATGTCAATACATGGTTAGATGAGTATGTGTTGTACACATTTCAAATCCAAGGGGCATTTGCGTGCGGAGGTATATCAGACATAATAAAAAAAGTATGCTTTGGGACCTTCTAGCTATCGGCTTAAGCTTTTGTGTTAAATGGTTTCTTGACGATCTCTAAATCAACTACTAAGAGTTTTGGCAAAAGGAGATTATCAGAATTAACTTGCTTATAACAAGAAACATAAAGCGATAAGGAACTTACACGAGGTTTATGGTCAAGAGACCATTCGACTTCATTAAACTCTTCTCTTCTAAGTGTATCATTGACTGTGTGCATCAGCTATGTCAAGTAGAAGACTATCAGCTATGTCAAGTAGAAGACTCTTAGAAAAACAATATAAGATGACTTAAGAATTCTTAATCACTAAACAAGGCTTAATACATGAAGAAACCCTTAACTTGGTCCAAAAAAATTGATTGCCCCCCTGAACTTTAAGGATATCTCATTAGCCTCCTGAATTTGTTTAAAGAGACATGATTAATCCCTAAATACTACTCCCTCCGGTCCACAATAAAAGTCTTTCTAGAGAGTTTTTTTTGTTCCACAATACATGACATTTTGCTTAAATCTATGCACATTAATTTACTTTTACCAAATATACCCCTATTTAAGTTGACTTTTTATCTTGGGAATAGATAAAGTTACTAGTGGATGCAATTATTACAAGGGTAATAAAGTCTTTTTCTTAAAATTAATTGCATTTCTTAATTAGTGTGCATTAACCTTAAAAGACTTCGATTGTGGACCGGAGGGAGTACGTGGCAGCGTAGGAAGAGATTTGAACAAGATGAAGCGCGCGTATCACTTTAAGCAAATTTAGAGGGGCAATAAGGTACGTTAAGCAATGTCAAAGGACCAATAGGTCGTCCCTTTAAGAAAGTTCAATGGGTCAATGTAAGCAAGTTTAAGGGGGTGCTAATGAGACATCTCCAAAGTTGAGGGGTCAATCGGTATTTTGGATCAACTTCAAGGGGCCCCTGATGTATTAATCAATCTGCATGTTTAATCTACAATACTATGATGGACAATGGTAAATTTCATGCATGGCCCCTAAACTATAGCGCAACTAACATTATGGCTCTTGAATTTCATTTCTTTACATGAAAATCTTTGAACTTTCACATTACTTATCATTAAAGTCCAAACCAACAAAAATCCTTTAAAATTTTAACAAAATGATGAGAGTAAAATAGGTATTGACTATAATATTTGGTGACATGTTTTGACCAACTATCGTCAATTTTTTTTTTCAGGATTTGAACTTTTATGTAAAGTAATGTAAAATTCAAGAAGTTTTATGTCGAAATATGAAATCAGGAGTCCATAACGTTAGTAGCGCTATAACTAAGGGTCCTCGGATGTATTTTACCATGATAGATAAAAGTCGAAAAGAATAAAAGACATGGACTTACCAACAGCTGAGCAACTTCCTTTGCAACAGACTCCCCAAACAACTGTTCAGCCAAGCACAAAGCGAACTCAAAAGAAGTACCCGGACCTCGGCTTGTTGTGAGTTCTCCTGAAACTTGAATATTCGATTTAACAGCCCAGAAACTTGGAAGCTTGTCCATGAATGCAGGGTGACACGTTGACTTAAATCATTTGCTAAAGTACAATTAGACAACAGAACTAAATTTCATTTACTTTATATAAGAGTTCAATCAAAAGCAGTTCAAGTAAGTAACCTGTTTTCTTCTTAGAAGGCCCCATGGAAGAAGTGTGACGGCTGGAGCAGCACATATTGCTCCATACAACCTCTTCTTCTCTGCCTGTTTGCTTGTGATTTGTCGGAGAACCTTGCAATCTCTTAGCCTTGCTGAACCCGGCATTCCCCCCTAAAAGCCAATCACTTAATATTAACCTTGCATTCAGAATCACAGATCAAATCTAGAGGTGTCAACCGTGCACAGTGGCGAATACAGGACTGCTACGCTGGGGGAGGCAATTTTATACCTGCGGATATAGAAAAAAATCCATGCTATCTTGATACCCCCACCCCCAATTTTCCGGAGACAGGGGGCCAGAACCATCCCTGGTAGGGGGTGATTCCGGCGGGCGGGGGGAGGGGGGGTCCCAGGCCCCGTCTGCGCCCTGATTGTGCATATGACCCACCAATAAAATACAAACCAACAGAAATTTAGTGGATTACTGTTTTAATAAATAGGTAATGGGTCATCATTTTTGGGTTTGACACATAAATTTCGGGTTACAGTTAACCTGTTAACTCGAAAATGGCAAGAATAGTTAAAATGAATATTATATTCTTTCACATTTTTATATATTGCCTTACAATTATCACTAGTGAGACTCAAAACTAAAACGTCCCCTATATTTACATGTCATCCCTCATAGAGATACTAAAATTAAACATGATCTGTGAACATATTATACAAACCCAACATGATATTAGCGGGTTAAGGGTTTATTAAATAGATTTTCGATCAAACTTTTACCATGCTAATCCAAAAATGACTTGTCTATATTTTTACTAAGGTAGTAAAACTACACTTGACTGGAAAACACGACTCAAAAACAATACAAACCCAATTGGTTACATCATTTTGACACGAAGTTTTTTTAGGTTGGGTTAGTATTGACTCATTTGGCAATACCCCGATAATAGACACAATCCACTTACGCGAATTCTCAACTTCTCACTGGTTTCTCAATGCATTTCAGTTACTACAGACAATATCACCATCAAATAACGAAAGTATAACAAAAGTAGAGCAACTAACCGGCAAAGCCACAAGATCGAAACTTTCATTCGAGCAGGAAGAAATAGATGTATCAGCAACCAGTCTAGTGCCACCAGCAGCCTCAATTTCGAGATTTGGTTCAACAGAAGCAACAGTTACCTCCGCACCAGCTCTACGGAGCACATCAACTATAATTACTGCCTCCATTTCTTCCGTGCCAAACCCAATTGGAACCAAAACCTATCGTTCCACAGAGAAACAACCAAATTAAACTTCAAGCATTATCTGAAACACCTTATGTTCATTTGCCAAACCCAATTGGAACCAAAACCTATCGTTCCACAGAGAAAAAACCAAATTAAACTTCAGCTAAGCATAGGCTTGTCAATGGGGAGGGTAATACCCATGTCCACTGGGTCCCGCCCCATTAGGGACGGGGAATCCCCAGTACCCATTTTTATAGGGTAGGTATGGGAAGGAAAATTATCCCCATTTCCGGGGATGGGTTGGGAACTGTAGTCGCTATCCCCACCCCACGGGGTCCCCAACCCATTATCATTAGGGTTGCCCATGGGATACCCATAAATGTACCTATTAAAATGTAATATTGATATAAGAAAAATTATATTTTATATTATATATACAATAAATACTAATATAGTTTGTAAAAAACTAATCCTAAAATACAATTATACCGTATAGTCTATAGAATCCACTTTGAATAGAATTACAACTTTTATCTGCTTCAACTAAATTCTAAACAAATAATACTTGTTAATTCCTAATCTCCTATTATAATAAAATTTCAATTCCGGTTAGAATTATGGAAATTCTAACTTCCTATTTAATTCAAACTTATAAATTGGGAAGTCATATTCCACAATTTTCACTCGATCCATTAGATTGGTCTGCTCATCTCTATTCTTCGTTTAATAAGTCAAGTTGATTTACTTCTTCTCATCTATGTTTTTTTATTCATTGTTTGTGTTTAATCATCGTTAGAGGTTACATAATTTTATTTTTATTTTTTTTAAAATAAATTATATTTAGTAAATCATATATATTTGATATTAGTTTAGAATTTTTTTACAAAATGAGGCGGGTATATCCATGGGATCCCTTACCCATTGGCACGGGAACATGGACAAATTTATCCTCATTTTTCTCAACCGGGCGGGGATGGGGAATCCCTATTAAGAATGGGGATGGATTTGCTCGCCCCATCCCCAACCCGCCCCATTTACAAGCCTAGCTAAGCATTATCTCAAACACCTTATGTTCATTTGTCAAACACAATTGGAACCAAAACCTATCCATCCACAAAGAAAGCCAACAAAATCAAACTTCAGCTAAGCATTATCTCAAACACCTTATGTTCATGAAAAAGTAAATTACAACTACTTGAAATACCCAGAAAAATTAACCAAACGGGTTATAACAACAGTCTAACTTTAACTTAAAGGGGCATAGGGTTTAAGGAAAGAGAGACGACCTTTTTGGGCTGGACAGGGACAGGGGTGCTTGTGTCCAACTCAGTAGCTGTTGTGGGAATTACTGGATTGGGAGATGGACTTTTCGTGGATTTTGAAGAGCTCTTTCTTGGAGTTGGTGTTTTTCGTTGTGGAGAAGCCATGGCAGCAAATGATGAAGAGGGAAGCCGAGTTATAGAGGTAGCCGTTGATGAATTTTTCCTGATGAAAAGATTTGAGGGAGCTGGAGAGAGAATACAGAATATCTCCATTGATGAAAAACTTCAATTTGGGACTGGAAGAGCTCCTGATAACATAGATAACAGCATTTAACTGAATGGTGTCTTAGAGCATCACAATGGTTGGTAACAACCAGGGCCGTCTCCAACATTTTCTAGGCCGTACGCGTATTGTATTGTGCATTTTTTTTCATATTTAAATTTAATACTATTTTAGAAATAATAAATATTAAATAATAAAATAAATAAATTATTAACTATAATTCAAGTCATATAATAATAATATAAAATTAAAAAATTATTATTTTTTTTATTTTTGTACATGTAAAATTGAGTTTTCTTTTATATATTTAAAATCAAGTTTCTTCTCACCAGTCATACGAGAAGCAAGCAGACGACAAAGTATTTATTTCTGGAAATTAATCTTGTGCGGCTGAACTCGAACCTAATCGCAAGATTCTATTGAAAGAAATAGAAGAATTTATCTTCGAGATTAAAAATTGGTTGAGTCGCGTATTTATTATGAATTACAGGCTTAAATCACTAATTGGACATCGATTGATCCAAGGAATCTTATCATTTGGCGCTTGATCTATCCAAAATTTTATCATTTGGCCACTGAACTATCCCAATTGGTGAAATTTCAATCCAATTTGGATGGAAACTTGATAGAATTATTGACATATGATGATATTTTGATAATTAGACTTGATAAATTTTAGTTTAGAGATTTGTTTTCTTGTTTTAATCTCATTAATTATTTGGTAAATCAACTTTAAAACGTACGGCATGTCAAGCCCATATGTCAAAATATCACCACATATCATAAGGAAACAATTTTATCAATACATCATCAAAATTAAGTAGAATTTCATCAATTTGAATAGTATATGGTCCAAATGTGACCAAATGATAAACTAGTGGCCAAATATTAAAATTTTAAATGTCAAGCCCATATGTCAAAATATCACCACATATCATAAGGAAACAATTTTATTAATACATCATCAAAATTAAGTAGAATTTCATCAATTTGAATAGTATATGGTCCTTCTCCCACACCATATTTTCTCTTCCTTCATGGCACATTCTGAGGTCGACTGGTTCTCTGATGGTGTTAGAGGAAAGTTGCTTCCATACATGGAGCATGGTGACATTTTCTTTGCTATTATCTGTCACCAAGTTTGGAAATGGAGAAACGAGGAGATTTTTGAAGATAAAACTGTTTTTATGACAAACTTAGCTGATTTCTTCTCGAAAAAACTTTTCTCTATTATCGATAGTTTCAAAGGAGAGTCCCTTGCCAGAGCCTCTCAGTGTTGTGATGTCCATCTCGTGGGATGGAGCAGGCCAAGAGAGGGGGTTGTGAAGCTGAATACTGATGGTTCCTGCCTCAGTAACGGTAAGATTGCGGCTGGAGGTGTGCTTAGAGATGTAGGGGGCGTCTGGCTTTCTGGGTTCTCCCAGAATTTAGGGTTGGGTTCTTCCTTTTCTGCGGAGCTCTGGGCTATTCTTTCTGGAATCAATCTTGCTAAAAGGCTGGGTGTTAAGAGGCTCTCTGTGGAGTCTGATAATTTGGAAGCAATCAAAATGATTCTGAGAATCATTCTATGGGTCTTAACAGTCGCAACCTCATCAAAGCTATTATAAGGCTTTGCTCCTCCTTTGAGTTCGTAGAGTTCAGACACATTTTTAGAGAGCAGAATCGTGTTGCTGATCGCTTGGCGGCAGCGGGCCATGAAGGGACGTTAGGCGTTACTACCCTTCCTGTTTCCCCTAGTTTCATCTCTCATCTTCTCTTAGAAGATAGGATTGGGGTTAGCTTCCTTAGGCTAATTCCTGGGTAGTTTGTTGTTTTTCGTTTTTCTTTTCCTTTTCTACCAAAAAAAAAAGAATAGTATATGGTCCAAATGTGACCAAATGATAAATTAGTGGCCAAATATTAAAATTTTAAATAAATCAGAGTCTAAATAACATTTTATACCAAATTACAAATTGTAATTTGTAAGTACATTTCATCTTGTAATTAAAAAATAAAAAAATTTAAAAATTTAAAAATCACTACAATAACAAAATAATAGTTTATACAATTTTTCCAAATATGAAAATAAGTTCAGAAAAAATGTACATGTGTTGTCAAAAGAAAGAAAAAAAAATAAGAGAAAAAATGAACAAATAAATGTTGATCTAAGGAATTGCCTAAATTGAGTTAAATTTCTTCAATTTAAATAGTTTATGGTCTAAATGTGATCAAATAATAAATTAGTAGTCAAATATTAAAATTTTAAATAAATCAAAGTCTAAATAACATTTTGCACCAAATTACAATTTATAAGTGAATTTTATAATAACTACAATAACAAAGTAATAATTCATACATTTGTGTTGTCCAAGAAATGAAGAAAAAATAAGAGAAAATGTGAACAAAAAAATGTTATTCCAAAGAATCGAACCCTTGCCTTTGTAAACATCTCCATTATATCTTTATCATTCACTCTAGCAATATCTTTTTGTTAATATTTAAATATATATACCTTTTAACCATAACTTTTTTTTAACAATTATCAAATTTAAAAAAAATTCCGATCGGAGGCCCCCGAAAGTCGGAGGCCCTAGGCGGCCGCCTCGGCAGCCTCCCCCTAGAGCCGGCCCTGGTAACAACCATGACTTGAGTTGAGATAGTAACAAGCTTAAGCAAAATCCCATTAGAGAGCACTAGTTTTTTAAAATTTTGTAGAGTCAAAAATAAATTATGAATTAATAACATGTACCAAAATTGTAATTTATAGACTGAAAGAGTAAATTAGCATATTACTTTTTGAAATATCAGAAACATTGTCACTTGCGAAAGCATGTGTGTACTACAACCATTTCTATCAATGGGTTGTGACTTTCAATTGCTTAGAATTTAGATTTTAAGGAAAAACAAAAAGGTTGTTACCGTTCTATAACAAACTAAATTATGTTATAACCACTCTAATGGTTAGTTATTACTACACATAGGATAGTAACAACAAAATAATGACCACTAGACTAGACTTGGTCTTAGCGGGTATCAAATTGAATTGTTTTTTTTTTATAAAAGGCCACATATCATTCCATTAACTTAGAGTTTGTTTGGATGGAGGTATTTTAAAGTAAGTGAGGGTAAGTGAGGGTAGCTAATCTTGTTTGTTTTGAGGGTAAAAGTTATGTTTACTTTGTTTTTAACAAAGTAAGCATTATTTTGTGTGTTTTCACCATTGGATTAATTTTCTAATCCATCATCTAATGGTGAAAACACACCAAGTAATGGTACTTTGTCAAAAACAAAGTAACCATAGAAGGCACCTTGTTTTGAGGTGTAATTGAATGTAATAGTAAGTGAGGGTAGGTGAGGTGAAATTTGGTTGATTTTCTTTACACCCCAAATTGGAGGGTAGGGAGGTGACAGATTTTTCTTTTCCAAAATTACCCTCTATATTTTATTTTAAAATAAAATATTGTTTGGATATAAAAGTAAATTTGTATATACAGTAAAACCTCTATATAGGAATACTCTATATAAGAATAACCTCCAATTTGTTATAAAAAATTTCGGTCCCAACTTGGGCCGGTTATAAATAAGAATAACCTCCCAAATGTTAATTGTTATATATAATCCAAGTCCCACCTTTAGAAACTATACCGCTATATAGGAATAATTATGTAAATAATGTATATATGTATTAAGGATTTAAACAAAATTTATTAAAAAATTTAAAAATTATTGAGATTAAATATGAGTTGGCACACAAATTCCAACTTTAACTATAAATTCTTACCATTTTCCCATAAAACTCTTTTCTTTATGTATCGGAAACTAAACTCAAAACTCTTCCGATTCTTTAGGTATTGGAAATAAAACTCGTAGACTTGATATGCTAAACATTAATTTGTTTTATTAATCTATTCTATTGTACATTGATATAAAAACTAAATCAATGTGTCAAACAACGTTGCATAATTACTTTTTGAATAATAAAAATTAGAGAGTTCTTATTGTTGTTAAATTTATAAACTTTAAGTGTTGATTTTTTTTTTTTTGGTACCAAACTCTATATAAGAATAACCTCCCAATTGTTATACAAATTGTCCGGTCCCAAACGTATTCCTATATAGAGGTTTTACTGTAACTTACCTTACCTTATTTTACCTTACCATCAAACCAAACACAATTACATTATTAAACCATCACTTACCTTACATTCTATCCAAACACAACAAATTATTTCATTCACTCCACTTAACTTACCCTACCTTACTTTACTTTAAAATACTCTCATCCAAACAAGGCCTTAATAATACAAAATAGAGCACCAAAGAAGGAGTAAAACCTCCATCCCATACAGGTAAAGAAGGGAAGAAAATACTACAAAGAGCAATACATAGACTACAAAGAGCACTAAAAACCAGAAAAAATACAAATACATCAAACATAAAAGTCATATCCTTCTCGTAAGTCAAAACCTGTTGGAAAACCGTTGTAATCCATACTCCACCCTTTAGGCTCTTCCGGACGTTCGGATCTGAATCCTTTTTGTTTGTGCATCCACACAGATCTATAGATTTTTTTTTTGAAAGATATCGTGAACTTGGTTGAAAAAGCTTATTGAACCTTGAATAGGTTAATTTAAAACACTATAGTTTCTCTGCGGTTAGCAAAACCACTGTAAATCCCTTAATACCGTTAAAATGTAAAGGTATTTTCAAAAATTTCTTTTTTAATCACTTTTTTACTCTCTTTTTTGAAATTTCAGAATTTTTAAAATTTTAGATTTCTAAAAATCTAAAATTCCAAAAATTTGAAATTTCAGAAATCTGAAATTTCAGTTAGAATTTCGAGAATATTCTGGAATTTTAAATTTCAAAAATCTGGAATTTTAAAATATTCTGAAATTTCAGAAAATTTTGGAATTCCATAAATCTGAAATTCTAGAATTTTTGAATTCTTAAAAAAAGACAAAAAAAAGTAGAGGAATAAGAATAGAAGGAGGAGAAGTAGAGTTAAAAAGTACAAAAGTTACAAAAAAAAAAATTTCCGGAAATAACCTTCCATTTTAACTGTTAAGGGATTTGTCGCGTTTTTACTAGCGACAAAAAACACATAAGTTTTTTTTTTTTTATGAAATTAACCTTAGATTCTATTAAGCTTTCATCTAACAATGACTGGTGAAATTCATTTAGTCAGACATTAGCCATGTGAAAATCACGGTCAATGAAAACCATCGTCATATGGGATTTGGAAAAGTTTGTTTAAATTGATAATTTTTTATAATTCTTCAAGTTCAATTATATTACGACATACACATACTCGCAAAATTTGTGTAAAAGGCAAGATAAATTAAAAATAGAAAACTAAGGAATACAAATTAAACAGAAATAATAATAAAAAAAGGCAATCGAAGAAAAAGCTAGAAAAAATGAAAAATAAAATAGAATGATATGAAAAATAAAAACAATAATATTATTTTAGTTAAAATGTAAGGATATATGAAAATATATATTATAAAAATATGCGAATGATATTAATATTATATTACAAAGTAAATATATAAAAGAAAACAAGTTAGCCCATGAGTCGAAAAAGTTAGCCACATCCATATATTCTAACCACGGTAACTTATTTAACTTGTATAATCCAATTCATCTAAAAAAAATTAATGTAACATGTCATAATCAATCATAAACCCACCCAATCCATCAAATAATGTCCTTGTTGTAGCCTGAACTAAACAATAAATTTGTTAGACGGGAGATCAATTGTTGAACTTCTGAAGGAAGGCGGTCCTTCCAATCAGGATGATGACCGTCGACGCTCCTTGAGGATCGAACCTCCTAGGTGAAGGTTGAACGTCCCTAGATGAAGGTTGAATGTCCCTAGATGAAGGTTGAACGTCTCTGGATGAAGGTTGAACATTTCTGGATGAAGGTTGAACGTCTTCTTTGAGGATCAAGCCTCTTACAGTGTGGGAAGAGATCTTCCCACAAACGCTCCGATGCTTAAGTTAGATATCGTAAAATATAGTATTCATTTTTCTCTCTAAAAGCCAACCCCTCCTCATTAATTGAAAGACTACTTATAGGAATTGAGGAGGAAGTTACCTGAATGGTGGTTACCTTGGAGTTATCAGGAGGATATGGTTTTGAACGTGGGTGTAGTTAATAAAACCTTTAGTTATGTGTATTAGGGTTATATCAATTACTCTCCACTCTTATTTTTGAATTTTTTCAAGGATAAGAGTAATAAAGAGTTTACTATAATAAATTGAAGATGGTTAAATTAGCTATTGTATACATTTCTTGTATAAATTTCTAATATTTTTTCTCTGTCTGTATCATTTTTTATGGACGGGTGGCACGTATGATTCCTTTGAAGTCAATAATATAGAGCAGAGATTAAGACAATAAATCTAAATATAAACATAAGAAACTTTAAAAAAAAATAAGAACAATATTTAATTATATAGATCTAGTAGGTGGAAGTGAGTAGGTAATTTTTAATTTTTTGATAAGGATAAGGATTTGTTACTCCTATAATAATGATGGGCGTACCGTTTAAAGAACAATATTTAATTGCAAACTTATCAACAAACTATAATAATGATGGGCGTATCTGTTTTTTAGGGTTAAGGTGCAAAAATACCCCTAACGTTTTGAGTCAAGAGTAATTTTACCCCTAACGTTTAAAATGGTGCAATTTTACCCCTAACGTTTGTAGCCAAGAGCAATTTTACCCCTAACGTTGATAACTTGGGTCAATTTCAGACATTATTATAAAACACAAATATTTTTGTTCCTTATTTTACACAAATTTCATATCAATTCGTTCTAAAAAAAGGATTCCATGTTTTTGTAACTTAATAGTAGAATTGAAGATTAATATTTATAAATTCGGTGAATTTTTTGAATTTTTTTTTTGTCTAATTCGTACAAAAGATAGTATTTTTTTTTATTTTTTTCACATCCCAACATATATTTGTGATTTGTTAGTGTTAAAATGACGCACGGGTGAAGTGTAGATGGTGAGATTAATGACCGAGCAGACAGTTTGATGAATTATTTCTAAAATTGACCCAAATTATCAACGTTAGGGGTAAAATTGCTCTTGACTACAAACGTTAGGGGTAAAATTGCACCATTTTAAACGTTAGGGGTAAAATTACTCCTAACCCAAAACGTTAGGGGTATTTTTGTACCTTAACCCTGTTTTTTTATAAGGATAAGGATTTTTTACTCTTTATCTCAACAAACTATAATAATAATATATATTAACAAACTAAAATTAGAGTCCTATTCTACTTAGGATATTAGACACATGTGATATTTAAAGCACATAACAATCATCATTCATCTGCCTCCTCAATTGCACTCTGTTTTCTTTTACGGCGTTTTTTATTTTTTCACAGGTATGTATTTTATTTTTTATTTTCTTGTATATGAGAATTTATTATATCCTCTATTTTACCTTTTGCAACCCACAAATAGTCGTTACGAGGCAGAAACGACAAGCCCATTAAATCTCTGGTGCCTTTTCTCCTTTCCTCTTTTTCGATTTCCAGTATTTCGAGTTCCTGCAATTTTTTTTATATATAAAAATTATATATATACTTTTAAGTAGATTTATATGGATTGGACATTAGATTTGTGCAAGTTTAGAGGGCTAACTGAATATTTTATGCAAGTTAAGGGGACTACTAAGATATTTTGAAAGTTCAAGGCAAATCAAACTTTTTTAAATAAGTTCAGAACAGAAATCATGTATTAAGCCTAAATGGAGCATTATTTATTGCATCACCGATCTCACTTCTCATTAATTCATATATTTGTATTATAGACAAGCGAAAGGGTGATTTGATCCTTTTGAAATGTAGTAATGAAAAGACAGAAGGTCTTCTTGGTATTAATAATTCAAGCATGGGTCCTTGACTCTCACACAATGTTTACTAATTATTGCTTTGAAAACCTTTCTATTTGGATGTCAATTTCATACTTCTCAAAAATTAAAATTACGAAAGAGTTTTGTTGTCATTTCAATTGTTTGATTAAATGTGGAACGCAGATGCTAATTTTTCAGCATTTTGGTTGTGTTTCAACCATTTCTGATGTGTTACTGGTTCGATTTTGCCCTCGGAATGGCGAAAAAACCCGTTTGTTTGATGCTAATGGCCTTTGTTTTTAATCGTTTTTGAGCTTTTTCTTCCGTAGTTGGCTTGTTTCATTGAAGAATATTTATCATGGTTTGTACCAAGCAAACATTAAAACACATATCCGAAGCATTGGGGCCTCATTCCTTGGACGTTTTAGCTTTGTGTGTTCCTACTTGCCTATCAAAAGATGATGTTCATACTTTCAAGACAAAATTCTCGTTTCCATCTGATTGGGAGGGCCGCCTCCCTCCAGACCCGAAGACCTCCTTTGCCTTTGTTCCTTCAGAATCATTCGTTATACATGAGGCTCTACTGGAGATGGGAGTTCATTTTCCTTTACCTTCTTTTTTCATGGAGTTTCTGAAAAGCAACAAATTGTCTCCGTCTCAACTTCATCCTCAAGGATGGAGATTGCTTGTAGCGTTTTATGCTCTTTGTAATAAAAAAGGAGTAGTTCCAGTCGTCAACCTTTTTCATCTTTTTTACATTCTTAGACCTCTCAAAGATAAATCCGGGCGATTTTCTCTTCAGATGACCGATATGTGCAATGATGGATTATTTATTGACGATCTTCCTCCTATCGAGCGATATGAAGATAGATGGATCCTCGTGTTTCCTCCTAAAATGGCATGGAATATTCCTCTTCCATAGAGTTGGTGTTGGATTAGAAGAGGTGTCTCACGGCCATCGCATCCCAAGCTTTTATGGAGATATTCTTTCGAGATTCCTGTTCTTCAATATGCTAAAGTCCTTTCAGCCACGCTTTAAATGCTTTCCGTCGTATCACGACTGGTTGGGGAATTACATCTTTGATACATGTGAAAAATGGCAAGACTTTGAGTTTTAATTCTTCATCGGAAGAGACAAATATGGCTCCTAAATTTATAAATATGGCATCTGCATCCGACTCCGTAGATGATCCATCCTTGGTCGAGAAATTTAGCGTTTCTTCAATGTCTGAAATGTCGAAAATTTCTACACACACCATATTTGAGCTTGGTGAATGACTTAAGTTGATATAGCAAATTATATTTCTAAAAATAAAGTAGCTTTGTTAACTTTAATGCTTCTCTTATTTTTTTTACAGGTATGACTTCCACGCCTGGAAAATTTGCTCTCATCGCTTTAAAGACGGGCAACCAGAAACGTAGCAGAGAAAATGTTCATGATTCGGTAAATTCTAGAGATGATACCTTAACCTCTAAAAAGGTTAAACCTATTGATGCATCTGCCAATACAGATCCTTGTAAGGAAGCTAAAGCCGACTCATCAAAGATGGGAGATCCCCAAGTTGCTTTTGAGAGTGGAGTTGAGAAAGATATTTCCAATTTACACGCAAACACCTTCCATGCTGACAAGGGTGGCTCATATTTCTTCACACCCTAAAACCCCACGCATTTCAAGGAGGACACTTCGGTCAGAGTCCTTAAATGACATTCGTCCATCTTTTCCCTTGTTAGATAGACCTAAATCATTCTGGAAGCTATACAGGGATGAACCTACCATGTCTCGTTCTTTAAACGATGATGATTTTAGAGTGTATCCTGGGTTGCTTGATACAGATTCTGTTTTTCTTCCTGGGGTAGCTTCAAGATTAATGTATTCTTCCATTCTTCCTCGAGATGAAGAAACATATTTTAAAGATATCCAGCAAAACATGGATTTAGCCGAGCGCCGGATCGTTGAGGTGATAGGCTTATATATATATATATATATATATATATATATATATATATATATATATATATATATATATATATTGTTTTCTTTTATATATAAAAAACATGTCTCTTTACCGCTTCTTATTGTTACAGGGAGCTCAGCGTGCTTCTCTTGCTTTTGGGTTTGCAAGATCATGGAAGAAAAAACTCGACGATTGTCTTGCTCGCAATGAGAAAATGGATCAGACTATCAAAGATCTTCAAGAGCGGAACCAAAAGCTAGAGAGTTATCATACATATCAAGAGAAAATGGAGCAAACCATTAGAGATCTTCAAGATTATAACAAAAAGCTGCAGTCTGAGTGTGACCATTTTAAAGAGGATGCTTCTAAATATTCAGCCATGGTTGATGACAATAAGAAGTTGGGAGAGAAGACTTGTAAGCTTCTTAACGATGTTACTTTACTCCAAAGTGAGTTAAACGTTGAGCGTGAGATGGTTCAAAAGTTGAAAGGAGAACTTAAATCGGCGCACCCTACCAGCGTCCAATCATATAGAGAATCTTTTGATTGTTACCAAAGGAAATGTGCCGTAGGGGTCTCATTTAGCAAGACAGGTTTCTATCTAGCTCGCCAAATTCTTGAGGAAGAACATGGTCGAGCGTATCCCGAGTTAGTGTTCTCAAAAACTGCGTCAGTTTCTGAATCCCGTCCATGGCAAAGTTTCGACCCCGACGAAGAGGATGTCATCGCCTCTTTTAATAAAGGTCTCTATGATGATTTGGAGAATCTTAGCGGGCCTTGGACATTTCACGGGAAGAATGGGATTACCGAAGATGAAAAAATAGCTGTTTTGCAAAACCTGGATGAAGATCATGGAGTTGATGAGGATCTTGATGATGATGATGATGCCTCTGCCACCCCTGCTTCTTAGAGATACATTTTCATTTTATTGGAAAACTTTATCATTTCCTTTTGTTTTGGAAACCTTTTTGAGTTATATTTATTTAATCTTTCCGGCTCCCCAATCACTTGGAATTCAATCCGAATTAAATGTGATTTTGATGAACTTATTTATACTGCTTGCATTATGGCAAAAAACATGTCTTCCCCCATAGAAGTTGTATTTTCTCCATGCCATATGTCTTAACAGTTTTAATGGAACACAACTGCATGCATCATGGTAAAAGCATGAGCTTTTCCTATACCATGTGTCTTAACAGCTTTAATGGAACACAACTGTGTGCATCATGGTAAAGAGCTATCTATACCATGTGTCTTAACAGCTTTAATGGAACACAACTGCGTCCATCATGGTAAAGAGCTATCTATACCATGTGTCTTAACAACTTTAATGGAACACAATTGTGTCCATCATGGTAAAGAGCCATGGTAAAGAGCGTATCTTCCCTCGTAGAAGATGGGCTTTTATTTTACCAGCTTTTATTTTACCATTTTCCTTAACACATTTGGAAAATATGTTAAAGCTTATTAGCATAGAATGATAATCTTTAAAGATTTATTAGCTTTCCTTCAGCGTTATATAATAAATTAAAAGCATGAATAAAATAAGCTGATAAACAAATGATAAAGATAAACACACAATATTTACGTGGAAACCCCAATGTGGGGAAAAACCACGGGACCATAATTACGGCATGAGTATCTTTATTCATAATAAGTGTTAATACAATTGCTCTGGAAATAGAGCTTCAAGTGATTTGCATTCCACGTCTTATGAATCTTTTTTCCTTCTATCGTTTCGAGTAAGCAAGTTCTAGGTCCAACTATCCTTCTTACCCGATACGGTCCTTCCCAATTTGGACGAAGCTTCCCTTCTTCCAAATGTGCATTGGTTATGACTGTCTTTCTCAGAACAAGATCTCCTTCTACTAACACTCTTTCCTTCACCCTTGAGTTGTAGTAACGAGAGACTCTTTGTTGGTATGCTGCTAACCGTATGCACGCTTGATCTCTATGCTCATCTAACAAATCCAAGTTATCCTGTAGTACATCAGAATTTGATTCCTCGTTAAAATCATCCATTCTTAGAGAAATTGCTCCAATCTCAACAGGGATCAAAGCTTCCATTCCATAAGCTAGACTGAACGGAGTTTCTCCAGTTGGGACTCTTTTGGTTGTTCTATAGGCCCAGAGGATTGATGGAAGTTCATCCGCCCATGCTCCTTTCGCCTTATCCAGGCGCATTTTTAAACCTTCTAGGATTGTTCGATTGCTTCTTTCTACTTTCCCATTGGCTTGAGGGTATGCTACTGAAGCAAAGCTGAGTTGGATATGAAGCCTTTCACAAAAACCTTTGAATGAATCACAATCAAACTGCTTCCCTCTATCTGTGATTATCACCCTTGGTAGCCCAAATCTGCATATGATATCTTTCCACACCACGTTTTCTATCTTCTTCGCAGTAATAGTAGCTAAGGGTTCTGCTTCTATCCATTTTGTGAAATAATCTGTTGCTACTATCAGGAATTTCCTTCCTCCGGTTGCTTGGGGAAAAGGTCCTAATAAATCTAATCCCCATTTTGCAAATGGAGTTGGTTCGATTGAGGTTCTCAAAAGTGAGACTGGAGCACTTTGAATGGTTGCAAATCTTTGGCATTTATCACACGCTTTAACCTTCTTTAAAGCGTCATCCCTCAAGGTAGGCCAGAAGAATCCACTACGCAACACTTTACTTGCTAAAGCTCTTGCTCCCAAATGTTGCCCACATATCCCCTCATGTATTTCAGCTAGAGCGTAATATGCCTTTTGTGGACCCAAACATTTCAAAAGTGGCATCGAGAAACCCTTCTTGTATAGGACATCATTTATCAAAGTGAAACGTGCCGCTCTTATCGTCAGTTTCTTTATTTCCGCAGCTTCAATGGGAAGCTCCCCCGTCTTCAAGAATTTTACAAATGTTGTTCTCCAATCTTGTATTTCTTCAATACATGCTACAATTTTTTCCTCTATGCTCGGCCTTTTAAGTTCCTCCAAATGCACCATTCTTCCTTTTGTTTCCATTGATGATGCAAGCTTTGATAAAGCGTCTGGGTGGCTATTAGAAGACCTATTGATTTGTAGCAATTGGAAATCTTCAAACTCTCGAGATAAAGATCTGACCTTTCGTAGATATTTAATCATGATAGGTTCCTTCGCCTCATACTCTCCATTGAATTATTGAACCACCAACTGTGAGTCACTGTAAGCTGTTATCTTTTGAACTTGTAATTCTTTGGCAAGTTTCATTCCTCCTATAAGGGCTTCGTATTCTGCAATATTATTTGAACTTGGAAAAGCAAAACGCAAGGAGTATTCGATTATTTCTTGCTCGGGAGATATCAATACTATCCCGGCTCCACTCCCTGTTGAACTTGATGCTCCATCAACGAATAATTTCCACGTGTGCCCATTCTCTCTTGCCACTATTCTCTCGCCAGTGCATTCCACAATGAAATCGGCTAAGACTTGTCCTTTGATCGCTTGTCTAGGCTCAAAGTTGATGTCGTATTCTCCTAACTCAATCGCCCATTTCATAAGACGTCCAAAACATTCAGGTTTCTGCAATATTTGCCTTAGAGGTTGATTAGTTAATACCACTATGGAGTGAGCCTGAAAATAAGGTCTTAACTTCCTGGAGGCCATTACTAGTGCAAGTGCAACTCTTTCTGCAAAAGGGTATCGAGGTTCTGCTCCTTGAAGTACTTTACTGACGTAGTAGATTGGCTTGTCAATTTTTCCTTCTCTTTTCAACAGGACTGCACTCAAGGCCACCTTGCTTACTCCTAAATACAATATCTCACCTGGTTCTGGCCTAGTCAAAAGTGGTATTTTCTTCAAGTAATCCTTTAATTCTCCAAAAGCTTTTTCACATTCCGTTATCCACTGGAAATTTTTCCCTGCTCTCAAGGTTTTGAAGAAAGGTAGGCTTTTTTCCGCAGATTTAGACAAAAATCTATTCAACGATGCTAATCTTCCTGTTAAACGTTGAACTTCCTTAATGGAGGTGGGAGGCTTCATCTCTGAGATGGCTTGGATTTTTTCTGGATTTGCCTCAATACCCCTTTCAGTTATCATATACCCCAAAAATTTTCCTGATTGTACTCCGAAAGTACATTTGCTAGGATTTAACTTTATATTATGGGTTCTCAATACATCGAACACCTTGTCGAGCTTCTCTGCATGCACTTCTCCTTTCTTGCTTTTAATGATCATATCTTCCACATACGCTTCCATGGTGTTACCCAATAAAGGCTTGAAAACTTTATTTACCATCCTTTGGTATGTTGCTCCTACATTTTTAAGTCCAAAAGGCATAACCCTGTAGCAGTATGTGCCCTTCTCAGTGATAAATGCAGTTTTTTCTTCATCAGCAGGATTCATCTTGATTTGATGGTATCCTATGTACGCGTCCACGAAGCTCAATAACTCGTATCCAGAGGTTTCATCTACCATTTTGTCAATTGGAGGCAAAGGATATGAATCCTTTGGACAAGCCTTATTTAAATCGGTGAAATCTATGCATATTCTCCACTTTCCATTGGGTTTCTTCACCATCACAATATTTGCAAGCCAATCCGGGTAGTAAACTTCTCGAATAAAGTTTGCCTCCAGTAACTTATCAACTTCTTCTTCTAAAGCCTTTTGCCTCTCCGGAGCGATTCTCCTTTTCTTTTGCTTGATTGGCTTGATGTTTGGATCAACATTCAAGTGGTGGGAAGCTACATCCACGCTTATGCCAGGCATATCTGTAGGAACCCAAGCAAACACGTCTACATTTCTCTTAAGGCATGCGATTACTTCACCTTTCACTTCTTCTGACATTTTACTTCCAAAATATGTTATTTTTTCCGGATCATCTTCTTTCAATAGTATTGCTTCAACTTCTTCAACTGGCTTCGGTTTTGGCTTGTTATCAGATTCTTTTGAAATTGCCATTGTTTCTGCACTTATACCATGTTTTCCTTTAATGGAAGAAACGTAACAATTATGAGCTTTCTTTTGATCTCCTCTCACTTGCCCTATGCCGTTTGGTGTAGGAAACTTCATCAATAAGTATCCTGGCGATATCATGGCTCTCATGCCTATAATTAATGGTCTTCCTAGTATCACATTGTAGGCTAGAGATATAGATTTTACTACCATAAAATTCACCATCCTTGTAACATTACAAGGTTCCTCGCCCAACGTTATTGGTAATTGGATAGACCTTGCCACCTGGACAGCTTCCCTTGAGAAGCTAAAGAGTGGAGCTGACACCTTCTTCAATCTATCCAAAGACAAGTTCATCTTCTTAAAACAATTCCAATAGAGGAGGTTGACCGAACTCCCACTGTCAATGAGAATTCTTTCTACTGGGAACTTCATTATGGTATCGGAAATCACTAAAGCATCATCATGGGGTATAACCACATTTCCTTGATCCGCAGGGGTAAAAATTATGGACTCTTCTTCTTGGACTTTCATCACATTATTGACTTCATAAGCTTGTCTAGCATAAGCTTTCCTTGATGAAGAGGATTCACCAGCCAAAGTTTCCCCTCCAGAGATAACATTTATTGATGGATACGCCGGCTTGTTATCAAGAGCTATGGCTTTATCTTTTTTGTCTTCCTTTCCTTTGGCATATGTTCGACCATCCTTTTCTCTGTTTTCCATGTATCTTTCTTCCTTTAAGTTTCGTGGTTTTTCCCCTCTCCATATTTCTGCATAGACAAAATTTTCAAGCTTACCTTGTCATACCAATGATTCTATTTCATTCATCAATTGCCTACATCGATCAGTTGAGTGACCATGAGTTTTGTGGAATCGACAATAAGCATCCGTAAATTTGCCCATAGTTCTGTCAGTTTTGGGAGGGAATGTAAGGAGTCCGGATCTTTCAATGGCTGCCAGGATATTGGAACGTGGTTGGAGTAAAGGTGTGAAATTCTCATATCTCAACTTTGGAGCATGTCTTGCTTCATTTCTTCTCCCATTTCCCTTTTTTACATCATCAACCTCATCCCTCTCCTTCCTTTTTTTATCTTGATTTCCTCTCGCCCCTATATTGCTCATCACATCTTCGGAAAGGATGAATTTATTAGCCCTACTGAACAAATCGCCCAAGGTTGAAGGTTGAAGGTTGATCATAGGAAAGAGATTTTTGGAGATCCCGCAATCTTGTTCCCTGAAGTACTCCCGCAACCGCCATTCCAACTTGGAGATCATAAATCTCGAGAGTTGTTGAGCGATTTCCGCAAGTGCACGGTATACGTTGTAGTAATAAAAGATATCGATCCCACGGGGAACGTTTTTTAACAAAAACTTATTTTGAATCAGTTAGATTTACTTTAAAGGTTTATAATATGTAAAATCGTTTAATTGGATTTGGTTTTGAAATCGCTAGAGTAAGAATTAGATTAGAGTATAACAAATGTTAGAAATCACTTCTGATTTAGGGATAAATTTACAAAACAGAAACGTTTAGTTCTTTAGAAAAGTAAACAAATGTATTCGTTTGCATTAAGAAAAGAAAACAACTTTAAACTTTGTATAAATTATAACATTGAAATAAACGTCGATTCCTCTAATTTTAGGGCTTTGAACTGCAGTCAATCCTCCTACGGTCGGGTTAGATCGCTACCTTAACCAAATTGATACTCTACTGATGATATAAATTTGCCTAAGTGTTCAACAAAGTTTCCTTGTAAAGATTTTGAATTTAACTACGTTTTAATGAAAACACCAGAACTCACTTCGGATCATTTACCAAAGTGCTACATAAAAATCTATCGAATAGAATGAACTTTATTAGATGAAATATGAATTTGATACAAGTTTACAGAGAATAAGAAGCATGAAAACATTTGACGACTTGCAAGTGAACGGGTTGTCAATCCTTTCCTTGGGTTTCGTTAGAGTTTGTCAGACTCAGGGCGGATCCTCTACTCAATCTTCTCGCTGTAACTTCGTAATAGAGATACGGTCGGCTACTACCAAAATGTAAACTAATATGAACAAATCTAAATGCTACTGTGTTTGTAATTATTGAATAAACAATGTGTGTACATCATATTGCTTTTACAGAAATGAACTCTAAACTCTGAATCGCTTGACTCAGAATTCCTGCATTAATTCTATACTAATCTTCTCTTTTTTCTATATCTCCAACTCTCCATCAATTCTTTATTTATAGATGTTGAAGAGTCGTGATTGAAGTGTCGTGTTCGTTGTGAAGGGTCGTATCCTCTGCGAAGAGACGTTTCTATCCACCCGAACGAACGCATTTCGTCGAAAACGAATGTGTGCGAATGGCTCTCCAGGAATTTCTGAACTTGCCGAGAATGCAAATTCTCGGCCGAGAATGGGGGAGCAATTATTTGGTCTTCGAAATCGTCAAGGGAAAAAGCTGGTGACGCATGTCGCGACCGAGAATGGAGGATTCTCGGTCGCGACACGGAGTAATTTTCGTTTCCTCGACCTTTGTCCTCGTCCTCGTTTTGGCGTGTTTGATCTTTGTCGTCTTCGACTCCTTTTGTAGGGTTTTTCTTCTGTTTTTAACCTCTTTTCGTTCCTATTTGGATTTTACCAAATATTTTAGGTACCTTGTAAGAAAGAAACATATCTGAAAGTAAAAGTATTCTAAACAGGTATAAATAGTATGAATTCGAAGCAAAACTGATGTAAATATTAATGATATTTTAGGTATATTTTGGGCTTAACAAATCTCCACACTTAATCTTTTGCTAGTCCCGAGCAAAATTTCACTGAATTTATTCTTTAATTAATCTCTTTATGAACATAGAACATATATCTTGGTATTACCTTTTAAATTAGTTAAGCCGAAAAGACTAACTTCGCATGGCAATTTTATACGCAAAATATCAAACTAACTTAGTATAAAGGCGATATATCATTCGTCTTGTATTTTCAATTTTGAATTGAAGTATTCGGGACGATATAAGCACGCATGTTAATGAGTCTTTCGTCTCAAGGCTTTTCAAAGCACAAAATTTCGTTTCCCAAACCTAAACTAATATATGAAATATATTAAATGAATAAGTACTTGGGTTAATCTTATTTACTTAGTTACGCCCGAGATAAGGGTGGTCTTGATCGTAACCTTATACGTATTTTATTGCTTTGTGTTTGCTTAAGAGGTACCAACCATGCCATGGGTGGAGGCAATCGTTACTTTAAACTTAAACACGCTTAATTTTTTTTTTTTTTGCTTTTAACGTTCCTTCCATACCTCGATTGTGATAAGGGTGGTCGCAATCGTGGCCAAAAGTAAACGGTACTTAATTTTCTTCCCTTTCATACCTCGATTGTGATAAGGTTGGTCTCAATCGTGGCCAAAAGTTAAGAATTCAACTAATTGATTAATTAATATGAATGATAAAATTTAAATTGTAAATTGGGAAAAAGAAAGATAGCACATTCATCCTATATTGACTTAAAATTCAACATGTATTATGGCTAAAGTTTCCTTAAAAACTTCAATTGGTGTTAATGTAAGACGAAATCAAACCGAGCTAAAATTGTTAGTTCAATTTAATGCCTATAAACCTAATTGAAAATTTAAAATAAGATTTATTGTATCATGAATTGCATGATATAAGATAGAGATTGAAATAAAGAATTTATTACTTAAATACATTCACTCGAGACGTTTTTACTTAAAATCGTATCGAAGATTTGTGAAAAATGAAAAAAATTATTACCCGTATAGAAATATTATTTCTAACGATAATGATAACCTAAAAATAATCATAAGTTAAAATATGTTAAACATATGAAAATATACGTTTTATAAAAATAATGTTAAATAAATTGTGTTGCAATATATGTTGCATTTGCATAAAACAAGTGTTGCATTTATAAATGTTGCTTAAAAAAATTTATTCGTTGCACTTATTCGTATATGTATAAATGATATATGTATATCTCCTCCCATACTTAAATTGGACCATGTCCTCATTGGTGCAAATATGGATATAACATGAAAAATAAGCACGAAATAAAGCATACGAAATAAAATATAAATTAGCAAATAAAAAGCATTCAACATAAAATGAAAATTGTACGAAGCATAATAATTAGAAATATTGTACCAAACTGAAATCGAAAATCAACATAACAAGATGAAAAGAAAAGATAAAACCTAAGCATTAGGCGGGGAATCCGGAGGGGTTGGTGAAGTTTCCACATTTCGGCGACGGAAGAATGAAAGCATCCGATGCCGTGTTGACTTGTGCTCGCGCCTCAAAGTATTGAGGTTGTCATTCATCACCATATTATTCTCCACCAAATCATCAATTCTTAAATTCATTTGGCGATTATTGGAATTGATTTGGTCCAAAATCCGCCTTAAATCCACCGGATCATCATCTTGAGGTGCTTGGGGTTGTGGTTGTGGTTGCGGTATATCTGCCTCCTCCTCCGCCGCGCCTCCTTCATCGGTACCTACAAATTGGGAACTTGAAGCGCCTCCACCCATAGTGCCACGAAGATGGGCAATACGGGAAGCATATGAAATAAAAACGGGAGGAATCGAAGTAAGCAATAAGTGAGCCCGCTCAAGCGCCGAAATGTCCAAAATCGGAACATACCCATGGTAGGTGGACATGTCATAATCGGCTAATTCACCCCGTGCTCCCAAAACAATTGCAGTGATAAAATTACTGAGAGGGAATTAAATGGTATGAGCCCTCGAAGCACGAAATAAATTGTCAAATAGCATACCGATGCTATCAACCCTCAAACCCTTAAACAAACAATCCAAAACGAACAAATCCCGAACTTGAATTTTGGAGCTCTCAACACGACCAAATAATGAAAAACTCAGAAATTTATGAAAGAAGAACACACAACTGTCCTTAATTAACTTGCTTGAGGTATTTTTGGAGTTAAAATATTCTTGATCCGAAAGACTTTGCCAAATAGAGTCGTTATCAAAATCCTTAGGCTTGTCATAGAAATCACTAGTAGGGAAACCAAACATATTCCCCATAGCCTCATAATCTATGGTATAGGTCACACCATTATTTCTAAAGGAAATTGATGTTTTCTTCTTATTCATGGTCAAAGTGACCAAAAATTCTACGACATATTCCGTAATACGGGGAAAACGCATAGAAACAAATGCTTGCCAACCCAAAGTTTCAATGAAAGCATCAATTCTAGTAGAGAAATCCAATGGTCTTACCGAATCGAAGTCAAGAAAGTGCATATCCACAAACCCCCGTTTGGAATTGGAAAAGTGAATGAATCGAGCGGCTTCCTCCTCCGTTTCAATGTCAAAATAGGCTCCGCAACGTATACGAAGGCGATTAGCTTCCGTAACTTGAGGCTTGTGACCAACACGCTTTGTTCTAGGCATATTAAATGGTATTTAGGGTTTGCAAAGAAGAAGAAGAAGAGATGAAAAAGGGAGAATATCAAAGGGTGAAGATGAAGTAGGAGTTGTAATGAGGAATTGAATTATAATTGATTAGAGAGGGTAAAGAATAAATTGGGAAGAGTAAAAGTAATTTATGGGGAAGAGTTTAGAGTAGGGGATTGGGTAAAAGGTGAGGTGATGTGAGGTTTGTGTAAGGAGTAGGTTTATATAGGGTGAAATAGGGAGATGTATAGGTAGAGTAGGAATAGGAATAGGCTCAAAATATGTCAAAAATCCGGAATGAATTGCCCTACAGGTCGCATGTCGCGACCGAGAATTCTGATCCGCGGTCGCGGCACGCGATTTCAGAGATTTTTTTGCTCTGAATTCGGCCTGTTTTTGCTGGACTTACCGAGAAATGGAAATTCTCGGCCGAGAATCGGTCCATTGTGCTGTTATAAGTGTATTTTGACTTGGTTTGTGCAATTTCTTTGATTAATTGTGTCCAGAATTGAATTAAAACTGTACCTGCACTTAAAAACTTAAATGAAAAACATTAAATACAAGGAAAACCAAAGGTAGCAATGTTGATAAAAAAAGTTTATCTTTGTAAATGAACAAAATATCATATCATATTTGCAAACTTTTAAACCACCACAAAATGTACAAATCGGGGATTCTCTATCCGGTACCGACCCACCACGGGGTTTGAGACTTGAGGCCATGCTCGATATCTGCATCAGTAGGCCACGGACTGAGGTTTCATGGGTCAGTCTGATGATTCTCTGCTTCTTGACACTGTTTCTGTGTGTCCCGGGGGAGCCTGTCTGTGACTTCCGTTTGGTATCTGTGATTCCACAGATTCAGAGTGGAGCCTGTCCCATGGCTCTAACCTTGAGGAGATTTTTCTATAACTTATTTCTTAAATATGACAATGATGGGAGATAATCCAAATGGCTTAATATATGAAGACCCTCTAAATTTGGTCCATAAAAACGACTGGCCTTTTAAACTTAGAAAGTGTCTTGTTGGCTCTCTGAATTTGCTTAAAGTTGTATAATTAATTTTTTAAGTCCACGTGACAAAATAAGAGAAAATTTGAACAAATTGAAATGTATATCAAGTTATGGAAGTTCAGCATAACAATAGATTACTGTAAGCAAGTTCATGAGTTAATATATCATTTAAACAAACTCAGATTATCAATTGGTAAATTAAGAGACCAATATGACACTCTAAAAATTCAATGGTCAATGGGTGGGGTAAGGATAAATATTGCAAGGCTCCTTTAATCCATGTCTCAAATCATATACTTAACGAGATGATATAAGGAGATAAGATAAGCTCATACGATTTTAATATGATTAAAAATTTCATTCTATACCTTAAATCAATATTATATAAGTGTTAAACAGGGTAATGAGAGAATATTTTACTCTCATTAACTCGAAACTTTAACCTCCAAATTGGGGGTTAATGGGAGTAATCGAAACTTTTTTAATAGAGCCAACTTTTAACTCTCATTTACATTCCATAAACTCCCAAATAAAGTTAATTTTTAACCAATGTTTAAAGCGAAGGCCACTTGGGACCCCTTTAGGCACTTGAAATTGAGAGTCCGTCCCGATTTTCTCCGATTTGTCCCTCTAGGCATTTTTTGATCCTCGGACGATCTTTAGCCGACTAGACTCCGCCTAGACCGTCTTGATGCCGCCTAGACCACTAGGTGCCCCCTGAGCGACGATGAACAAAAGAATTTTTTAATATGCATTTATTTTTTGCTTTATTAGAATTCACTTTTGAGTTGCTTCAATTATATTGTTGTTGAAATATTGATGTTTGCATATTTTTGAAGATACATGTTATAAATACACATATTTTTCTATATTAAATAATTTTATATTATTATTGTTAGATAGTATAATACATATTTTAATTAAATTTATATAACAATTTGTTTATTAACAAACAAAAAATAAAAAAATACAAATCTGATTAATCCTCGAGTGCCATGTCCGCCCGACTAGCACTGATAGGGGTATTTTTTCCCTATCTTTTAGCGTGATTTACGGGTTAATTTTAGAAGAAATAAATAAGTTTAATTACAAAAATAGAGTGTTTTAATAAAATAACGGAATAAAAATAAACTCCGCACTTTCAGTTAATTTTCCTTGTTTTTGAGTAATTTAGGAAATAAAAGCGTCAAGCTAACTCGGCTCCTGAGATTTGTATTTCAGGTACGAGCAAGGAGTGAAAATCCACTCAATACACGAGGCGCCCCATCCCTTACGCAGGGCGTGAAACATGGAGTCAGAAATAATTGCCCTATCCACAGGCACCACGCGGAATCTAGTCAGCATACGTGAGGCGTATGCCAACCTACGCGAGGCGTATGACACATGTCAGAAATAATTAGCCTAATCCTGAAAGTCAGACTGCATGGTCTCCCTGGGTCAACTATCCCTACGCGGGGCGTACTACCTTACACGCGGGGCGTGTAAGGGAATTCTTCAACATAAAAGTTCAGAGACTCATTTACGCAGGGCGTGCCTCAAGATACGCACGGCATAAAAGGACCAAATCAAGCAATAAAGAGTCAGAGTCTCGAACACGCAAGGCGCATGCCATTCTACGCGGGGCGTGTTTTGAGACAACAAGATCTGGAATTGGTCCACATGCAGGAGATTTCTGACGGAATGGGCACACACGCAGGGCGTACACCACCATACGCGGGGCGTATTATGGGATTTCTGCACAAAATTATGTTCCTCTATGCTTGCACCTTATGGAATTACAATCTTGCCCCTACCTTGATCTATAAATAAGAGTGACTAGCACTTATTTAGACACTTTAGACCATACACATTAGACACCTTACTTCTTGTAATTCTTGTCATTTGATTTTGTTTTTAGGCTTTATATAGCCAAACTCTTCCATCTTGAGAGCTTGTTCGTTGATTCCGGAATTCCATCCAAGTCCCGCTCCATTTCCGTACACCAAGCTCAAAAGCTCCACCATCCAAGTCCTAAGAGACGGCTTTGAGTCCGGTTAGCTAGTTCCGAGGGTGGATTCTTCCCTTTTCACTTGCTAATTAGCTTGAACTCATCCTATGTACTAGGCTTGGTTGTAATTCATATTTACATTCTCCATATTTATAATTTATGATTCATAATCTTCTTTTCTATATATGTGTTGATGTTTATTACTTGTTTTGATATTCATAATTGATTATTGTGTAGGAGAACGCGATTTCCGACGCCATTCGGGCTATCTTTAGGGATTCATATAGGCGTTGCCTTACCGGAAGTGACAATCCGGAAACCGTAGGAATTGACAAGCCACGGAACTTACGGGCCCTAATTTCTGGTCCCAAGCATTAGACAGGCCTTGATTAGGAACCACGTAATCTAAGTACTTCACGGGTCGGTTACACTACACGTAGTCGTCTTTGCAAGAACAAACCATCAACCGTATAAACATTAGAAGTCGTTATTTGTCATGGTTATAACTTATCACATCCACATCATTTCATAGAGTTTTGTTATATAAATTCGCCTCACCCGTAGTTAGGAGTAGTTTGTAGTTGGTTCCCACATCAACCCCAAAGTATTCACCGCTTAAATAACGTATAAAACCGAGTCGTTTAATACTTGCAGTTATAAATCCCGCGGATTCGATACCCGGTCTTAACCGGATTATTACTTGATATGACGGGGTACACTTGCCCCTAAGTAGTGACGTCTAGTAAAGATAGAGCATTTAGAAAGATCACATCTATAGTCATAACGCACTTATCATAATTCACATATTTTGTCGTAGAAAACACTACACTAGACGGCACGCATCAAGCACCTAACGTTTTTTACAACCTTGCTTTTAACCTTCATTTCCATTACTTTTGATTACCGTTCCATTATCCTCATAGCTCCCAAACAAAGTAGCAAATTGGAAATATAAAAACCAAATTAACAAATTAGAAATCCTCAGAACAACCAGGAATGTTCATATGGACCTTAATGACCAAGTGAATTTGGTCATTCACCATTAGATCTAGACTTATTAAATCTAAGCCGTAGGATTCTTTCAATCTCCACCTTAGGATTCTAATAAGCCTAGATCTAACGGTGAATGATCAAATACTACATGATCATTAAGGTCTATGTGATCAAAACCGCAGAACAACATGATAGAATATTAAATGCGAGCATCAGAAAACTTTATTTTTCTCATATTAACTTCCTCTACAAATAAAAAAAAATGAGTTATGCTCACTATAAGAAAATTATAAGGTGCAATTCATGACTATATAAGAAATATGAAATTCTGTCTAAGTTTCCAAATATAATATGCTTCACTCTTAAATATTTTTGGAACCCTGTGTTAAATAAAAAAATTTGACCTTATTCATTAAAAAAAAAAAATTAATCATCTCGTATAATAATAATGTTTCTTCAAAATGAAACACCAAAATACTTTGAACTTAATTTTTGCATAATAAATTAATAAAAATAATTTAATTAGATATTTTATAATAATATTACATAAAAACTAGGCCCCTTAACACTCTTAGAGTGTTAATTTTCTGGATAAATTGACATTTATTTAATCTTTCATATAATAAATAATAATAATAATTTAGTTAGATTTGTATAATAATAAAAATTGGACCCTCTTAAATTTAAGACCATGTGCGGGGGAGAACTTTGTACACCCTCCTCCTACTCCCTACTTCAAATGCCTAGAAATCCAAAGCCATTAAGGTAATAACCATAAACAGACAAACACGCAGATGCATGGGACATGTAAACAATAATGACACAAGCAATTATTTTGGCAATAATTAAAATCACAAGCAACATTCGATCTAAGAATGAAAACCCAACACGTAAACAATAACGACACGGCAACTTAAGACTGTCCTTTTAGTCGTCCTCTTCTTCTTCCCCAAAATTGCCGCTCCCCTTCTTTTTCTGCACAAGTTCCCCTTTACTCTGGCCGAGCTTTTTTTTCCCATTTTCTATCCCGTTGTTCAAAAAAAAAAAAACAGTAGGCAACTTATAAATCCGCTTGTTGGCCCCTATTTTCTTGCTGGCTGTGGATTTCATCTTCGTTCAAGTTCGGGTTACTACAATCTAGTTAAGGAGGAAGAAGGATTCCTTCTTCCTCCTCCTACCGTTTTTGTTTTTCTATTTTCTTAGTAGTTTTCCTTTTTGTTTTTGTCAATTTATTTTAGTTTGATACTATATATTTTATCGAATTTTGAATTTGTTTGAACTGCGTCTGTTGTTTTTTTTTTTTGGTAGAAAAAGGAAAGAAAAACAAAAAAACCAGAAAAAATTAACATGGGAAAGCTAACCCCAACTTGATCAGCAGAAAGCAAAGAGAAGAGGAAGTCCGGAGGCGATGAGAAGGTAGAGACACCAAGCATCCTCTCCTGGCCCACAGCAGCAAGGCGGTCAGCAACCCTGTTCTGCTCTCTGAAGACATGCCCAAAATTGATGGAATCGAAGGAGGAGCATAATCTTTTGATCCCTTTAATCAGATTTTGGCTTCCTAAACAAAAGGTCTTACTTTCAGAAATAGTTTATAATCTTTGCTTTTGTAAGCAAGGACAGAAACAGTAGATCTTATCCATAGATCAATGGATTTACGTGACTATAAAATAAATGACTTAGATTTGAAAGTTTCAGAATCAGATGATGAAGATTGGACTATAGTTGCTCCGCTGCAAATTTGAAGTTACAATGAATATATATTTCAACCTTTGTTTACGTTAGGTGTACCTTTAATGGGTTTTTTTGTTTTTTTTTTGTAGTCGTTTTCTTACCTTAATTTACAATTGTTTTGACTTAAGTTTGCAATTGTTTTAGATATTTGTGTACTTTTTCATCTTAAATGGTAATTTATGTATAATATCAAAGTTGAAAATTCAATAATATTTTTCTTATATATATTGAATATTAATTATATACTTATAAATTTGGAACATTTTCATATTTAATATATCAATTAACATATTAATATTTTAATTAAATTATTTAATATTTGTTTTAAATAAAATTATTTAATATTTTCAAATATGAACTTTTGAATGTTATATTTATTATCTATGAGTAGATTTAGTGCTGACGGTTGCTCATCCCCATATGTTATTGAAAAAATAGTTATCGATAATATCGTATATGTAAAAATATTTTGAATATTTTTTTCATTAGTACTTTTTTTTTTAAAAGATGGGACGCGAAGGCAGTCCGGACATCCCAACTAGGTTGGCACCTCCGGCATAACCAACAACCCGGATATTATTAAAAAAAAAAGAAAAAGAATAAAGAATACAAAAATGCAAAGAGTCAAACAAAAGGAAAGAAACAAAAGAGAAAACCAAACAGAAAGTTACATAAGGCGGATATGTGCAACATTGCACAGATCATTAAAAGTAAATGCCTGGCAAAAATCAGGGGCAGTATCCCACCAGTGAAAATCATCCGCCAGTTGCCCATATCCAGCAAGCCTGTCAGCCACTTGATTACCCTCTCTGTAGATGTGAGTAACCGTCCATTCCATGTCATTAAGCCTGGATAGGCATTTCAGCCAGCCTCTTCTAATCTTCCATGGGACATCTGGTACCTTGTTTCTAAGCATGTTCACTGCATAACTGGAGTCTGACTCAATCCAAAGACGCCTCCAGTTCCTGTCCGACGCCTCCTTGACAGCATGGATGATTGCCTGCAATTCCGCCTCATAAGCTTGAGAGTTCTGTATAGGAAATGCATAGCATCCATGGACGAAACCTCTGTAATTTCGATACACACCTCCAGCCCCGGCCTTACCATCACTACCTGCTGCGCCGTCCGTGTTTACCTTGGCCCATCTACGTGGAGGAGCAACCCATCTCACCTCAATGAAATCCGGTTCAGGTGGTGGTCGAATCCGAGCAGTGTTCAACTGACCGAACTCATCCATGAAGTGCAGCAGACGTGTTTTCAGAATTTGGATTGAGGGGAGCTCGGCTTCAAAAATAGCCCGGTTACAAGTCGTCCAGATGAACCAGCAGCAGGTGACTATTGAGAACCACCAACTCCTTCTCCTACTTCGCCTAACTCGGATCTCACATAAGTCATTAAAGAAGCCAGCAAAATCGATTGAGTCGCTGCCACAAACTTCATTTAGATCAAACACTATTTTCCACAGCTCCTTTGAAACCTTACAGGTAATGAACAGGTGGCCAATACTCTCACCCTCTGATTTGCATAGCTCACACCTCTGAGCAAGGTTAATGCCTCGTGTCTGAATCAATGTCTGAACTGCAATCCTTCCATGAATAATCCTCCAGCAAACCGCCGCCCTACTAGGAGGGATGAAGGCGTTCCATATCAGTTTGTGCCATCGCACTGCAGTTCCGTGCCATCTCTCAGCATAAAAGTCTTTCACTGTCAGCTTCCCTGAAGGAGCAGGCATCCATATACAGCAATCGCGATCCTCCAAAGGCTCGGTTCTGCGGACTGCTTCCTGAACTGTACTCGGCAAAAAATCCAGGTTATCCCAATTCCCATTAACTCTCAGCTCGTGCAGGGGTCTGAACATGGTCGCTTGATTCTTCCGAGGAATGCTAATTTGATCTGCGATCGCAGGGACTATCCACCTGTCAGTCCAAAAGTTTAGATTTGATCCCTCTCCGAACCACCAAATCGTCTCTGCTCTGATAATGTCATAAAGGCCCTTCATCGAGGTCCAAATAGAGGAACTAGAGATAAACCGTTTCGGCAAGCCAGAAGGTTCAAGTAAGCGCTTGCATAACAGGGAAGCAATAAAACTCCTACCTTGAAGGATTTCCCAGCACATTTTTGCAATCACCGCCAGATTAAAAGTTTTGAATTCTTTGATTCCCAGACCTCCATACTCAAGCTTCTGACAGCAGATTTTCCATGGCACAGTAATTAGTTTTCTGATGTCCCTATCCCCAGACCAAAGGAAGTTCCGAACCGCCTTGTTAATTTTTGCAATGAGGGTCGCAGGCCATTTATACACTAGGAACGAGTGCACCAAAGCTCCAGTGAGAGAAGCTTTAATTAGTGTAAGTCGACCAGCAAAGGAGAGAGATTTACCACGCCAATTACTGAACTTACTAATGAACTTATCGACAAGCGGCTGTAAGAGGCGAGTTCTAGGCATTCCCTGAAAAAGCGGAACCCCGAGATAGACCAAAGGCAGCGAAGCTAATTTAATCCCAAGGATGTCAGAAAGCCTAATTTTCCGAGCTGGTGTAATGAAATTTCCAAAAATGACTTGAGATTTATCCCAATTCACAGCCTGACCAGAATTCTCAGCATAAAAGCTGAATAGCTCTTTGATGCAGATCATGTTTTTCACAGAGGCACGACACAATATCATTAAATCATCAACAAATAATAGATGAGAAGGAAAAGCATAGCTTACCGTGTACCGCATAGGATCAAGTTTTCCTTCATTAACCAATTTGGATATCCATCTTCCAAGGAAATCTTCAGCGATTCCGAATAGGGTTGAAGAGAGAGGATCCCCTTGTCGAACCCCACAAGAGCATCTAAAAAAGCCTTTAATGCCTCCCTTTAATACAATAGAGATTCTGGCTGATCTCAGAATTTCAAGAATCCAATTTCTGAATTTCAAGGAGAAGCCAAAAGCTTCAAGGACAGCTAGAAGGAAGTTCCAATCTAGGGTGTCAAAGGCCTTCCTGATATCAATCTTCAGGGCCATATTCCCTCCAAAACATTTCTTCTTTAACATGTTTACCCCTTCCGAGGCTGCAGCTATGCAGTGATGGATATTTCTGCCAGCCAAGAAGCCAAATTGGTTGTCAGATATGATTCTGGCTGCTATAGGTGCCAGCCTGGAGGAAATAATTTTGGATATTATCTTATAGTGAAAATTACCCATAGCTACATGATAACATTGTGATATTATCCCAAGGATCAAAAGGGATATTCACCAAGGACCTACCACAAGAGACCCGTGGGCGAACCTATGAGGCGAATCTCCATGAACCCTCGATTCGCCATTAGAAAACAACTGGGCCGCCCCGGCAGTAAAGGCCATTAATAAGCTATCAATTAGCTAACTGCCAGCTTAAAGGTAACCAGTAACCGTTAGCTTAAAGGTAACCAGTAACCGCCAGCTTAAAGGTAACCAGTAACCGCCATTAATGGGACATTAATGGAGACTTTCTAGTTACTGCAAGTTACAACTTCATGACTATATATATAGCCTATACATCAGGCTATCAAGGTACACATTCACTCATCCCTTGTCAATTCAGTTTGCTCTCTTGTTCCATATTACTGACTTTAGCATCGGAGCTTCCCCCCGTCGAACCCAACGACGCCCCCACAGGGACGGAAGACAATCGGAAATTCTCCACTAGTTATCAATTGGTGCGGTGAAGGTGGATCTCTAACAAACAGAAGATCACAAAATCTTGATTGTATAGAGTTTCACAAAGAACAAAACAATGGAGTCAACGGAATAGAAATCACAATCTCAAACTTTGGCTCAATCAGTACAACAAATCTATCCAAATATACAGTTCTCCATATATTGGTGGGAAAGAGTTTTCTACATTGAATCTGGAATTTTATGATGAAAAATATAAGTTTCCTCCCCTTTCTTATTCCATTTTTAATTAAAGAAAATTGAGATCCCTCACTCTTATAAAGTACTATGAATATCATTACATGTTATTATGATAAATCTAATAAACTGTGAAAGATGAAGTCATGCACACAAATCTTTCATTAAATCTTGCATGCTTACTATGCCCTCATATTTTTATGCATGACAAGTATAATATGATATTATCATTGAATTAGTACAAACGCATGTATAAGACCCGTAATCTTGGGATTTACAAAAGAAAAAAATCATCCATTCAATGTGATTTTGTCATTTGATATTAAAATATCATAAAAGGGCTCATGTAATTACAAATGATTTAGATCTGGTCGGTCTTTTGGATGAACATGCATATAACTATTAGAAGAAATTACAAAAAAAATCATATTTGGTTTTTCCTTGTACAATTCACCATCTATATATGGTTTTTCTCCCATATAGTACTTTTAATATCAAAAATTCATATTTTTGAATATTGTTTTGTCAAACAGTTATTTCATTCCCTTTTTTACAATGATGTGTCTATTCATATAAAAAACTGTTTATTTGACATTGTTAGAATTTCTGTTACCAACACAAGAGACTTGAAAATATTGAGTCTATTTGTAATTATCTTGTAATTGTCCCTAACTATTAAGGCCATTATGGGCTGATGAATTACCAAATTGGATAAACAAAACTTTCATGTCCTGAGCTAACTACAAAATAGTGCAAGTGTCGGTTTCGGATCAGAACATTAATTTATGCAAAATTCTTAGGATATACATGAGAATTCCTTAAAGATTGGAGGATTGTATGTGAAGGTAGGTGAGAGCGGATTTTGAGTAATTTTCCTTACACTCCAAATTGGAGGAGAATCATGGTACATGTATTTTTCTTCCAAAATTACCCTTTCTCTTTTATTTTATTCGTACAAATAAAATGATATAAGAGTAATTTTATATATAACTATATTATTAAATCATCACTTACCTTTCTTTAATTACACCTCATTCAAATGAGGCTTTAGTGATCTCTGAATGCCATTAATGTATGGATGCACGATATTAATTGCAAGTAAATAGCAACTATGTAAGATATCTTGCCCAATATAGAATGTCATAACTTTTATGACGTTTAAAATAAATATGCTATCTTGGATATTAATGTGCATTGAAATACAAAAGGACATTATTCTTAAACCATTCTCATTATGGTTATTTATTAAGAATTCATTATGATATTCATGTGCAGTAGCAATCTTTATGGTTATGACCGTTATACGTGATATTATTATTAAAACAAGCACGATTAAAATTCTATTATGAATTTGTTTGACATATAATATTTACTCGGTTTTATCCTTTGACTAAGTTCATTCTAGAGTCAGGGATCAACGCGAAGGAATTATTAAGTTGATTCCAAGATGAACTAAAAATTCCATAAAGAGAATTGCATCATACATGATATTTGCCAACAAGGCAAATGCAAACATTCTTTTGCTATGAAGTATGTTCCATGGATCAAGCCATTGATCCCCAAGGTAAATGAATATAGTTTTTATGACTTACCACAATCCTTTAATAATGGACAGAGTATGCCCCACTTCTGGAGTTCTTTCAGCGCTAACCCACAGGTACAAGGGAGTTGCTAATACTACAACCAGTGCAAACACTGATGTGAAAAATAAAGCTCAATCCAAAGAAGTGTATATGCAGAGCCACTTCAGAAAAATTCCTTGACTATGTCATTGGCCAAAAAGGAGTTAGAGCAAATCCAGATAAAATAAAAGCCATGCGAGGAAAAAGGTGAAAAGAGCGCCTAAATAAAAGCCTTGCGAGGAAAAAGGTGAAAAGAGCGCCTAAATGAAAGCCCCACTATGGGTGAGAAAGATCCAGAGGTTGAACTGGCGGATCATCGTACTAGAAAGATTGTCAACAAGCATATCAAGGTATAAAAGAAAAGATTCAATATAAGCGGGACATTACATATCCCGAACCCAAAGGAGGGGAGCATGTAACCGTTGGAAGAAACGCCAAAGCGTACTACAGGTTGGCCACCACACTGAAGCTTGCTGGGAGCTGGAAAACTAGATAGCTTTGTCTAGAATAACAAATAACAAGACGACAAGTAGAAGACAGATCCCAAAAATAAATTCAAAAGTGTCATTAATGTCATAGCAGATGGACCAGTGTATCAGCCACCCGTGGAAAAAGCAAAAATATCCGCTCTGGATAAAACATCCCTCCATTGCTCCTTTTGCAAAAACAGGTCCAGTAATCTCTCCACATGCAGATGCATTGGTAGTAACAATGGCGATTCAAGGATGGGAGATAAAATAAAGCGAGTAAAGACACGGGCAGTTCTCGCAATGTCATCACCAAAGGTCACACTATCCGGACCAAGGACCAGGTAACTTTGGAATGCAAGCTGGCGGATGATGATTAAGCGTGGATTGGTGATCTGGAGTTCTCTATTATGAATGGACAATCAGCTTATAACATCATTCTTGGGCGGCCGTTCATCTCAGAGGTTGCAGCCCTAATTTCCATCCGTCGTATGGCAATGTACATTCCCACCAGCAAAGGAGGAATAATGATTAGCGGGAACCAAAAGGTGGCTAAAAGAGACTTATACTCGGCGTCACTATCAATCCGCCCACAATCCAAAGAGGACGAAGGTGAGAAATATTAACTTGTCACTACAGCTTTGGGCGACACAGAAACGCTCTTTATTGCTGATGGAAAGCGGGTGCGGATCGCCAAAGGATTAAAACTTGAGATCAAAGAGGATGTTAAAAAAATTCTCATTGAGTCTGAAAGCCTATTTGCATAGGAGAATGAGATCCCTACAGGAATAAGCCCAGATGTGATCACTCATAAGTTAAACATCATTGAGGATGCGGTTCTAGTTGCTCAGAAAAGACGGAACCATAGGCTTAAAAATCAGTATTTTTACATATTCTTATATGTGCATTAAACTGTTATAGTATCCTATATTTTATAATTTATTCTTTCTCGCCATACTTCTTATATTCATTTGCCTAGCTTTTAGTGCTGATATACGCCTAGTGGCTGTCGAATCATAAGTTCCACAGGTGGATCAATTACCTCAAAGATAGGAAAATTGATCCCATCACGGGCGGATCCCCTTTCCATAAAGATAAGAAGCACAGACCCTCAGGAGCTTTCAAATGAGCTCAACTCTCTCCTCAAAGACAGGAAAAGGATTGACCACCATCAAAAGCGGGTTAAAATCGTCTCAAACATGAGATCATTACACCCTCAACTTTCTCCTCAAAGATAGGAGAACACTCTCATGGGCGGATCCATCTTTAGATGATCACCATTCGAGAAAGAGTTAAAACATTCCTTGGACGCAAGGACTTTACACTCTCTCACTCCCTTTCCAAAGAAGGGTTCACAAGTCCTACGGGCGGATCGCTTCACCTCAAAGATAGGTAGCAAGTTGATCCCCTAGGCAGCTTTACTTCCTCTAGAAGGAATAGAACAGCTTCTAACCTTCACAAAGGTTCACACATTGGGGTACGGCTGGCCACCTACCCTAAACAATCGGAGAAATCCTAAACCAGATTCTAAAAAGTTACTTGCTGAAAGATATAATGCATTAGTAAAAATAGTTCTGGAAAGAAAAGGGTTCATCTCCAAGTAATGAAGCCTCGTCTTCATCTCCAAACAATGAAGCCTCGTCTTCATCTCCAAACAATGAAGCCTCGTCTTCATCTAAGTAATGAAGCCTCGTCTTCATCTCCAAATAATGAAGCCTCGTCTTCATCTAAGTAATGAAGCCTCGTCTTCATCTCCAAATAATGAATGATGAGGTTTTTACCCAACCCATATATAAGGACTGATATAACCCTAATACACATAACCAAAGGTTTTATTAACTACACCCACGTTCAAAACCATATCCTCCTGATAACTCCAAGGTAACCACCATCCAGGTAACTTCCTCCTCAATTCCTATAAATAGTCTTTCAATTAATGAGGAGGGGGTTGGCTTTTAGAGAGAAAAAGGAATACTATATTTTACGATATCTAACTTAAGCATCGGAGCGTTTGTGGGAAGATCGCTTCCCACACTGTAACAGGCTTGATCCTCAAAGAAGACGTTCAACCTTCATCCAGAAACGTTCAACCTTCATCCAGAGACGTTCAACCTTCATCTAGGGACGTTCAACCTTCATCCAGGAGGTTCGATCCTCAAGGAGCATCGACGGTCATCATCCTGATTGGAAGGACCGCCTTCCTTCAGAAGTTCAACGATTGATCTCCCGTCTAACAAATTTATTGTTTAGTTCAGGCTACAACAATTGGCGCCGTCTGTGGGAAAATCGATCAAAAAGCCATTCATTCTACGTCATCTACTTTTCGTAATCAAAAGGGATGCCTCCCAAGAGATCTCAAGTTCCACCTTCTCAAACATCCCATATTCCGGACGAGCACGATGTACGCTAAGCCAATGAAGAAGAACGTGTGGAACACGTTGAAGACCAACATGGCCCATCAAGAGCTAATCCGCCCACCGTTCCCTTAGCGGACTATAAGGAGTTGAAGAAAAAATTTGAGGAAAACAATAATCAACTCCAAGAGTTAATGCTTTTTGTTCAAGAAAAGATGTGGGACAAAGAATTTCGGAACAAGGAAAAGCGTCCTGAAGTCGAGTTATCACACGATGAAATCTCAGAACCACGTGAAGGAGGAAAGCGTAAGGGAAACAACTTAAAGATCCATGAGGTTGTGGAGAGTTCTTGTAAAGAAAATTCGAAAGCACATGAGAAAGCCAGAGAAGAATCTATGTTCAGCGCGAAAGAGACAATAGATTTTAAGAGGATGATCGAGCATGTGTTAGAACAAAAGAAGTTGGTTCCGAATAGTGATGAACAAACGGCAAGAAAAGTTCCCTTTTCAGGAGAGATCATGAATAAACCTCTCCCTCGAAAGTTCAAGATGCCACAACTCATCACTTACTCTGGAAAAGGTGATCCCTATGATCATATGCAGAATTATGAGGCAGTAATGCTATTACATAGATGGGAAGATGCTATAATATGTCGAGCTTTCTCACTCACTTTATCAGATCATGCTCGTACTTGGTTCAATAGCTTAAAGGAAAGCTCCATCTCCAACTTTGATCAATTGAGAAAAGAATTCATAAAAGCATTCATCATCAACACCAAAAGGAAGAAGGATGCAACGTATCTCCTTACAATAAAGCAAGATGAAAGAGAAAGCTTGAAAGATTATGTAGAAAGGTTTCGCGCTGCAACTCTTGTTAAGCCCAAAATATACCTAAAATATCATTAATATTTACATCAGTTTTGCTTCGAATTCATACTATTTATACCTGTTTAGAATACTTTTACTTTCAAATATGTTTCTTTCTTACAAGGTACCTAAAATATTTGGTAAAATCCAAATAGGAACGAAAAGAGGTTAAAAACAGAAGAAAAACCCTACAAAAGGAGTCGAAGACGACGAAGATCAAACACGCCAAAACGAGGACGAGGACAAAGGTCGAGGAAACGGAAATTACTCCGTGTCGCGACCGAGAATCCTCCATTCTCGATCGCGACATGTGTCACCAGCTTTTTCCCTTGACGATTTCGAAGACCAAATAATTGCTCCCCCATTCTCGGCCGAGAATTTACATTTAAGTAAGGAAGCCCATAAAGGAAATAGCCCCACCATCATGATCATGGGTAAAATCGTACTTTCACATGATTGAAGCCATAAATAGGTAAATTGTCTTTCCTCATTATTAGTTACCTCCATATTCTCACTTTTATCTCATACTAACTTTGATATCGGAGCGTATCTAAGATGTTTGCCTATCGCAAGTCAACTGATAACAGACCAAGTTAATCATACATAACTCATATCAAAATAAAATTTTAGTGCGATGAGCATGGATCCTACTCGACGACATTCTCTAGACAATTTCTCAGCTCGAAATAACCCTATGTGATATGGAAGGAAAATTGATAGAGACCCTACATCATCGACCAGAAAGTTTGGAAGTAAATCCAAGCTCCCAACTAAAATTGACAAAAGCGGGAGGGAGTCTCCCTGACAATGATGAGCACAATGTTGAATAAGTCCAAAGGATACTACTTCGAATAAAGTGGACAAAACTCGAAATGCAACTGTTGACCCTAATGCGATGGAGATGCTTGCGGGTTTTTAAGGAAGGCATGGATGGCTGCACCGATAAATTTGTGTTTCTGAAATCTCGAATTGATGGAATCCGTGCGTCTCTAACGGAGGACCAGGGAAGGGATCGAGGGTAGATAATTGAAGTACTAGTTGGGTGGCATCTCCCGAACAATGGATGGGTAAAGGTAAACAGTGATGGAGCTAGTAAGGGTAATCCTGACCCCGCGGTTGCGAGAGGTCTAATCAGGAATGAGCCGGGCAGATGGGTTGGAGTTTATGCGGTACAACTTGCTATTTTGCACCGCTATGTTGGCAGAATTATGGGGAGTGTTCCTCGGGTTAAAGACTGCTTGGGAAAAAGGTATCGACGTGTTATGTTCGAGATGGATTCATTAAGCGTGTTCTGGTTGCTATATAAAGAGGGAGCAAGCCGTCACCGTTTTTATTGGATTATTGAGAAGTGTCGTGAGATGATTAAACGTGATTGGGAGATCGAACTGGTCCATGTTTTTCGTGAAGGGAACATGGCGGCTGATTGGATGGCAAACTACACAGGACGATTATCTTTGGGTCTTCAGGAGTGTGATGAGCCTCCTGCAGGCATTCAGGATATATTATTTTCTGATATTAGTGGTTCGTGCATTCCTAAAATGACTCGAGATCTCTTGTAAGGCTTTTTGGCTCCATGCTATAAAATAAAAATAAACAACTGTTGATTTATTATGACCCTATTTGGTAAAAAGTTTTTTGGAGTAAAATTAGAGGTTTGAGCCACTTTAAAAGTTTGACTATAATAATGGTGTTTGGTGAAGAAAGGTTTGAAAGAGCTTATTGGATCCAAAAAGCTAAAGCTAATTTTGAAAAAGCTCGTTTTATTAGCCTTTTCAATTAGCTTATTGCTCTATCTCTTTTTATCGACATTTTTACCCATAATTAATACTCTTTAATCTCAAATAAATGTTGTACCATACACAAACAGCTATTAGCGTCAGCTAAGTTTTAGCGAACAAGTTCACACAGCTAGTCAAATCTGCTAACCAAAAAGTTAATCAACTAACATCTAATATAACTACCAGTGACGTTAAATTTTAGCGAACAAGTTCACACAGCTATCAAATTTGCATCAATGTTTACATGCACCTTAATGACCAAATGAATTTGGTCATTCACCGTTCCACCTTATGATTCTAATAAGCTTAGATCTAACGGTGAATGACCAAATTCTATATCATCATTAAGGTGCATGTGATCAAAACCGATCAAATTCGCTGACCAAAAAGTTAACAGTTGATATAACCAAACACGGCCTACATAAACGGAGTTTAGGACAAATGATGAATGTTATAAAAGGAAATTAAGCTTTCTAAACCAAAAAAAAAAAGATTTCTTTATTTCAGTGAGTGAAGATAAAGCAGAAAATTATGGGAATGGATATGGATTCCACACCAGCACTCTATCAGAGACGATAAACAATAGATTTATATTAATGTACCCAATCAAATTCAAAGCCAAACACTCGAGAGAAGAAAGAAAGAAAGGAAGAAACACACATCAATTCATCAAACATGTTGAGGAAATTGGCGAGAAAAGCTGTTTCAGCCTCTTCAAATTTGGATTCAAATCTATCGACATTAGACTCATTTCAGTTTAGACGTTATTGCTCGTCAGTTCTTCCCGATGGCATCGACCGAAATTCTGATGCCTTTATGCGTAATTCCACGGCCATGGAAGCCCTAGTTTCCCAACTTCAATCTCATATAAACAAGGTGCGCATTTTTTCAACCAAGCTGCAGATTTTTGTTTGCGTTTTTTGTTTGTGTTTGAGGATTGAAAAATTGGTTGGTTTTTTTTTTTTTTTTTTTGATTTTAGGTTTTAGCAGGAGGAGGAGAAACTGCGGTTAAAAGGAACAGAAGTAGGAATAAACTTATGCCCAGAGAAAGAATTGATAAGCTAATTGATCCTGGTTCTTCATTCCTCGAGCTCTCACAGGTTTTCGGATCTCTTTGTTCTAATTTATCCTCTTCTTTTTGCAATAGATCTTTTAGGAATTTGGAAGAACATTGTTTGCATTTTATCTTAGTAGAATTTATGCATTGATTTGAATTAGGCTTAGTACATTAGAGGGTCTGTGATTGCCCAAATAATCCAATTGTTCTTCTGAACTTTGGAGATGTTTGGTTAGCCTCTAAACTTGTTTAAAGTAACTTATTGCCCCCCTTGAACCTATTTAAAAGTGACCTATTGGTATTATAAAATTGCTTAAAGTGCTCTATTGGATCCCTTAACGTGCTTTAACTGATACACGCCTATGTTGCACAGAAACTCTTCTTAATTACTGTTTCTGTGTTTCATGTCCTTTTCTATTACCGTTTCCTAGCTCTATGTTTCTAGAAATAACATTTCCTGGTGTTAGACCTTGCAATTTCGTGTTTGAGTCATGTTCGTGTCGTGTCATTTTCGTGTTCGTGTTGAAAAGAGTAAACCCAAACCCAACCCAAAAACTTTCGTGTCATAATCGTGTTAGTGTCTATTTTGTATCGTGTTTTCGGGTTACCTGTAATTTTGTTATGCATATATATTAATGATAACTTTTAAGAATATAAGAAGATATGATACTTCTTTTTAAATACTCTATGTCATTTTTATATTAGTATGTTAACACTAACACTCGAAAAGTCCGCTAATATCATGTTAAGGGGTCATGTATTGTGTTTATAACAATTTAGGAGGTTCAAATCATATTTGTAAGTAATAATTATAATTTTATTATCTTTGTTAATAAAATGACATATAAAAATACGAGAGTGGCAAAGGGATGTAGTGGTGAGGGGTAGGGGAAGACCTAAGCAAACTTGGAGGAGGGTGATCGAGAGTGATATGAGTTTATTGGGAATTGAGGAAAATATGGTAGTGGATAGGACGGAGTGGAGGGAGCGAATCTGTGTCGCTGACACGACTTGATTTTCACGGTTTTATATGATGGTTCATGTTAGCCGACCCCGAATCATTTCGGGACTAAGGCTTTGTTGTTGTTTGTTGTTGTTGTGTTATTTTATGTCATTTTCGGGTTAGCATATCAACCCTAACCCAACCCGAAAATTTGCGTGTCAGTTTCGTGTCAACCCAAAAATGACACGTTACCTACTAAGCTAAAACCCAAACACTAAAATTGCGTGTCGTGTGTACTTTTGCCACCTCTACCTGGTGTTTGTCCCGTTTCAATGCCCGTTTCCGTGCAACATAGATACAAGCTTCAACTTGTTCAAATCTCACTTTGCTATGCCACGTACATAGGACTTATATCTCCAAAGTTCAGGGTCCAATCAGATTGTTTGGCCAAGTACACGAGTATAGATCATCTGATGTATTAAGCCTTTGAATAAATTAAGTGGGTGGTTTTGGGTATGAGGAAGTTAAGAGGCTAACATGATCCAATATAGGGATATTAACACATTTGTGGTCAATCCATAAACTATTTCTCTATTTATGGTGGATATTTGAAACTATTTCCAGTTTTATTCTGTTTTTAGTTTACTCTGTTAGTCATAATGACGTGCCAAATATTTGTTACAATATTCAAACCAGTCCGCCTATCAAACAAACGAACTGCTCTCTCTGCTAGTGGTGCAATTCTTCTGCCACAGAAGTGAATTGATAATCGGGAAGACATTCTCTCCACCAGTCCATCTGTTTGACAAGTGGACTGGTAGAGAGAGCAGTCAGCCTGTTAGACAGGCGGATTCCTTTGAATGTCAGCGGAAAATATTGTGCACACCATTATGACTGGCGGAGTGAAGTAAAAACACCACAAAACAGGAAATAGTTTAGGGATTGACTACAGACGTGTTAATATCCCTCCAAAATATGTTATTATTTGGATTTTATTGTGTGATTTTTCAGATTATAGTCTAAATGCTTGGATTATTTGAATTGGGATAAACTTAAATTTTCTCATGGAAAAAGCAGCTCTTTTTTCAAAGAGCTATCTGACAAGTGGATATTCTTTGCTGCACGTGCACGAGCTTTGGGCCCTGGGCAAAGTACAAAAAAAAATCTTGTGGTTTTACGCATTTGTGAAGACATCCTGTTAGCTTAAAACTTTGCAAATACGGATATGAGGTTTTCTCCATTTACAAAGACTAAAAAGTTCACGAAAACCATACAAATTTACCTACATGACAAATGTTCAAAACAAAAATTCCAGCGTCCTTTCCATCCCAATGTACCCCTCCTAACATATAAAAACGTTTTTAAACAGAAAAAAAGTAATCAAATGACTCAAATCCCTTTTGTTTAATAATGATTTTAATGTAAATGTCTATATTTGCAAATGGAGGAAATCTCTGACCCGCATTTGCGAAACTACAAGGTTTATTTTTGTGCTCATCTCTAATCTTAATGTATATAAAATTTGCTTATTTTCCTAGGTATTAGATGAAGCAAACATAACCGCATTGTTGACACCACTTGGACCATTTTTACGAATACACATGTTATTGGGAAGATTATGTACATCTTGCTACATTATTAATGATGCCTCTGCCTCTGCTTCTTATTATGTATTTAATGTATTAAGCTTGCAGGCCATGAATTATATGAAGAAGCCTTACCATCTGCGGGAATAATAACTGGGATGGGTCCAGTTCATGGACGCCTTTGTATGTTTGTGGCCAATGATCCTACAGTTAAAGGAGGAACTTATTATCCCATCACAGTGAAGAAACATCTTAGAGCACAAGAGATTGCTGCTAAATGCAGATTACCGTGCATATATCTAGTTGATAGTGGCGGCGCTTTTCTTCCGAAGCAGGCTGAAGTGTTTCCTGATAGGGATAATTTTGGTAGAATTTTCTACAATCAAGCTATAATGTCTGCTGATGGCATTCCTCAGATTGCGCTTGTATTGGGTTCCTGCACTGCTGGTGGTGCCTATATTCCTGCAATGGCTGATGAAAGTGTGATGGTCAAAGGAAATGCTACCATTTTTCTAGCTGGACCACCACTTGTTAAGGTAAGTTTACTGGGTAAATTACACTATGGCTCCTGAACTATAGATTATTAACACTATGGCCCCTAAACTTCATTTCTTGTATAAAAATTCTTGAAATTTACATTACTGCAACATTGAAGTCCAAATGAACAAGAATGCTTTACAAAATTAACGGAAGTTATTCTAGGCTGCTACAGGAGAGGAAGTCTCAGCAGAAGATTTAGGTGGTGCTGCTTTGCATTGCAAGACATCTGGGGTTTCTGACTATTTTGCTCAAGGTACTCGTTGACTTGTGGTTTCTGTATTTTCTATTATTCGCTATTGATGGAGTTGTTGCATACTCTCGGATGCTCTATGATAACACAAGCGAGCAAACCTTAGTTTTCAAGCATGAGGTGTTAGTTTGGAAAACCTTATTTGAAGAGTTTTTATGTTGGTAAATAAAACAGGAAAAGATGAATCCAAGCGGTAACAAGAACAAGAAAATAAACTAGAAAAAATAATTGAGGATTTATGTGGTTCAATCAATATGGCCATCCACGGGCGCACTACTTTCTTATTAAAGTGGCCCACTCTTACTGCTCGTTTGGTTCTACTTTTTGTAGCTCATTTTTGCTATTTTACACTAAATCGATATAAGAGTATTTGCTTAAGATTGAGAAACAGCTGCTGATGGCCATTTTGGAAGGAAATCAGCTAACAGCTACCAACAACATCTAACAACACAACAACACAGTAAACAATAACAGCTGAACTAAATAAGCTCTTAGAGTTCACAATTATAGGAGATGTATACATATAAATATAGGAAATGAAAATGAATCAAAACTCCCTTTTAGCCTTTAGATGCGGTCAATAATCCATCGGTTTAAAGCTCTATTTAGCCCCTAACCTATAAAAAATGTTTAGGTTTGGCCCGCTGACCTATTATTTTGTGATATTGACCCTTCAATGTACATCGATCAATCACATTTTGTCCAATTTAGGCGGAAATTGATGTGTATATAAGGAGATCTGTTAAATGTCTGCGTTTGATGATTGTTAATTGCAACACAACTATAACAAAAATTCGCAATCTACTTAGTTGCCTGAATTTTCATACAATATTTTGTCCAATTTTGTGAAATTGACCCTTCAACGTACATCAATCAATCACATTTTGTCCAATTTAGGTGGAAATTAACGTGTATATAAGGAGATCTGTTAAATATCTGCGTTTGATGATTGCTAATTGCAACACAACTATAACGAAAATTCGCCAATCTACTTAGTTGCTTGAATTTTCATATAATGTTTCACACCCCGAAAGCCACTTGTTTCTCGGCTTCTACAACCTTGGCAATCATCTCACTCGATTAGCAATCATCTCACATGCGATTTAACGGGTCTTCTTTCATACTTGCTAATTTCCGTCTAAATTGCACCAAATGTGATTGATTGCCATGCGTTAGGGGTCAATGTCACTGAAATAATAATTCAGGGGCAAACACAAACATTTTTTATTGGTCAGGGGCCAAATAATGCTTTAAGCCATAATCCATCAACGCAAACTATAAGACTACATAGTCAACATTTTGCATAAAATTTGATGTCATGGATTTCACTCGTATGAATATTTCAGAATCCTATTGTTTTACATATCTGAGTCACTGACTACATACATGAACTTTGCTTGTAGATGAATTGCATGGACTTGTTCTAGGGAGGAACATCATCAAAAACTTGCACATGGCTGGAAAACAAGGGGCGATGAGTGGATTGAATGACATAAATCTCGATTATAAAGAACCATTATATGATGTGAAGGAGCTCCGTTCGATTGCGCCAGCAGACCTTAAGCAGGCCTTCGATATCCGCTCAGTTATTGCTAGAATTGTTGATGGTAGTGAGTTTGATGAATTCAAGAAATTGTATGGAACTGTGAGGGCAATTTTAATCACTTAAATTTATAATTTTATTTCTAGATTTCCTTATGATACGTACTTGATGAAATGATTCGGTTGCATTTGCAGACTCTTGTAACAGGGTTTGCAAGAATCTTCGGACAACCAGTTGGCATCATTGGAAACAATGGGATATTGTTTAATGAATCTGCACTAAAGGGTGCCCATTTTATCGAACTATGTACTCAACGTAACATCCCCTTGATTTTCCTTCAGAATATCACTGGATTCATGGTACGCAAATTCGCTCTTTTTCCCCATAATCTGTTGGCTAAGCCTTCTGATTTGTTCAATATGCTGTTATGACAGGAAAACCACTGAAAAGCAATAGCTTTATTTTGTTCCTTAAATACATCTCTAGTTTTTTGTTATTTTGGGCAAAAGTGGGTCATTTGAAGGTCGTAAATGAACAGAGGGAGGGGGAGTACATGGGGTCTCTGGTGCACCTCCGGCTACCGGAACGTACCTTGGGAGGGATGCATCCAAGTTTCCTCCACCTGGGAAGAGGGTCTGAGGTTGTTACAGTTGCACCTCCACACCCTCTTTCATGACTCCGCCACCGATAGGACTGCAAATGAGCCGAGCCGCTCGATAAAAGCTCGACCATGTTCTGCTCCATTTATAAACAAACCAAGGCAGGCTCCGATTATAGGTTCATGAACAAGCTCGATTACAATGTTCATGAACATGCTTGTGAGCAAGCTTGGTTTGATTTTTTTTTTTTAATAATAGTATTTCTATCAAAGGGAAAATGTAAAACAATTTAGTTTTGTGTGAACTTTAGTTTTGTAGGTTTCAGAAGTGTGTAGTTTTGTGATAAAGAAATTTAAAATGAACATAATTAGTGAGTTGTCCGCAGGCGAAGTTAATGAACAGAATTAATGAGTTGCTCGCGTGCATCTCACGAACTAGATGTTGAGCTCGAGCTCGTCAATTTTCTAAAGAACCGAGCATGAGCAAGCCAAATCCCGGCTCGGCTCGGCTCGGCTCGGCTTGATTACAGCCTACCCACCCATGGTGAAGCCACCATGCTTATTTTCAACTTTATCTTTATGAGTTGCTCTTGGTTGACCATGATTTTACCCCTTTTTCACCTTCTATAAATGAATTCTCCAGAAATTAAGCGAGGTGGTTTGATTTGATGCAGGTTGGTTCAAGGTCTGAGGCAAATGGTATTGCAAAATCAGGAGCAAAAATGGTGATGGCGGTTTCTTGTGCAAAGGTTGTTTGGTTTCTTTATCATTCAATTTGATTTCTGATATTCTTTATCCCGTATAAATGCGATGATGTTTCAGCTCATTTGACTGCTACTTTTACGATAATCATGTGCTTTGATTCGTTAAGAAAATTGTGGCAGACAGATGAAAATTTCATTCTCATTTCTGATCATCTTCTGTATAGGTTCCAAAGGTAACAATTATGGTCGGTGGAAGTTTCGGTGCTGGAAACTATGCAATGTGCGGTCGTGCATATAGTCCCGATTTCTTGTTTCTTTGGCCAAATGCTAGAATATCTGTGATGGGTGGTGCTCAGGTATTTTCTCCATGTTATCGGTCTAAAGCCTTGTTCTTTATCACTTAATTTCAGTTTAGTCCAGTTCAGTAATTTATCATTATTTATTATAATTATACTTATTTATTATCATTACTTATTATTATTAACCTTAATACATCAAAAGGCCCCTGAACTTGTCCAAAAAGATTGATTGGCCCCCTAAACTTACATAGTGTTTCGTTAGCCCCCTCAACTTGCTTAAAATAATCTATTGGCCACTTGAATTTGTTTAAAATGACGTATTGGGCCCCTGAACTTGCTTATAGTGATCCATTTGCCTCCTAAACTTGTTTAAAGTGACCTACATTGTAATTTGTCCAAATCCGTAAAAAAAATTCAAAACTTAAAAAGTAAAGGCTTAATTCATGATTTTAAGTCTTTAAGACAAATTAACTTTTTATTTTGTACATATTTTTATGGCGTTTTTATATATTTAGGAACTTAATCATGACATTTTAAGCAAGTTTAGGGGGCTAATGTGACACTATATAAGTTCAGAGGGCCAATCAACCTTTTTTTGACAAGTTCAGGGTAATTGATGTATTAAGCCTTGTTATTATTATTATTATTAGAACCATTATTATTATTATTATAAGCTTATTTATTTTAATTATTGTTATTTTTAAAGTCTAATATTATCATTTCAGTTCATTAGCATTTAGTTTCAGTTCAGTTTACTTGATTTAGAAAGGGATGGAATGGAATTGATTTTCGAAATATAGAGTACATTGTTGGCATTCCGAGTTGTGAGTTACGTGTTTTTTCATGGCAATATTCAGGCGGCCGGTGTTCTGTCTCAAATAGAAATGGCTAACAAGAAAAAGCAGGGAGTTCAGGTGACTTCACTTTCTTGAAACTGTTAAGAACTTGATATATCAGACGTTACACATTGCTTATTGTTTGCGTGTATGTATGCGTTGCAGTGGACGAACGAAGAAGAAGAAGCCTTCAAGGCGAAGGTTGTGGAGGCGTACGAGAGAGAAGGGAATGCGTATTATTCCACAGCACGTCTTTGGGATGACGGAATCATTGATCCTGCTGACACGAGGAAAATCATCGGCCATTGCATCTCTGCATCGATGAATCGCCCTCGAGAAGATACCAAATTTGGTGTCTTCAGAATGTAATGCAACTTGCTGATCATATCAGCAAAATGAAAATGTAATGCATTTCTTCTTTGCTCATTATTACTCCAAATGGAATAAAATTATTAGTAGTCAAATGCATTATTTGTCTTTGGAAAGTACTAAAATAGGAGAATACAATGAAGTAGAAATAACATATGAAAAATAAGCAATTTGAATAGATTAAAACAGTCCTGGAGGGGTAGGCCCTCGGCCGCTGAAACCATTCCTACCATGGATGGTTTTCGCCCCCGACCGTTGAAACTACCTCTATTATGTCTCTCTGTTTTCGATAAATTAAAGTTAGGAGTTAATTAACTCATTGAGTTTGTAGATGACCGCTCTACCATTGAGTTATTGAGGAACGAGCTAGATAAATTTTTCTAAGTTTGTTCAAAAATTCAATCTTACTTTTGTAGTTTAAATCTATTTTAATTTTGAGAAGTTTTATATTGGTACGTAAAAATTGGTGCTGGACCACTCATGTGATAACATATATATATGAAAAATATGAAATTTTTTTTTGAACAAGTTCAATTTAGCAAAAAATTATTTTTTACTCATGCACGTATAAAATTGATAATTTCACAAACTAATCATGTACTAGTTTTTGACCCGTGCGATGCACGGATTCATCTTAATATATAAATATTGATAAAAATATAATCTAATAATTATAATTAATGATATAAAGGTGCTATATAAATTAAATATTATTATTTTATTTTCACATTTAATTTAAATAATCTTTTTTATAGATAAATATAATAATATAATTAAAATTAATATATTATATATTATATTTTTTTATCAGTAAAAAGGGAGGAAGTGACAATCCAGCTCCATCGTTACCGTTTTATATTATATATATATATATATATATATAGATATGCAGAGAATTAGAGAGATTTTAGGGATTAATTTAAATTCTGTAGAACTCTTAGATATAGTACGGATAAAATAATCTTTTTATAGATAAATATAATAATATAATTAAAATTAATATATATTATATTATATATTTTATCAGTAAAAAAGGAGGAAGTGACACTTCAACTCCATCGTTACTGTTTTATATTATATATAGATTTGTAACTGGTTATCCCTGATTAGTGAGAGTTTAAAGACGATAGTTAGGCTTAAATATCAGTTACCTCTTATATTTGGTCTAAAAAAATCTGATTGGATTCTTAAACTTTAGAAATGTCTTATTAGCGGAATTTTTTGTTGTTGTTGTCTCTAATTCCTTCTCTCTCACAAAAAAAAATATCTTTTTCTTTTGTGGGTCCTTTTGGCCCACTCAAAATATTATTTTAATTAAGTGGGAATCACTTTTTGTGAGAGGGATAACGAAGGAGACATGGAATTGGAGATAACAGATTTTTTTTCCCTTGTTAGCTTCTTAAGTGACCCACTGTCCCTTTGACTTTACTTAAATTGATCTATTGGCCGTTTTAACTTGTTTAAAGTTTTACACATGTCAACTTTAAGAGATTAATCATATCATTTTAAGCAAGTTAATGAACTAACGAGATATTTTTAAAGTTTAAAAGGTCAATCGGTTTTTTGGATCAAATTCAGGAGCAATTAATTATTCAATCCACATGTATATGTGTGATAGCGTGTGAATTCATTTTGTTCAGATTGTGTGAATGTATCTCAGAATTCAAGCGATGAAAAAATACAAATTTCAAATGCAGATGCAATGAGTAATAGTATGTTAACCGAATTTTATGTTCAAAATTATTTTTTTGTCATCAAAGGTTTAATGGAATAAAAAATAAATGGGTTAAGGTGCAAAAATACCCCTAACGTTTTGGGCCAGGAGCAATTTTACCCGTAACGTTGATAAATTGGATCAATTTCAGACACTATTATAAAATACAGACATTTTTTTTCTTTATTTTGTACCAATTGCATATCAATTTGTTCTAAAAAAAGGATATAATGTTTTTTGTAATTTAATAATAAAATTGGAGATTAATATTTATAAATTCGGTGAATTTTTTGAATTTTTTGTCTAATTCGTACAAAAGACAGTATATTTTTAATATATTTTTCTTATTTTTTTCGCATCCCAACATATGTTTGTGATTTGTTACTGATAAAATAACGCATGTGTGAAGTGTAGATGACAAGATTCATGACCGAGAAGACAGTTTGATGACTTATTTCTCAAATTGACCTAATTTATCATCTTTAGGGGTAAAAATTGCTCTTGGCTTCCAACATTAGGGATAAAATTGCACCATTTTAGACGTTAGGGGTAAAATTGCTTCTGACCCAAAATATTAGAGGTATTTTTGCACCTTAACCCAAAATAAATCATAATGGGGTTAATGTATTCAAATAAATGAAAGATCATAGGTATAATAATACTTTTTACCTTTATTTTGCTAATTGTGTGCTCAGTTTTGTAAAAAAAAAAAAAAATCGTTTGTTTACAAATTACTTCCTTTTTTTTTGTTAAAAAAACCTGAATATTTTGTAGAACATAATTGGATAAAAGCATGATTAGATGACATTTCATTTTTTGGTTCATTAACCTCTTGATCTGTTATTTAGATACATTAAGTCTCTTATCTTTTATTTTCAGTCTCATTAAGCCCGTGATGACTAAAAAAACGTAATTTTGAATATAAAATTCAGTTAACAAACTCTTATTTATTGCACCTACATTCAGATTTTTTTTTCACTGTTTGAAAACAATTTTGAATGTACAATATGACTATAAAAAAACTGTAAAAACTTTAATTCAAACTGTAAAAAATATATATATTTTTTTTTGAACGGGAAAAAATATATATATTTAAATAATTTTAAATACATATGAAGTTAATAATGTCTTTTTAACAGAATTACATATTCAGAACTTACTAATTTGATAATCAAGGGCTTAATGAGACAAAAAATAAAAGATCAGGAGTTTAATATATCTAAATAAAAGATCAATGGCTTAATGAACAAAAAAAAAATGAAAAATCAGGGTCTAATTATAATTTTTCCAACATAATTTGATTCATCTTCAAGTTAAAATCGCAAAAATCCAAACCTTTTAGTTAATGTAGATTCAATTGTTTTTTTTTTTTCGCAAAAATATTTTAAATGTTGGCAGTTAAAAAAATTTTAGATTTACGTCTAAAATGATATAATTTTATTTATAGTATTGATAATTAAAAGCAATTTTATCACTAATGTTGAGAATTTGAATCGATCTAAGAAATAATTTATTAAACTGCTTCACTACATACTGTGTTCTGTATGAGTTGGACAAAAAAATTCAAATATTTTATCGAATTTAAAAATATTAATAACTAATTCTATTATGAAATTACAAAAATGTTAAAAAAATAGAACCAATTAATATGCAATTGATACGGAATAAGAGAATAAAATATTTGTATTTTTTAATGATGTCTAAAATTAACCCAATTTGCCAACGCTATGGATAAAGACATTAAAAGTAAAATTTTCTTTTGACTGTCAACGTTAAGTATATTTTACAAATTATCTATTTTTTTTCTTTAACCTTATATATTTGGAAAAATGCACATTTAATCCCCGGTCAATTTAATATTGATTAAGCCTATTAAGCCTTTCATCATTTATTTTTTAATGCATTAAGTCCATCTTGAACGATACAGTTATGTATGTGACTCAACTTCCTTTTAGCCCAAATGGAAATGTCAGCATAACACTATTTTAACATGTCAATTGACGTATAAATTGTCACACCATAACAATTTTATGCATGCTAACAAAGTTTGAATTATTCACAATGAAACCTTAATGTGTTAAAAAATAACTGATCAAGAGTTTAATATATCTATTTAAAAAACCAAATGTTTAATTTGCTTGAAATAGTTAAAAAAAATAGTCATTTTACGTCGTTGGGCCCCACTTTATTCTTAAACTTGCGGTTCAATTGCTTGGCACTCCTTAGCCGATCGTGGTGGTTTTTTTTTACCAGTGCGTAAGTGGTCTAAATTCCTATAACCGAGTCTTTCTGCCGGTTCATTCTTCAGCAAGCACGCAGTCAGAGCCCCGACCCCAACCCTAGCTTGCCTGACATTACAGTTAAGGCGACTTTAAAATTTTTCAGGTAGTAAAACACCGATTCCTCGGTTGAGACCTAATTCGATCCTCATAAATTCCTCGAGATATTTTTTAAGGAGCGCTTAGATCCATTCGCAGTAGTTGAAAAGTAACCAAACATTAGATCTTTTTAAATGTTTGGCGAGTCCTAGTTATCAAGATGAGGTAAATGAAAAAAATAAATGCCTTTAAAAGAACAAAAATTAAATTAATTAGGGGTGAAGTATGAATTTACCTATATTTTTTTGTTAAATTAATATGTTTTGTTTTGTTCGGAAAATATTAAATTAATATGTAGAGGTGGTAAAAGTACACACGATCTGATGACATGACACAAAATCGACACGTAATTTTAGTGTTTGGATTTAGCTTAGTAGGTAATGTGTCATTTTTGGATTGCAAATTTTTGGGTTGGGTTAAGGTTAACATGCGAATCCGAAAACAACACAAAATGACACGAATATTAAAAAATATTGTTATATTCTCTCGTTTTTTTTTATGTCACTTTATTAATAAAGATAATAAATTTGTAATTATTACTCAAAAATATTGATTCGAACAACATGATATTAACGAACTTTTCAATGGTTAGTGTTAACATACTAATCTAAAAACGATATAAAATATTTAAAAATAGTAACATATCTTCTTATATTTTTACAAGTTATCAATAACATATATGTATAAAAAAATTACGTGTAACCCGAAAACATGATACGAAATCAACACTAATCCGAACAGATTAATATGATTGTTACATGATTTTTTTTGGATTGGGTATATGTTTACTCTCTTTGACGTGAACCCGAAATTACACGATATGAACACAACCCGAACACAATAATTTCCAAACCTATTAATATGTACAATATTCTCCTGAAAACAACAAGCGCTCGTGGCCTAATGGATAAGGCATCTGACTTCTAATCAGAGGATTGTGGGTTCGAGTCCCACCGAGCGTGCTCTTTTTCCTTTTCACATTATCCATTTTAAAAACGTGATTTTTTTAATTTCTTGCCAAATCTCCATCTGTCTGTTCATCAGTCTGACTCACAGTTCATCATCTTCCTTTTTACCAAGTTTCCATTTTCACTGCCAACACTTCACATTTTCCTTATTTTGCTCTGATCCTTCTTTTCCCCTCTTCAATGGCTTCTTCTTCTTCAACTTCACTTTTCTCTCCTCTTTATTCTCATTCTCCACGCGCCACCTCTCACTCCATCCTTACCCCTACCACCACCCTCCCTTTACCCCTCTCCTCCGCCGCCAGACGCCGTGCGAACCTCTCCCTCCGGTCATCGTCAGCGTCTTCTCCTCTTAAGGTTGTCTGCGCTCGTGATTCTCGAGGTATGGTAAAACCCCTAAATTCAATTCCCTTTTCCCCTAATTTATTCAGCATTTTCTTGATCTCTCTTAGTTTGTTACTACAGGCGATCCAACTTATCGTAATTGCTTAGTTAACTTGTTCGTTAATCGCGTCTTGCGAAATGGGAATAAATCTTTAGCTGTTTTTATATTGCTTATCGAGCTTTGAAAAGGATTCTGATGAAAACCTAATTGAATCCGTTGCTTGTTCTGCGTCAAGCTGTGAGGAAAGTGACTCCTGAAGTTACTGTCACATCGAGACATCAAGATTCTGATATGGGCTTTAAATTAAGCTGTGATTTGATGGATGCTGCTAATGGCAGTTGCAATGCCGGCAGACAGAAGGAATTGATTCTTAAAATGGCCGTGACTACTAGAGATTTTGGCTGTTAGTTCTTGTGTTTGGATCTTTATAATTGTAGCTTCATATGCTTGAAGGAGTAGAAATGAACCTTTAGGGTAGGAATATCAGTATAGTGGATTGAACCTTTAGGGTTTATCGAGCTTTGAAAAGGATTCAGATGAAAACCCAATTGAATCCGTTGCTTGTTCTGCGTCAAGCTGTAAAGAAAGTGACTCCTGAAGTTACTGTCACATCGAGACATCAAGATTCTGATATGGGCTTCAAATTAAGCTGTGATTTGATGGATGCTGCTAATGGCAGTTGCAATGCCGGCAGACAGAAGGAATTGATTCTTAAAATGGCCGAGGCTAATAGAGATTTTGGGCATATTTGTTAGTTCTTGTGTTTGGATCTTTATAATTGTAGCTTCATATGCTTAGAGTAGTAGAAATGAATGTTTAGGGTAGGAATATCAGTATAGTGGATTGAACCTTTAGGGTTTATCGAGCTTTGAAAAGGATTCAGATGAAAACCCAATTGAATCCGTTGCTTGTTCTGCGTCAAGCTGTAAAGAAAGTGACTCCTGAAGTTACTGTCACATCGAGACATCAAGATTCTGATATGGGCTTCAAATTAAGCTGTGATTTGATGGATGCTGCTAATGGCAGTTGCAATGCCGGCAGACAGAAGGAATTGATTCTTAAAATGGCCGAGGCTAATAGAGATTTTGGGCATATTTGTTAGTTCTTGTGTTTGGATCTTTATAATTGTAGCTTCATATGCTTAGAGTAGTAGAAATGAATGTTTAGGGTAGGAATATCAGTATAGTGGATTGAATCTTTAGGGTTTATCTGTTCTTATGGAATTGATGCTTTCCTTGAAATGCATGATTGGCTAATCTGTTCTTAGCGAGTAGTGTCCGTTTGGGTTTTTAGGGTAGGAGTATCAATATAGTGGAGTGAATCTTCAGGGTTTATCTGTTCTTATGGAATTGATGCTTTCCTTGAAATGCATGATTGGCTAATCTGTTCTTAGCGAATAGTGTCCGTTTTGGGTTTTTAGGGATTGAATCTTTAGGGTTTATCTGTTCTTATGGAATTGTTGTTTTCCTTGAAATGCATGATTGGCTAATCTGTTCTTAGCGAGTAGTGTCCGTTTGGGTTTTTAGGGTAGGAGTATCAGTATAGTGGATTGAATCTTTAGGGTTTATCTGTTCTTATGGAATTGGTGATTTCCTAGAAATGCAGGATTGGCTAATCTGTTCTTCGCGAATAGTGTCCGTTTGGGTTTTTAGGGTAGGAGTATCATTATAGTGGATTGAATCTTTAGGGGTTTATCTGTTCTTATGGAATTGATGCTTTCCTTGAAATGCGTGATTAGATAATCTGTTCTCAGCGAGTAGTGTCCGTTTGGGTTTTTAGGGTAGGAGTATCAGTATAGTGGATTGAATCTTTAGGGTTTATCTGTTCTTATGGAATTGATGCTTCCGATGAAATGCATGATTGGCTAATCTGTTCTTAACGAGTAATGTCCGTTTGGGGTTTTAGGGTAGGAGTATCAGAATAGTGAATTGAATCTTTAGGGTTTATCTGTTCTTATGGAATTGATGTTTTCCTTGAAATGCATGATTGGCTAATCTGTTCTTAGCAAGTAGTGTCCGTTTTGGGTTTTTAGGTATAGTGGATTGAATCTTTAGGGTTTATCTGTTCTTATGTAGTTGATGTTTTCCTTGAAATGCATGATTGGCTAATCTGTTCTTAGCAAGTAGTGTCCGTTTGGGTTTTCTCTCCTTTTTGCTGTTTTAGTCCGTATAGTAGATATGAAGTGTTTATGGTAAAACCCCTAAATTCAATTCCCTTTTCCCCTAATTTATTCAGCATTTTCTTGATCTCTCTTAGTTTGTTAGGCGAAAGACTGATCCAATTTATCCTAATTGCTTAGTTAGCTTGTTCGTTAATCGCATGCTGTGAAATGGGAATAAATCTTTAGCTTTCTTAAAATTGTTTGTCGAGCTTTGAGAAGTTTTCAGATGAAAACCCAATTGAATCCGTTGCTTGTTCTGCGTCAAGCTGTGAGGAAAGTGACTCCTGAAGTTACTGTCAAATCGAGACGCCAGGGTTCTGATATGGGCTTTAAATTAAGCTGTGATTTCCTTGAAATGCAGGATTGGCTAATCTGTTCTTAGCGAGTAGTGTCCGTTTGGGTTTTTAGGGTAGGAGTATCAATATAGTGGATTGAATCTTTAGGGTTTTTCTGTTCTTATGGAATTGATGCTTTCCTTGAAATGCATGATTGGCTAATCTGTTCTTAGCGAGTAGTGTCCGTTTGGGTTTTCTCTCATTTTTGCTGTTTTAGTCCGTATAGTAGATATGAAGCGTTTAGTTAGGATTGAGAAATAGCTTCTTATAGCTACAAAGAGCTCACAACAGTAACAAACAGTAAATAGCAACAACTGAACCAAAACGGACTCTTCGTAGTCTTTGATATATTGGTATTGAATCCGGTTCTGTTTATGCATCTTTGCTCTTCAAAAGCTGTATCATATTACAATTTCCCAATTGTGAGTTTTGATTGGTTTGTTTTGGCTCCTTACATGCCTTTTTTCATTAAGTTTTGATGTTTATTTCCTCCGGTTAATACATCATTTGCCTCCTGAATTAGCCCCCTAAACTTTCAAAGTGTCATGATAGGCCCTGGACTTGCATAAAATGTTCAGATAGCCCCCTGAACTTACGCAAAATGTAATCAATTGATCACTCGGTTGCAAAAAAGTAAGTTAAATGCGTTTTAAAAAAAGTAAAACGACCAAGATCGGGGGTATACGGTTTTGATATTAGTGAAGACAAGTTTTATAGTTGAACAAGTAATAACTTCCTTTTTAATCTATTTTTGAATTATGTAATAACCTTCTAAGATGCGTGGACTACATCTTACACATTTAATTTACTTGTTTTGCAACCGAGTGATCAATTGATTACATTTTATGCAAGTTCAAGGGGCTAACTGAACATTTTATGCAACTTATTTCCTCCATTTTGTTTTTGATGCGCATATCTTGGGGGGAATTATGAGTATTAATATACATCTTTGCTTGACCGATGCTGCGGAACAAAGATACGATAAGCTTCTTATCACGTCTTTGATTATTTGCTGCCGTTTTCATAAAGTACTTAGGTAGTGAATGTAGAACATATAAGTTGAAATCTATAAAGATACGTCGACTATGAATTACCTTCATATCATTGAGTATCTACAGATACGGCGACTATTGATATATATCTTTGCTTGACAGATGCTGCCGAACGAAGATTCGATAAGCTTTTCAGTCACGTCTTTGATTGTCCACTGGCATTTTTATAAAGAACTTAGGTAGTGAATGTAGAACACATAAGTTGAAATCTATAAAGATACGTCGACTATGAATTATCTTCGTATCACCGAGTATCTGCAGGCGTTTTCGTAACGAACTTACTCAGTGAATGTCGAATATTAAGTCGAAAAATCTAGAGATGCATTGACCATGAATTGTCTTCATATCATCATATCTTCTGGCATTTCCGTAAGCAACTTACTTAGAGAATGTTGAATCGAAAAAAATCTAGAGATATGTCGATATGAATGATTTTCAAATCATTGAGTATCTGCGGTACATGCGACAAAAGTACACACTATCCGATTACACGACACGAAATCGACACGCAATTTTAGTGTTTGAGTTTAACTTAGTAGGTAATGTGTCATTTTTGGGTTGACACGAAACTGACACTCAAATTTTTGGGTTGGGTTAGGGTTGACATGTGAACCCGAAAACGACACAAAATGACACGAATATTGAAAATTATTGTTATATTTTCTCGTGTTTTTTATGTAACTTTATTAATAAAGATAATAAAATTATAATTATTACTTGCAAATATTGATTCGAACCTCCTAAATTGTTATAAACACATTACATGACCCTCTAACATAAATTAACGAACTTTTCAATGGTTAATATAAACATACTAATCTAAAAACGACATAAAATATTTAAAAATAGTACCATATCTTCTTATATTTTTACAAGTTATCATTAATATATATGTATAACAAAATTACATGTAACCCGAAACACAACATGAAATCGACACTAACCCGAACATGTTAACACGATTGTGACACGAAAATTTTTGGGTTGGGTTTGGGTTTACTCTTTTTGACACGAACCCGAAACGACACGAACACGACTCGAACATGATAATTGTCAGGTCTAATCTGCAGGCATTTTCATCAAGTAACTTAGTGAATGTGGAATAAATAAGTCGAAAAATCTATAGAGATACGGTGAGTATACATTATCCGCTTATCTTTGTTCATTCAAGTTTGCAAGAACACTAGATTATTAGCTAGCTAATATGTCGGTCCTTTCACTTTCTTTCGTGGCAGTTTTATTTCTGCTTGCTTGATGATTTTGTCTCACCCGATAATATCGTAATGTATTCTTAACTTTCATCACTGGCTCCTATCTAAAGCTGCAGTTGTGACTAAGGACTCATGGGAGAAATTGATTTTGAAAAGCGATACTCCGGTCCTAGTTGAATTCTACGCGAGTTGGTGCGGACCTTGCAGGATGGTTCACCGCGTGATCGATGAAATCTCAGGAGAGTACGATGGAAAACTGAAATGCTTCATGCTCAACACGGACAGCGACTTGAATGTGGCGGAGGACTACGAAATTAAAGCTGTCCCGGTGGTTCTGCTGTTCAAGAACGGTGAGAAGCGTGAGTCTGTTGTCGGAACCATGCCCAAGGAATACTATGTAGCTGCAATCGATAGGGTTCTTCAATCGTAAACCACGTTTCCTCCCTCGCGTCGCTTGCAAATTGGGTAAAGATTCAGGTTTTTCTTTTCTTGTTCATGATAGAAATTGGAGTTTTCTGTTTGTTGTTTTGTCACCAGAAAGCTGCAAGAGTTTGTTCTGTAAATATTTGGCTCTTTAGATTCTGTATCTTAACTGAACATTTTATCAATGGAACTTCAAATTTCAAACAGGAAATTACTGATTTGTCCATTCTGGCTGTTCATCGGGACTCGTCTTATTAAGGGATAAGAGTTAATTTTGTCTATGAGGTTATTCGGAAAGATCAATTTTACTCCGTGTAAAGATGGTGCAATATTGTCTCTATGGTAGAAACATTAGTTCAATTTTACCCTTTTCCACATGAATACTTGCGAAAATTACCGATCAAATCGCTTAAGAAATGGTAAAATTACCTATCAATCGCTTAAGAAATGGTAAAATTGAGCAATCTTACTTTCTCAATAAGATCAAATCGCTTAAGAAATGGTAAAATTGAGCTGAAGAAAAAGGTAAAATTGAGCAATCTTACTTTCTTAACAATAAATCTACTTAGGTTTAATTTCATATAAATGTCAGGTGGTTTTAAGTTTTTACAGATCGGTACCTATGGTTTACTTATGGTTTGCAAAAGTTTCATTTTTGGTTAACTTTGTCAAATTTGACTGATAACGACCTTAAAATAATATTGTCTCTATGGTTTTAAGTTTTTACAGATCGGTACCTATGGTTTACTTATGGTTTGCAAAAGTTTCATTTTTGGTTAACTTTGTCAAATTTGACTGATAACGACCTTAAAATAATAATTTTCAAAAATTAAAGTTTTTTCATATTTTTTAAATTCTTGAAAATTTTCATTTGGAGGTCGTTATCGATTAAATTTGATAAAGTCAATAAAAAAAATGAAAATTTTGCAAATTACAGGTTTAGTTTGTAAAAAAAAAAACCCACAGGTTTCAATTTATAAAAACGTAAAACCACGTAACACTTATTTGAAATTAATCCGTCTACTTACTATACTTTATATGTTCATTATTTTATCACTAATATTAAAAGATAATGTGTACGTGCGTTGTGTGAGTCTCAAACGGAGATCAATTGGCAAAAAAAAAAAAAATCGGTACTATACATGTAAAAAAGACAGTTTAATAATCTAACAATATCACCCGGAGACCATGAAATCTTTTAAATCCGGTGAATTTTTAACTTTACCCCTAATATTAACAAGTTGGGTCAATTGAGAAATAATTCAAATTCGGCCATGAATCTTGCCATCTACACTTCACATGTGTGTCATTTTATCGCTAATTAGTAACAGATCACTAACATATGATTAGACGTCATTTTTTTAAATATACTATATTTTGTACAAGTTGGTAAAAATTCGAAAAATTCACTGCATTAAAAATATTAATCTCTAAAATAATAATAAAAAATATTAATCTCCAATTATATTATAAAATCACAAAAAATATGAATCTTTTTTTAGAACCAATTGATATGCTGTATAATGAACAAAATATATGTATTCTGTAATAATGTTTGAAATGGTCTAATCTTGCCAACGTTAGAGTACACTGCTTTTGGTTAGGGGTGCACACAAAAATCCGTAAAACTGAAAAACCGAAAAACCAAACCAAAACCAAACTGAAAATAAGGTTAACCGAAACAGATGGACTAGTGTATGGTTTTTAATTTTAAAAATAGTGGTTAATGGTTACGGTTACGGTTTTTGTATTTCAAAAACCGCGGTTAACCGAAACCGACCGAATATCAATTAAATATTAAAAACATCTAAAATATATATTTATTTATATTTATATATAATTATATAATTTTTCACTTAGAATAAATACAAGGTTAATGTCAAAGAAAAATTAATAAGAAACACTAATTATTTTCGGTAAAGCACGGAGAATAATAATTCTAGTCCAAAAAAAATAAACATAGTAATTTATGTAGTAAATAGTTGTTGTAAGGGGAAAATTCAGGGACTGTTTGGTTTACTTGTTGTTACAGTTTGTGGTTTCTTATTGTTATTGGAAAAGCAGAGATTAGGGAATGCACTACAGTGATTTGGGTAGCCTTGGCGGATTCCCGCGGTTCCTGGTAATCGTCTCTGTGCGGGGAGAACACTCCGACGATCAAGACAGTTAGATATTCAAAGGGGATTAACAAAGGAAATATTCGAGAAGATGTGGGGTTACCCGGACAGTCTATTCAAGAAGTACTCTCCCCCCTCTCCCTTTCCTTGTCAGGGGTATTTATAGGAGTTCGGTGTGGGTGAAGGAAATTAAGGCTAAGGTATAGCAGCGGAAATATAAAAAAATTTAGCCTACTTCCTTTTAACCATAGGATCCGTTAATCGTTATTTCATATAAAGAGGGATAAGAAGAAATATCTTTCGATGATCAATCTACCGTTGCAAACGAAGTGCCCACAACTTCAAAGGAGATGTAAATTCATTAGGTGAGCTAGGATCCTAACTCCTGAGATTTCGCCTTGAGTTTACTCAACAAGCTAGTCTCATTCATTAGGTAGATTCATATAATCAATCACATCTCTAATGTGATTCCTAGGTTATTGGGTTACTAACCACATTAGTAACTAATATGCTATTCATATTAATCCCAACCGTTTTGCCCATTAGTTTATGACAACATGAGTTTACTCATCCAATTATCATAATCTAATTTAAGTATTACCCCATATTCATGAAAAATAATTTTCGATAATTCAGGTGTTACCATAAGACCCCGAGCTTGAGTTTACTCAACAACCCAAAGGCCCCCAGTACTGCCGGCTGAATTATAATATTAGGGAGGGGCAACCGATTTTAATAACTTACTTATTTACTTAACTTTTTAATGAGGGATTTTATTTAAGTCTCATAATCTAACTTAGTCTTGATTTGCTTTAGCATACATCAGACATACATACATTCACATACATTGGCGTTATGGACATATCATCTAAATTATTCCGTCGAGCCAGAGACGGAATAAAAGGCCAAACCTAAGGAAATACTAACTATTACATATTTCTCTTTAGGTCCCCCGTCTTCTCCTTGGCGCCTTAAAATTACATATTAATTTCTATACTACTATAAGAAAACTTCAATTGAATTGAAGGGAATCAGATGAGAGGAGAAATTACAATAGATAGTAGAAAGGCAAGACGCGCATGCCCTATTTCAAAAATACCAAAAGACTAAAAGAGGGTCCAAATATGTCCATAACTCCAAACATGCATAGACTCAATTAAATAAATTTAATTGGTTGATTACATAACCGGCTTATGTAATATTTAGGTTAATCACATTAACTCGTCAAATTAACTTTCATCCAATTTTACTTCTAATCGTTTTGTATCTTTATATTAATCCTTAGATTAATATAACCATATAAAACGTTGATTATGCTCGTCCCATTTATTTTGATTTTAATTCATTTAACACTTTGATTTACATATTGGTAAAAACAAACATTTAAACGAATTATTCATTTGATAATCAAAACAGAAAACTATTAATTTCTGAAAACATTCTAAAACAATTTTAAAACGGTTTTCAGAAATAGGATAATCTACAATAGATTTCCGTTTTATCATTTAGAATTAATAAAACTAATTTTATCTAGATTTTCTGAAAACATTCTAAAACAATTTTAAAACGGTTTTCAGAAATAGGATAATCTACAATAGATTTCCGTTTTATCATTTAGAATTAATAAAACTAATTTTATCTAGATTTTGTTATAATGATTATCAACCGAAATAATTAGGAACATAAGCATAATCAGTTTTAACTAACAATTAATCAAAACTTTATTTATCTTTAGAATTAATCAATCAATACTATTTGTCAATTAATCCTAACCATAAATATTTATTCAATCCTATTGAAAACTTCTATATTTTCATATATGAAATAACAGATTTAACGATGGCTCTGATACCACTGAAGGAAATTAAGGCTAAGGTATAGCAGCGGAAATATAAAAAAAATTTAGCCTACTTCCTTTTAACCATAGGATCCGTTAATCGTTATTTCATATAAAGAGAGATAAGAAGAAATACCTTTCGATGATCAATCTACCGTTGCAAACGAAGTGCCCACAACTTCAAAGGAGATGTAAATTGTTTACCAATCTGCCCCTATCCGAAACAGACCTTCCAGACCTCCGAATGACAATCTCTTCGGTGGAAACGTGGAAGAATATGTCTAGAAGCTACTGTCCAAAAATCGCGACGATCCGACGGTTCAATATCCGGGAATCCGCGAAATAGTGAACTGACCTGATGTAGACGAAGAAAAACGAATTTCTCCCTTTTGATTGTTTTTCCTTCTTTCGTGAACACGGTGAGATTAAGTTAGAATCAACCCTTATGAGATGCAACCAAAATAGATTGCCTCTAATAAACCAACACAAGATCAAAGAGAAAGAGGGATGAATAAGATTAATCAATCGATGTAATGCCGTATGAATTCTTGTTCACGAACTTGGGAATAGAATTCTTTTCTCTCTCTCTTAAGCAATTTCGAAAATCACAAGTGGGGAGGGATATAGGCTTTAGTCGAAATTCATTAGGGGAGAGGGTATATATATTAGCTTGTATCTAAACCCTAGTTAGATAGGAATAGGTTACTTAATAAGAATCCAATTCGGAAAAGGATTCCTAATTATTATCTCACTATATATCTAATATATTTAGGATAATAGTAAATAACCTAATTAGATAATAATAGGAGAATATTAATCTAATTAGAACTCCTAATTAAATTATCTCTTAATTAATTTAATTCATAATCCTAATCTAATTAGGATTAATGGAATAAAATTAATTTCTTACTAACATATATAAATTTCGGCCCCCTCCTAGTATTTGGGCCTTACTGGGCTTAATTGGGCTTCCATCTATTAATCATATCCATCTCTCTTTTGGTTCCAAGTCTTATGTGTGATCCATTAGGTCCTTACTACTTCTGGCCGTATGCAACCTATTAAATTAATTTCTTCAAGAATTATATTTAATCCCTTGCATAACGGAATGATGTACAGAGTATGTTATTGGCAAGTCCGTAATCATTCCCCCAGAGTCCGTTAAGAAGACAGGTTGATTCTGTCGTTAACCCTTCCGTATTAGTTACGGTATAATACGATCCTTTATCAACTACATCCTTGAACTGAATCTTATGACTATGGGTAATGTCAAGTCACATATAGCGAGACGTTCGTTTTACTTGTTATTGGTCGAGTCAACTCAAAAAGATAGGTTAAGTGAAATCCGAATTTCTACTCTTAAGCTATCACCTTGCAAGGGTTTAGAGTCGAGTCTTCCACAAGCGATCCTTGGATGTATCTCCCATTAATCGGGAGTGATAAATGCTCAATCCAATGTATAACTACCCTGAAATTACTTCCTGTGACACCCAACCTTTGCAGTTCACACCCCAGAGTCATCTCTGTTAAGGATCGTGGGACCACAGGATCAAAGTCTCACATTCAGTAATTCAGGATGACCAATTAACATTCCTTTGAGTCTGAGGATTAGTTATACCTATTAATACCAATGAGATGAACAGTTGACAAGGATGAATCTACCCATCCTGTTATCTCAAGTCGGATCCCCAATCCTAATGAACAACGTTTCACCGGATCTATGTAACTGTCCAGATATCTATATATGTGAAGCTTGTGAGATCAGCTTTCTGTCGGACAGAAGACATTGTTACATACAAGTCTCAACTGTGATATATCAATCCTAAATATATCACTTGACTTGGGGTGGTTTTAAGTTTATTAGTTTATTATAAAGTTTTGTCTCACTTCATGCTTGTATGAACACTTTATATAATCACTTTAAACAAACTTACGGATTTCCTTTTATTAGACTTTATTTAGTGCTTAAAAGGGATTGCCTTTATATAGTTATAAGACATATATCTCATTAAACAAATGATATAAAGAACAATTCATTTACAATAAGTTTGTATCCTGCAACAATTGACTATAGGATACAAAACCCCAACATACTCCCACTTGGACTAAAGCCAATTGTTTCTAAAACTTATCCCAGTAGAAGTTAAATGACGATCATGTACTTTCTGGGTTAAAGGCTTTGTTAACGGATCTGCAACGTTGTCCTCTGTAGGTACTCTTTCTATTCTCACATCTCCTCTAGCCACAATCTCTCTAATGATGTGGTATCGCTTTAAGTAGTGCTTGGATGCATTATGAGACCGTGGTTCCTTTGCTTGCGCAATGGTTCCATTGTTATCACAGTACAGAGTAATGGGATTGACAATGTCAGGCACCACACCTAGTTTTGTAATGAACTTTGTAATCCAAACCGCTTCCTTTGCTGCTTCCGCAGCAGCGATGTACTCTGACTCGGTCGTAGAGAAAGCTACGCTTCCCTGCTTGGAACTTTTCCAACTGACCGCGCCCCCATTTAGGATAAACAGGTATCCTGATTGGGATTTAAAATCATTCTCATCTGTGAGATGACTAGCGTCTGAAAATCCTTGTATTTTCAGATCTCCTTCTCCGTACACTAGAAACATATCTTTAGTTCTTCTCAAGTACTTAAGAATGTTCTTGACGGCAATCCAGTGCTCGTCTCCCAGATTCCCTTGGTAACGACTCGTTACAGATAACGCGAACGCTACGTCGGGTCTAGTGCATAGCATAGCATACATAATCGAACCGATTGCGCTGGCGTACGGGACTATAGCCATGCGTCGTTTGTCATCATCAGTTTTAGGACATTGATGATTGTTTAACTTTACTCCATGTACCATGGGTAAGTTACCTCATTTCGATTCAAGCATGCTAAACCGATTTAGCACCTTTTCAATGTATGTAGCCTGTGAAAAACCAAGCAGTCTACGTGATCTATCCCTATAGATCTTTATACCAAGTATATAGGCTGCTTCACCAAGGTCTTTCATTGAGAAGTTACCGGATAACCATACTTTCACCGATTGTAATAGAGCAATGTCATTTCCCATTAACAGTATATCGTCCACATATAGTATGAGAAATGCTATAGAGCTCCCACTTGCTTTCTTGTAAATGCAAGCTTCTTCGCAATTTTGTTCGAAACCAAATTGTTTTATGGTTTCGTCAAAACGCTTGTTCCAGCTTCTAGATGCTTGCTTGAGTCCATAAATGGATCTCTGAAGTTTGCAAACTTTATTTGCATCCTTTGATATGAAACCTTCAGGTTGCATCATGTATACATCCTCAAGCAGGTTTCCGTTTAGGAAAGCTGTTTTGACATCCATTTGCCAAATCTCATAATCAAAGTGAGCGGCAATTGCAAGCATGATTCTGATTGATTTGGACATAGCAACGGGAGAGAAGGTTTCGTCATAATCAACACCTTGTTTTTGACGATATCCTTTCGCTACCAACCTAGCCTTGTAGGTGCTAACCTTTCCATCCATGTCAGTCTTCTTTTTGAAGATCCATCTGCACCCAATGGGTTTTATCCCTTCGGGTGGATCAACCAAAGTCCAAACTTGGTTAGTATACATGGAATCCATTTCAGAATCCATGGCCTCAAGCCATGCTTTAGAATCTGGACTAGTAAGTGCCTCTTCGTAGTTTTCGGGTTCGTCGTCTAACACGGGAACCTCGTCATCATCTCCCACTAGAAAACCATATCTAACTGGGAGTTCACGAACTCTTCGTGATCTACGAATAGGTGCCACTGGAGTCTCATCTAATGGGACTTTTTCGGGTACCTCAACCGCTTCTGTTGTTTCAGTCGTTGTTTCTTCCTCTTGAACTTCGTCGAGTTCAATCACGCTTCCCTTTTGTGTTTCTTCGAGAAACTCTTTCTCTAAGAAGGTTGCGTGTTTGGATACAATCACTTTCTGATCATCTGGATGATAGAAGTAATATCCCATAGTTTCCTTAGGGTATCCAATGAAGAAACATTTATCAGATTTAGAATCTAATTTGTCGGACGCAACGCGTTTGACATATGCTGAACAACCCCATACTCTCATGAAAGAGAACACGGGTTTCCTACCAACGAACAATTCATATGGCGTGGAACTAGCGGATTTAGTTGGTACTCGATTCAGGGTGAAGAGGGCAGTTTCTAAGGCATAGCCCCAGAACGTCTTTGGAAGTAAGGCCATGCTCATCATGGATCGTACCATATCTAATAGGGTACGGTTTCTCCTCTCGGATACACCATTGTGTTGTGGTGTATAGGGAGGTGTCCATTGTGAGCATATCCCACATTCAGTTAGATAATTCAGAAAATCATCAGAAAGATATTCGCCACCTCGATCAGATCGAAGTATCTTTATTTTCTTTCCTAATTGATTTTCCACTTAATTCTTGAAGCATTTGAACTTGTCAAAGGCTTCTGATTTGTGCCTCATCAAGTAGATATAACCATAGCGAGTATGGTCATCTATGAAGCTAATGAAGTATCTGAATCCTTCTCTTGCTTGGACTGACATAGGGCCACATACATCTGAATGAATGAGTCCTAGAGTGTCTGATACATGCTCACCTTTATTGCTAAAAGGTGTCTTTGTCATTTTACCTTTTAAACATGATTCGCATGTTTCCAATGATTCAGAATCGATTGGATCTATAAGCCCATCTGAATGTAGCTTTAGCATGCGTCTCTTGTTTATATGGCCTAAACGACAATGCCACAAGTAAGTTGAATTATCTAGCTTATGTCTTTTGGTATCAATTGCAAAAACAGGAATTTTATCATCTAACACATAAATCCCATTTTGTGATATTCCTGAAAAATAAAAGATCGAATCTTTATAAAAATTGCAACGATTGTTCTTTATTGAAATATGAAAACCGTCGTCAACGAGACGGCTAATAGAAATAATGTTACGAGACATCTCAGGAACGTATAAACAATTCCTTAATTCTATTACAAGCCCAGAGGGCAAAAGTAAAACATAATCTCCAATTGCGAGGGCGGCAACTCTTGCTCCATTTCCCACTCGCAAGTTTATGCTTCCTTTCTTTAGTTCCTTAGTCTGTTTTAGCTCCTGCATATTTGTACAAATATGGGATCCACATCCGGTATCAAGTACCCAAGATTCAGACAATGAAACCGTATTTATTTCAATGTAGAACATACCAGATGAAGAAGCACCGCCTTTTCCCTTCTTGAGGGTGGCTAGATACTCCTTGCAGTTTCTCTTCCAATGCCCGTCTTTACCACAGAAGTGGCACTCTCCTTTGGGCTTCTTAACTTCCTTTCCTTTGGACACATCTTTCTTACCTTTCTTGGGATGTTTAGAATTGGGAAATTTCCCTTTTCTTTTCCTCGATCCCTCGATTACAAGAGCCGGTATGGCCTTGTCTTTCTTCATATTGGGCTCAACTGATTTGAGCATGTTTGCAAGCTCTTCAAGAGAGGTTTGCAAGTCATTCATTTGGTAGTTCATGATGAACTGTGAATAACTCTCTGGGAGGGACTGAAGAACCAAGTCGGTACTTAATTCGTTCTCCATCACAAATCCAATACTAGAAAGTTTGGTAATATAGCCTATCATCTTGACACAATGTGTCATGACAGATGTGCCCTCTTGCATCCTGCAACGATATAACAGTTTTGATATCTCGTAGCGTTCGCACCTGGTTTGTTTCCCAAACAATTCCTTTAGGTGCATGATGATGGAATAGGCATTCATCTCCTCATGTTGCCTTTGTAATTCCGATGTCATCGATGCAAGTATGATGCATCCGGCATGATCGTCATCAGCCTTGTGCTTCTGATAAGCATCGATCGGGAGCATCATCCTCAGGGATAGGGGGTATCGATGTATCAAATACATACCCTATTTTTTATCGAACTTCAAAACGATTTTGAGGTTACGAAACCAGTCGGTGAAGTTTGAACTATTCAACTTGTTATCGGTAAGTATATTTTGCAGATTGGTGTTAGTCATGATTTTAAGAGTGTTTAATTAAACTTGAGAGTGAGAAAGAGTAGACGTATGTTATTCATTTTCTTTAAAGTATAACAATCTAAAATTATAGGCCTTTTAATTTATTTCAGATTGCTCCCACTATTTTGCCAAATTAATAACCCTCCATATTAATTCGAAGAATTTCACAAATCCTTTAGTGAGCTAGGATCCTAACTCCTGAGATTTCGCCTTGAGTTTACTCAACAAGCTAGTCTCATTCATTAGGTAGATTCATATAATCAATCACATCTCTAATGTGATTCCTAGGTTATTGGGTTACTAACCACATTAGTAACTAATATGCTATTCATATTAATCCCAACCGTTTTGCCCATTAGTTTATGACAACATGAGTTTACTCATCCAATTATCATAATCTAATTTAAGTATTACCCCATATTCATGAAAAATAATTTTCGATAATTCAGGTGTTACCATAAGACCCCGAGCTTGAGTTTACTCAACAACCCAAAGGCCCCCAGTACTGCCGGCTGAATTATAATATTAGGGAGGGGCAACCGATTTTAATAACTTACTTATTTACTTAACTTTTTAATGAGGGATTTTATTTAAGTCTCATAATCTAACTTAGTCTTGATTTGCTTTAGCATACATCAGACATACATACATTCACATACATTGGCGTTATGGACATATCATCTAAATTATTCCGTCGAGCCAGAGACGGAATAAAAGGCCAAACCTAAGGAAATACTAACTATTACATATTTCTCTTTAGGTCCCCCGTCTTCTCCTTGGCGCCTTGAAATTACATATTAATTTCTATACTACTATAAGAAAACTTCAATTGAATTGAAGGGAATCAGATGAGAGGAGAAATTACAATAGATAGTAGAAAGGCAGGACGCGCAGGCCCTATTTCAAAAATACCAAAAGACTAAAAGAGGGTCCAAATATGTCCATAACTCCAAACATGCATAGACTCAATTAAATAAATTTAATTGGTTGATTACATAACCGGCTTATGTAATATTTAGGTTAATCACATTAACTCGTCAAATTAACTTTCATCCAATTTTACTTCTAATCGTTTTGTATCTTTATATTAATCCTTAGATTAATATAACCATATAAAACGTTGATTATGCTCGTCCCATTTATTTTGATTTTAATTCATTTAACACTTTGATTTACATATTGGTAAAAACAAACATTTAAACGAATTATTCATTTGATAATCAAAACAGAAAACTATTAATTTCTGAAAACATTCTAAAACAATTTTAAAACGGTTTTCAGAAATAGGATAATCTACAATAGATTTCCGTTTTATCATTTAGAATTAATAAAACTAATTTTATCTAGATTTTGTTATAATGATTATCAACCGAAATAATTAGGAACATAAGCATAATCAGTTTTAACTAACAATTAATCAAAACTTTATTTATCTTTAGAATTAATCAATCAATACTATTTGTCAATTAATCCTAACCATAAATATTTATTCAATCCTATTGAAAACTTCTATATTTTCATATATGAAATAACAGATTTAACGATGGCTCTGATACCACTGAAGGAAATTAAGGCTAAGGTATAGCAGCGGAAATATAAAAAAAATTTAGCCTACTTCCTTTTAACCATAGGATCCGTTAATCGTTATTTCATATAAAGAGAGATAAGAAGAAATACCTTTCGATGATCAATCTACCGTTGCAAACGAAGTGCCCACAACTTCAAAGGAGATGTAAATTGTTTACCAATCTGCCCCTATCCGAAACAGACCTTCCAGACCTCCGAATGACAATCTCTTCGGTGGAAACGTGGAAGAATATGTCTAGAAGCTACTGTCCAAAAATCGCGACGATCCGACGGTTCAATATCCGGGAATCCGCGAAATAGTGAACTGACCTGATGTAGACGAAGAAAAACGAATTTCTCCCTTTTGATTGTTTTTCCTTCTTTCGTGAACACGGTGAGATTAAGTTAGAATCAACCCTTATGAGATGCAACCAAAATAGATTGCCTCTAATAAACCAACACAAGATCAAAGAGAAAGAGGGATGAATAAGATTAATCAATCGATGTAATGCCGTATGAATTCTTGTTCACGAACTTGGGAATAGAATTCTTTTCTCTCTCTCTTAAGCAATTTCGAAAATCACAAGTGGGGAGGGATATAGGCTTTAGTCGAAATTCATTAGGGGAGAGGGTATATATATTAGCTTGTATCTAAACCCTAGTTAGATAGGAATAGGTTACTTAATAAGAATCCAATTCGGAAAAGGATTCCTAATTATTATCTCACTATATATCTAATATATTTAGGATAATAGTAAATAACCTAATTAGATAATAATAGGAGAATATTAATCTAATTAGAACTCCTAATTAAATTATCTCTTAATTAATTTAATTCATAATCCTAATCTAATTAGGATTAATGGAATAAAATTAATTTCTTACTAACATATATAAATTTCGGCCCCCTCCTAGTATTTGGGCCTTACTGGGCTTAATTGGGCTTCCATCTATTAATCATATCCATCTCTCTTTTGGTTCCAAGTCTTATGTGTGATCCATTAGGTCCTTACTACTTCTGGCCGTATGCAACCTATTAAATTAATTTCTTCAAGAATTATATTTAATCCCTTGCATAACGGAATGATGTACAGAGTATGTTATTGGCAAGTCCGTAATCATTCCCCCAGAGTCCGTTAAGAAGACAGGTTGATTCTGTCGTTAACCCTTCCGTATTAGTTACGGTATAATACGATCCTTTATCAACTACATCCTTGAACTGAATCTTATGACTATGGGTAATGTCAAGTCACATATAGCGAGACGTTCGTTTTACTTGTTATTGGTCGAGTCAACTCAAAAAGATAGGTTAAGTGAAATCCGAATTTCTACTCTTAAGCTATCACCTTGCAAGGGTTTAGAGTCGAGTCTTCCACAAGCGATCCTTGGATGTATCTCCCATTAATCGGGAGTGATAAATGCTCAATCCAATGTATAACTACCCTGAAATTACTTCCTGTGACACCCAACCTTTGCAGTTCACACCCCAGAGTCATCTCTGTTAAGGATCGTGGGACCACAGGATCAAAGTCTCACATTCAGTAATTCAGGATGACCAATTAACATTCCTTTGAGTCTGAGGATTAGTTATACCTATTAATACCAATGAGATGAACAGTTGACAAGGATGAATCTACCCATCCTGTTATCTCAAGTCGGATCCCCAATCCTAATGAACAACGTTTCACCAGATCTATGTAACTGTCCAGATATCTATATATGTGAAGCTTGTGAGATCAGCTTTCTATCGGACAGAAGACATTGTTACATACAAGTCTCAACTGTGATATATCAATCCTAAATATATCACTTGACTTGGGGTGGTTTTAAGTTTATTAGTTTATTATAAAGTTTTGTCTCACTTTATGCTTGTATGAACACTTTATAATCACTTTAAACAAACTTACGGATTTCCTTTTATTAGACTTTATTTAGTGCTTAAAAGGGATTGCCTTTATATAGTTATAAAACATATATCTCATTAAAACAAATGATATAAAGAACAATTCATTTACAATAAGTTTGTATCCTGCAACAATTGACTATAGGACACAAAACCCCAACAGTGGGCTTCCGGGCCCTTGGGCCTAGTCTTGGGCCGGGATATATACATTCCGAATCATGTAGTCCCCCCGCGAATAGGTATGGCGAGCATTTCATGCGATTTGGCGAATTGAAGGCCTGGAGTCGATGTGGTTGTGTTTTTTGAAATGGTAGAAACGGATAGCCGATTGTTTCGATTATGAGGAAGGCCCCTTTAACTTCCGTGCTTCTTGATTTAGGGGTTACAGTTGTAGCATTGAATGCGATAGTTATTGCCCCCTGCATGCGCCGCCATATGTATTGGAAAGGGTGTTTTGCCGGCGCTGTCACTTTATGCTGTATTTATAAATAGTGGAGAAAGGACTTCCCCCTCTCTTTTGTTTGCGATTTTCATTTGGGGACTTCTCTTGTATCTGGAAATTTCTTGAAGCAAAAAGTCTGCCTGTCGTACTGCGGAGTTTGTTTGTTCGGAATTAGGAGGTGTCCGGTAGTGCAGCGTCCCTTGTATTGTCTGGTGGAGCTTGCTTCTAGCCGTGTCTTGTTTTGCCTTTGTCGGAGGTCAGTTAAACCTTGCTTTTTCTGCTTTTCCTTTGCTTTTCTGTTTTCTTTGGGGAGAGGGAGTATGTCAGAGGGTTCTTCCCGGGGAGCCTTCAGACGTTTGCCGCCTGTTACTCTGGGTGACTTTACTCTTCGTGACGCGTCGCGTAATCGTTCGTCGAAACGGAGGAAACGGACCGAGTCGGAAGGGGAAAGTAGCTCTCGTGCTGTAAAAGCGAAGAAGAAAAAGGCGGTTGCGGTTAGGCCTGCCCCGAGTTCGGAGAGACCTGTTGGTGGCGTTCGGCCTGGTGTGCTGGAGGTTGTGGTGACTGTGCCGGATAACTTGATAACGTCGACACGTCACCTGGGCACTTTGTACGAAGAAATGAGGTTTAAGATATGGACGAGGCAAGCGGGTGCGGCGGGCACCGATGGTAGGCGTTTCGAGCGGGCGAAGCGCCCGAGGAGACCCGAGTCGTTTGCTGTGGAGGACGCTCATAGTATAATCGTGTCCGCAGACTTGGCCTCGATCTCCGTGGCATATCGGATAGGGCAGCCGTATGAACTGGTGGCTTTGGATAAGGATGACCGCGCTCATCATGCTGGTGGGGCGAATGAGCTGATTGTTTATGAAGAGCAGTTTGAGTCGGGCACGCGGCTTCCCCTCCTTCCATTCTTTGTGGAAGTTCTGAAGGAATATGACCTTTGTCCTGGTCAGATCCATCCGAATGGATGGCGGATGATGGTCGCTTTCTACTCGTTATGTCGGTCGACGAGATTCAGAGCGACGGGTCTTGTATTCCGCCAGTTCTTCCGGCCGAATCAGGGGCCGAGATCGCAACACGTTACATTCTCTCATAAAAAATTCAAAGTCCTCGGGGGGCTCAAAGACAAAGTCAGCGAGTTTAGACATCGGTTCTTTCTTGTTCGGAATTTGGACGGTGATTTCCCATTTCGAGTTGAATGGAATGGTGACCCTATGGATTCTGGTCGATTATTAAGGTCGCGGGAGATGTTGGCCTCCGAGACTCATTTGGTGAAATACTTGAAAAACTTGCCGGTTGGAGAGGACCAGAAGAAAGACATGGATGAACTCGTCGGACACTTTCTCGCTTCCGGATACTATATTTGGAATCAGTGGCGGATGGCGCTTCTAAAGGGATGGGTAGCGTCAGATTTTGAGAAGTGGAAAACATGATACAACTTTTCTCCTGGTGAGCTAGCTGAATTGGAAGCTATAACTGTGAATATTGCTGTAGTAGGTGAGGAGTGTGAGGGGTTTTGTAGTGCTTTTTTTCTTCTACTTAGAAATTGTGTTTGAATGGCTTTATGTATGTGAAGGTGTTGGAGATCCGCGAGTAAGCATGGACTTCGACCCAGATGAGTTCGGTGTGGGCATCGAGAATACTGAAGCAGCTTTTGCTGGGGCCTCGGCCTCTCTGGCCTCATTCTCGTCGCTTGAGGATGCGAATCAAGTTATTCAAAGTATGGGCGGGGTGCTTTCCGTAGCCGACGATGGGGAGGTGGCTGCAGAGGTTCCCGAGGGGCTTCCTGTGAAAGATAACGAGCTTGTTAGGGTGGAGGAAACAGCCCGAGTTTATTCCTGATGACACCGTGATGGATGGGGGTCAGATTAAGGCTGCGTCGTCTCGGAAGCGCAAGTTGATCAAGGGGAAAGGAAAAATGGAGAGCGAAAAAGAAGGGTCGGTCGTTCCCGAGGGTGCTGGTGGTGCAAGTGAGAGTTCAAAGCGAACACGCGCTGGGGAAGCTGAGCTGTCGGCAGACCTGGTCGACAAGGTTGGCGACCACCCAGAGATGGTGAAGAGGATGGACACTAAACTGGCAAAGTACTGTGAGTTCATTATGGGGTTATCGGTGCACTCCGATATGATGACATCGGACCTACCTCGGGCGATGGCCTGGGTTACCAGAGTCCCTGGAGAGTTATTCCGGATGGATGGTGTCTCGAAGGAGAATCTGGGGTTGGAGACTTTGTCGGCCCTTGGTGTGGTAAGTTTTGTTCTTGAACATGGTCATTTTCTTGAAGGCTAGAAACTTATCATGTTGTTATGTTTGTAGGCTATTGCGAATGCGAATATGGTTTTTGATATGTGTGTGAACGATGAAAACGTGTTCCGGGAGATGGAGGAGGGTTTGCGAGGCGTTGTGGCTGAGCTAGAGACGGTGAAGGCAAAATTGGTCAATGCCGATGAGTTGCTCGTTCGTCGTAAGGAGCGGAATACCAGTTTGTCCGACCAGCTAGCAGAGGAAACGAAAAAGAATGTCGAGCTATTGCAGCGATTGTCTCGTGATGTCGGAGAACTGCGGCGCCGCGGGCTGCTATTAAAATTGGCTGTGCCTTGGACCCGCAATCTGAAGGAGACTTTGTCGAACAAGACCCGCCAGCTTGCTATGGAAATCGAGGAAAAAGTTGGCGCTCAAGTGGAGAATGAGAGACTTCGTCGGGAACTTGAGCTAGCAAGGAAAGAGGCGGCGGATCTGCGGACTTTTGCTCGGTAGCGCGAAGAGAAACTGATCAAAATGGACCGAATGATGCCGATTTCTGCAGCTCATAGTGCTGGTTATTCTGTGCCTCCCGAGGTGATCTTTGCGCCGGATGTCTTCGACAAAGAGGCCCAGGCCAAAGCTGTGGAATTCTGTGGACGGTTCAAGAAAAAGACGTGAATGGTGTCCTGGTGTAATTTTTCTTGTGTAATGATGTAACCGTACTCTGTTGGATTTTTGGAAGATCTCTGTGAACTCTTTATCATTATCTTTGATGTCTACTATTGGTGCCGTTGTTGTATTGGATCTGGGTGCTTCTATTCTGTTAAGATTTATTCTTTGTTTTGTTGTGAGTTATCCTTCCTCCCGTATGTCTCTTCGGGATGTTGTCGATCCTGCCAGGGTGCTCGAAGTGCAGAAAGCGATCTCAGCGATGCCTCACCCTTATGTGTATTATCCGCCGAGGGATGATCATGATTTGGACAGAAAAGTGCGATATGCCTCCCCGGTGTGGGTGAGGCGGAGTACAAGCTCTCAAAAAATGACTATGGAAAGTGAGAGTTCCATGCCTTATACTGGGTCGGTGACGGATTCCTGCGAGGTAGCTGTAAGTGCGTTTTCTTCGACTGAGAAGAAAATCTGGTCGCAAGAAGGGATTGGTTATCTTAATCCTGATGAGACAGTTGCTCCTATTTTAAATCCTCATCCTTCATGGATTAAGAGGCTTCTTGCCGATGAGCTAGAGAGGGTAACTAATCTTCCTCATGAAACGGAGTATCGACGAGTGGGGCGTCATGCTTCACCGACTCGTCCGTATGGTCCGACGTTTGTCGATCCTTTGAAGCCTCGAAGCGTGGTGTTTCTCGAGTTTTCTAGGGAAGGCTGTCTTGGACCGGTTCCGGCTAACCCTAACCACCACGTGACCCATGTTGGCAAGGCATGTTTGTATCATAGGAAGAATGGGCATAATACTGATGAGTGTGTTGACTGGCGAGCAATGTATCAAAACTTGATGGATGACGAAGCTATCCCCAACCCGGACCGTGTAAACGTGCAGCTCGCATGAATGTTTGCTTAAATTTCTATATCTGTGCTTTTCTTTGATATGATGTACCGACCTTTTTCACGAATTTTATGATGCCTTCTTGCTTGTTTGTCAAAATGTATATTCGTTATCAGTTCCTATTTGGAAAGAAACATTGGGTTGATTCCGCATTTTCATGGGGCGGTCGAGATGCTTGAGAAAATTTGAAATAACGTTTTGAGTTATTCGTAGCGAGGACCTGATCGGGTAGCTCGCGTTTCGGTTAATCGGTAACAACATGGGGTTGTTTACGCGATTTGCTAAGAGGCGTTCGAGATGATCGAGAAGCCTAGAAATAACGTTTTGAGTTATTCGTTGCGAGGACCCCATTAGGAAGCTCGCGTTCCGGTTAATCGGTAACAACATGGGGTTGTTTACGTGATTTGCTAAGAGGCATTCGAGATGATCGAGAAGCCTAGAAATAACGTTTTGAGTTATTCGTTGCGAGGACCCCATTGGGAAGCTCGCGTTCCGGTTAATCGGTAACAACATGGGGTTGTTTACGCGATTTGCTAAGAGGCGTTCGAGATGATCAAGAAGCCTAGAAATAACGTTTTGAGTTATTATTGAGCGAGGACCCTTTCCGGATAGCTAGCGTTCCGTTTAATCGATAACAACATAGGGTTGTTCACGTGATTTGCTGAAAGGCGTTCGAGATGATTGAGAGGCCTTTGAATAATGTTTTGAGTTATTATTGAGTGAGGACCCTTGTCGGATAGCTCGCGTTCTTGCGTGATTGGTAATAACACAGGGTTATTGATGCAATCGGAGAGACGTTTGAGATTTTTCGAGAAATCTGGGAATAACACGGTGTTCTGTAAACATGTATTTTTATTCATGATTCAGATTACAGGAGCTTATTGATAATATTTCTTCAATGTTTGGATGTTCCAGCTATCGTCAAAGACCGTCCCGTCCAAGGAGGCGATTTTGTAGGCCCCGTTGTGTAGGACCATGTCGACTACATAGGGCCCTTCCCATGTCTGCCTTAGCTTTCCTTTGGCGAGTAGAGATTGAGCGGCGACTGCATCTCGGAGCACTAGGTCCCCTACTTGGAAAGTGCAGGTTCGCACCCGCTTGTTGTGATATCATGCCAAGTTTTGCTTATGGGCCGTGATGTGGACCAGTGCGTTAAGGCGCTCTTCCTCCAATCGCTCTCCGGCCTCAGCAAGCTCTACGTCATTGTCAGCTTGTTCGAAAGTTATCTGTCGAGGAGAACGAAGGATGACCTCGGATGGTGCCATTGCCTCCGCCCCATAGGTTAAGAAAAAAAGGGGTTCGTCCTGTGCCAGAGTGCGGGGTTGTGCGATATGACCATAATACCGCTGGGATGTGGTCGGGCCATGCTTGTCCTTTGTCAAAAAGGCGTGCTTTTATACCGCGCAGGATCGTGCGGTTGCTTACTTCAGTGAGCCCGTTGCTCCGAGGATGCGCAACTGAGGTGTAACGACCTCTTATGCCCCACTCGGTGCAGAAATTGTGAAATTGAGTGCAGTCAAATTGTCGCCCGTTATCTGTGATGAATGAATGAGGGACTCCGAATCGATATATTATTGTTCGTTTTAGGAAGCTTATAACATTGTCGACGGTTATCTTGGCGATAGCCTCCGCCTCAATCCATTTTGTGAAATGATCGACTGCGACTACTATGAAGCGTTTTTGTGCCAAGGCAATCGGAAAAGGGCCAAGTAGATCAACTCCCCATAATGCGAAAGGCCAGGGTGTGATTATGCCCTTGAGGAGAGCCGCCGGTGCGTGATGAGTATTCACGTGGATTTGACATGCCTGGCATCTGCGCACTAGATTGACTGCATCGGAGTCCATGGTCTGCCAATAAAGTCCCTGTAATCGGGCCTTCTTTGCAATGGACCGAGCGCCCTGATGTGAACTACACACGCCCTGGTGTATCTCTTTTAGACAGTGATCTCCTTCCTCCTCGGATATGCAACGCAACCAAGGGTGTTTGGAGGACTTCCGATAGAGTAGGCCGTCGTGCATTGCATACCGCCAGGAACGCCGAACCACGAGGGATGCCTGCGTCCGATCCTCCGGCAGTGTTCCATCTTCTAGATACCTAACTATCAGACTCCTCTAGCCGCTCGCTGCTGCATCTTCTGTGTCGATCTGCAACGAGCATTGTGTGCTAATGGATGGGGCCGCAATAGTTTCTATAAGGGTATGCAGGTCACGGGACTGCTCGCCTGCTGCAAGAGCGGCAATGGCATCTGCCTCTTCATTCTCTTCTCGCGGTACGAGCGTAAGGATGAAGGTTACTCCTTTGTTCTTGAGATCTCGGGTCTTTTGCTCTGTAAGTGCCGCTGACGTGGCTGACGACGAGTTTGGAGTCTGAGTACATCTTCAGGTGTTCGGTTACCATCGTTTTGGCTAACCGAAGGGCCACAATCAGGGCCTCATATTCTGCTTGATTGTTCGTGGTTGGAAAGTCGAGTCGGACGGCGTACCGTAGGTGGAGGTTATTAGGTCCTTGAATGGCAATGCCTGCACCTGCCCGTCCTGGGCCGCAGGATCCGTCCACACTCATGGTCCATAGGTCGCTGTTGTGAGCTTTTACCAGTGTGAGGTCGCTAGCCGATGACCTGGTGAATTCGACAATGAAATCGGACATCACTTGAGCTTTGATTGCCATGCAGGGTTCAAAGCGTATGTCAAACTGCGACAGTCGAACTGACCAGTTGGCGATCCGACCGGAGACTTCTGGTTTTTGGACTGCCTTCTTGAGAGGATAATTGGTCTTGACCACAACCGTATGCGCTTGGAAATATGGCCGAAGACGCTCGGATGCTTGCGTTATGGCAAACAGAGCCTTCTCAACCTCAGAGTATCGGACTTCTGCTCCCTTTAGGACGCTCAAAAAGTAAATCGGATAGAGCTCCGTACCCTCTTCTTGAGTTAGGACCACTGCCACAGTTTCATCGGCGATAGTGAAGTACAGTTGGATGTCCCGCCCTTGCTTTGGTACCGTTAGTAGTGGCGGCGTGGCGAGGAAAGTTTTGATGGCGTTGAATGCCGCCTGGCAGTCCGTAGACCATTTAAAGGGATGCTCCTTCTTGATTGATTTGTAAAAAGGCAAACAACGCTGTGCCGAGCAGGAAATGAATCGTCCCAAGGCGATAACCCTCCCGTTGAGCTTCTGAACTCCCTGTAAATTGTGTGGCGCTTCCATTTCTAAGATTGCCTCGATCTTTGCGGGATTAGGCTCAATACCCTTTTCCGAAACCACGCAACCAAGGAACTTGCTGCTACGAATACCGAAGAAACATTTCTCCGGGTTTAGCTTGAGGTTGTAATCCCTGAAAATTTTAAACACCTCCGCCAAGTCACGCGGGTGGTCGCTCTCATCAGTGCTCAGGACGACCATGTCGTCGATGTATACTTGTACTGTTTTGCCGATGAGGTGAGTGAACATCTTGTCTATTAGTCACTGATATGTGGCCCCTGTGTTCTTCAAAGCGAAAGGCATTACGTTATAGCAATACGTGCCTTCATGCGTTATGAAAAAGGTCTTCTCGGCATCGGCTGGGTCTAGAGGTATCTGCTAAAAACCAGCTATGGCATCAAATTGTGACAGAATATTGCGCCCGGTCGTCTGGTCGAGAAGCTAATCTATGTTAGGCAGAGGATAAGAATCTTTGAGGCATGCTTTATTAACATCGGTAAAGTCTACACACATGCGGTATTTCCCACTTGCTTTTTTTTACAAGTACGACATTAGAAAGCCAATCCGGATAGTGGACCTCACGAATAAAATTTACAGCCAAAAGCTTATCGATCTCTGCTTTGACAGCTGCCTGTTTGTCCTTTGCTTGCACCCGTTTCTTCTGTTTCAGCGGTTCGACGGAAGGGTCGATATTTAGCTTATGGGTTGCTTGCTCGGGCGAAACGCCTGTGATGTCCTCTGTGCACCAAACGAATACGTCAGAATGTTCAGCTAGAACGGCCTTTATTTCATAGGCCAGCGGAGACGAGAGCTTGGTGCCGATCTTCAGTGTATTGTTCTCCCCGACTAGGCAGTCGCTGACTGGCTCGATTGGTGTGGGATTGTACCCCCTCATACCCATCAGGCCGTCTTCAAGATAGAGAGCCGTCCGAGGTTGAGTCGCCTCCCATTGCAGTTTTTTGGCCAAGATACGGTCTCCTTTGATGGTGATTTTGCCACTTCGATGCGGTAAAGTTAAGCATAGGTTGGAGATGCCAATCGTAGCCTTGAGGCTAGCCAGGAGAGGTCTTTCGATAATGGCGTTATAGGCTAAGAGGATGTCCACCACCACCTATTCGGCGGTGTCTTCTACCATTTCGTTGCTTTCAGCGAGCATCGCTGGGAGAAAGATGACTCCTTTCACGGGGACTTCTATTTCCGACAATCCGACCAGGGAAAAAGTTCCTGCCCGGAGGGCTGTGTGAGTATTTTTCATGGCGTGGAGCGCTTTCCAGTAGGGGTGGGCACGGTTCGGTTAACTGGTCCAGTAAGTAAAACAATTAACCGAACCGTTACCTACGGTTTTTTAACCATATAAACCGAAACCGGTCCAGATCAATCGGTTAACCATACAACCGGTTAATCATTAATTTCGGTTAGGTTTTCCGGTTAACGGTTTTTAACCAATTCACACTGGTTAACCAAAAATCAACGGTTAACCATAAATTTTACCCAAACCTAAATTTTTAAACAATATTAAAATACACATAATTTCAAAAATTCAAACGAAACGAATTCATATAAAAGTTCAGAATTCAAACATAAACACCGAACTAAAAAACAATCCATCAAATTAACATTTAAAACATAAAGAAATGTAAATAATATTTTGTCAAAGTACTTATTACAACATAAATAATATTTCGTCAAAGTACCATCGCTGGTAGTTTTAGTTTTATCATTGTCTCCCGTGCTAGACATCTAAAAATAGGACAAAGCAGAGTACTCAGTTACAAACAGTTTATACCAATTTAATTTAATTAACTGTGCAAACAAACAGTGAGAGATCCATATCAACATATCAACAAACATTTTGCTCCTTTGTCATGCCCAATTAAATTGTTGATGTGCAATTGTATCCTGGTGTGATGCCTATTTGAACACAGATGTGTCCCTAAGGAATTCTTTGGCTCAAGGCTTCACTAAATTCATGTCTGGTTGGCTCAAGTCTTCACTAAATTCAGGTCTGATACTTCATGAAATGTCAAATAAATTTACCAATTAACCTCAAGGAACTCTAAAAAAAAGCTACTTTACTGCTTCAAAAGACAATCAGTCTGACTTGTAGCTATTGAGGTTAGAATAGAAGCTGAAAGGAGTTCTGTGGTAATTAATTCCGTCCCCTTTGCTTAGAAATAGGATCCAGGTATATACAAAAAAGTTAGAACAGGAAGGGGTTTTCAAATACCCACATCACTCCTAACCTAGCAATCACGAGAACTAATATGCCAAAGCAGAGAAATATTAAGAAAACAGCATCAAAGCCACACTGAAATTACTGGCATGTGACCTGCACCAACAGTGACAAAGAGGTAATGACTAGACAAGGATGTTTGGTGTCTGTTAATATTTTAACGAAACCTGAAATTTCACAAGAAAATCAATTTCAGTATGAGCTATCAAACAAACAAACAGCAAAATGAGCTATCAGTATTCAGTAGCAGATCTATAATCTCAATCTTTAAGAACATCAATTTAATTAAATGTTCAAACAAATAGTGAGAGATCCGAACAAACATTAGCAAACAAACAGAAATACCTTAATGAGCTATCAAATAAACAAACAAACAGCAAAATGAGCTATCAGTATTCAGTAGTAGAAATACCTTTAATCAACCACCAACGGTGAGAGATCGGAACGACGGTGCGAGATCGGAAGAGAGACGGCGAGCGGTGCGATGTGAGAGAGGAGGAGAGGAAGAGAGACGACGAGATCGGAAGAGAGACGGCGGCGGTGTGAGAGAGGAGGAGAGGAAGAGAGACGACGGGATCGGAAGAGGCGGTCGGTGTGAGAGAGGAGGAGAGGAAGAGAAGTGGTCGTCGGCAGCTGTTCTTAGGTACAAAGGAAACGATGGTGGGTGAGGTGAGAGAGGAGAAGAACAGAAAATAGGGTTCTTTGTTTGATAATTAGCAGCACACATTTTTTAAAGGTTTTTGGTTTTGTTTTTTAATTTTATATATTATAATATATATAAGGATATTAGAATAGAATACTTATGTTAATAATATTAGAATAGAAGAATAGCGTTGGTTTGATAATTAGCATAGAATACTTATGTTATAAACTTATATATTAATAATATATGTTATATAATAATATATATATAATAATATATATATATATATATATATAAATTTAAATTTATATAATATATACGTAATTACATCTATCTCCACTCTGTTTTCAGTTCTACTTACTCTCTTCTTAGTAACATATTGACAAAGTATGCCTATGCCTTCGTGGTCTTCTTTTCCTTTCTCTGCTAGGGCGGTGGAGTAAAGCGGATTTTACCGGTTTCTGGTTTGTTCTTCTTCCTTTTTCTTTCTAATTTTGGTTCTGATATCTCTGATTTTGGATTCTATTCTTTAATTGTTCAATTCTTTTCTCGTTTATATTCTATTGAATGGCTGAGAGGTTAGAAAAGATGATTCAGAATATGCGATTGTCGGAATCGGAAGGGGTGATTCTGAATCTTGAATCGGTTCAGATGAAATCGGATGTGGCGATGAAATTTGGTGTGGTTGGGAGGGTTCTATCTCATAAACCGCTGAATCTGAAAGGTATGGCTCAGGCTTTTCGAGTTGGCTGGCGCATCCAGTCCTTTGAATTGAAGGAGTTTGGTGAGAGACTTTTTCTATGCGAGTTTGGGAATAAACGTGATAGAGATAAAGTACTGTATGAGGGTCCTTGGCATTTTGAGCGTAATCTTGTGATTTTTAAGGAGGTTGCTGGGCATGAACAATTGGATGATATTCTGATGAACTCATGTGAATTTTGGGTTCGGATTATTAATCTTCCTTTGAATAGAAGGGATGAGGGTTCGATAATAGCTGTCGGAGAGCGTATTGGAAAGGTTGTTGCGGTGGATGATGAGGATGTTGGATCCTGGGGTAGCTGTGTAAGGGTTAGGGTTGCTGTGGATATTAATTTGCCTCTAACTAGAGGTGTGTTAATTAAGAATAGTAAAGGTGAACGAGTGTGGGTTTCCTTTCGTTACGAAAGGCTTCCTAATTTTTGCTACTGGTGTGGTAAGTTGGGGCATGGTTATGAGGATTGTGTGGATGGGCCGGAGGAATTTGTTGGTAATGAATGGCCGTTTCCTCAACATCTCCGGGCTTCTCCGATCAAGGTAAGAGCTGTTAAAGTCTGTGTTTCCTCTTCTAAACCAATTTTAGATATGTCTGGTGGTAGGGGTAAGGTTGTTCGTAAATTGGTGGTTGAAGATGTTGTTCAGGAGTCCTGTGATAATATTGTTGATCAGGAGGGTCCTAAAAAGATTGCTTTGGATGACAGAGGTCAGAATATTGGTAGGAATGATTCTGAGAGTGGAGAAATTTTAAAGGCTTTACCTAATATTAACTCAGTGTCTGGCTTTGAGATTAGTCCTTCTGTTGTTGCTGATGTAGCAAGTGCTGAGGTTGGGATTATAAGGCTGATAGGGAATAAGGACTCTGGTGTTATGGTAATAAGTAATAAAGATTTGGGGAATGTGGAATCTGATAAAGTAAATATGGCTAGTAGTGGGAGAGTCAAGTTGAAAAAATTGGCTAGAAGTCGTCGTAGCCCTTCGGGTATTAAGTCTCTTGGGCCGGGTAATGTGGTTATTTCGGAAAAGGGTGGGCCTAAGAGGAAAATTTCTAGTGAGGATAGTGAGTGCTGGTTAGAGTTTGGGCGTGATAGTAGTAACAAGAAACTAAAGAATGATGCTATGTGTGTGGATGGGAAGGATTTTCTGGCGGAGGCTGTTGTGCAGCCCCGCCCTACATTATGAAAACGTTAAGTTGGAACGTCCAGGGGCTGGGCAACTCCAGGACGGTCCATGCGCTTGCGCGGCTGATGAGTCATTTCTGCCCGGACTTAGTGTTTCTGATGGAAACTCGTATTTGTCAGAAGAAGGTGGTTTGTTTGAAACGTAGATTTCCTACTTTTAATTTTTTTGCTGTTCCGACTGTTGGTAGGTCAGGAGGCTTGATATTATGTTGGGAGAAGAATCTTTGTGTACAGATTTTGGGTTATTCTGATCATTGTATTCATTTTGGGGTTCTGAATGATCAAGGTGTAATTAGTTGGAGAGGTTCGGGTGTGTATGGGTGGCCTGAGAGTGTTAATAAATATCGTACATGGGGAATGATGAGGGATTTATGTGGGAGGGAGCAGGTACCTTGGCTGTGTTTTGGGGATTTTAATGAAATTTTATTTTCTTTTGAGAAAGAAGGGGGGCGATGCACTAATACGCATTTGCAACAGGCTTTTCGGGATTGTATAGAGGATTGTGAATTATTTGATCTGGGTTATAAAGGTTCGACTTTTACTTGGTCAAATGGTAGGCGGAATGAGGGACGTATTAGAGAGAGGCTTGATCGGTTTTTGAGGTCGGTGGATTGGGATATTATGTTTCCTAATTCTTGTGTCTTTCATTTAGCACGTGTGTGTTCTGATCATGCTCCAATTCTTCTTGATTCTCTGGGTAAACTAAATTCGGGCAGACGTGTCTTTCGGTTTGAGAAATTTTGGGTCAAGGAAGCTAGTTGTAGATCGGTTATTGAGGAGATGTGGACTGGGGCTGAGGTGAGTCATGAGGGTGGAATTATGGATAGAATTGGGTTTTGTGGTAAGAAGCTTAGTATTTGGAATAGGGATATCATTGGGCATCTGGGAAAACAGATTGGTAATTTGACGGAGCGGTTGAATTCGCTTCAGATGCAAAGGGGGTCAACGGAAGTGGATGCTGAGATTAAAATAATTTCATCCAAGTTAAGGTCTTTATTAGACAAGGAAGAAGAAATGTGGAGGCAGAGATCTAGTGTTGAATGGCTTACTGAAGGGGATCGGAATACTGGGTTTTTTCATAATAAGGCAAATTCAAGGAGAAAGGTGAATTCACTGCATAAACTCAAAAATGAAAATGGGATTTGGTGTGAATCGGATGAGGGAATTGAGAAGATAATCACATCCTATTATCAACAGCTATTTAGTACTTCAAATCCGATATGTTCTGAATATGTGCTAAATGCTATTGAGTCCAGAATTGGTCAGGCTGATGCTGAAGGGTTGAATGCGGTCTTTACTGCTGATGAAGTTAAAATTGCGCTGGGTCAGATGCATCCGACGAAGGCTCATGGTCCTGATGGAATGCCGACGCTTTTTTATACGAAGTATTGGGATTTAATTGGGGAGGAACTGACGAAGGTGGTGCTGAATTGTCTGAACGGTATGGATTTTCCGCTGAATTTTAATCATACTTTCATCACTCTAATTCCCAAAGTGCATTCACCTTGTTCCATGAAAGATTTACGTCCGATTAGTTTGTGTAATGTGATTTACAAGTTGGTTTCTAAGGTGTTGGCTAATCGAATTAAGGGTTTTTTGGATTTGATTATTAGCCATACGCAGTGTGCATTTGTTCCGGGTAGGCTTATTACAGATAATGCTCTTATTGCTTTTGAAATGTTTCATACTATGAAGTATAGGTGTCATGGGAGGAAGGGTTTTTGTGCTCTAAAGCTCGATATGAGCAAAGCATATGATCGGGTTGAGTGGTCCTTTATGGATTTGGTTATGAGAAGAATGGGATTTCCTAGTCAGTTTGTTGATTTGGTGTTAAGATGTGTTTCTTCAGCCTCTTTTTCTTTTCTCATAAATGGGGTGCCTAAAGGTTTTGTTAAACCAAGTAGGGGTCTTCGTCAAGGGGATCCGATCTCACCCTATTTGTTTCTAATTTGCGCGGAAGGTTTTTCATCATTGATTAAGAAGGCTGAAGTGGATAGATGTTTACACGGAATTATTCCTGGCAATGGAGGGCCTATGATTTCTCATTTGTTTTTTGCGGACGATTCTCTTATTTTTTTCAGGGCTTCTTTTGAGGAGATGGCTGTGATTAAAGATATCTTGGCTCATTATGAGAGAGCTTCGGGACAATGTGTTAATTTTGAGAAATCGGAGATTAGTTTTAGTGCAATTTGTCGAATGATTTTAAAGAAAACCTTAGGGCTTTTATGAATGTCCGGGCTGTGGAAGCTTTTCCTAAATACTTGGGGCTGCCTACTATTCTTAGGAGATAAAAAAAGCTTATTTTCAATTTTCTCAAAGATCGTCTTCGTAAACGGGTGAGTGGATGGAATGAGAAGTTTCTATCTAGAGGGGGCAAAGAGGTTTTGATTAAAGCGGTTGCTTTTGCTATTTTGCAATACATAATGAGTTGCTTCTTGATTCCTAAAACTCTTTGTGAGGAATTACAAATGATTATTGCGGGTTATTGGTGGGGAGATTCGGAGAATAAGAGGACTATTCATTGGGCCCGTTGGAATAAGTTGTGTGAAAATAAGGCAAATGGAGGTTTGGGTTTCAAACATTTATATTCGGTAAATCAAGCTTTACTTGTGAAGCAATTATGGAGAATTATTGATCAACCGATGTCTCTTTGTGCTCAGGTTTTTCGTAGTAAATATTTGAGGGGTTTTAATTGGTGGGAAGTGATGGGTAGGGCGTCTGATAGTTTTGTGTGGAGAAGTCTAGTTAGTGTTCGATCTATTTTGTTACATGGTGGTATATGGCGGGTGGGAAATGGTTCAGATATTAGGATTCTTTCGGACAGGTGGGTGCCTTCTCTTCCTTGTGGTCGTCCGCTTGTGCTCAAATGTGAGCCTCCTTCTCCTTTTGTGAGCTCTTTGATAATTCCTAATTCCGGATTTTGGAATTCGGGGGTGGTTAAGGAATGCTGTTTTGATGAGGATGCGGAGGCTATTTTGAACCTTCCATTGCGAACCAATGTGGTGGATAAATTTTTTTGGCCTTTCTCTCGGAATGGTCAGTATGAAGTTAAATCGGGGTACTTGGTTGCGATTGATCGAAATTCGGTGGTTAATAATGCTCCTGGGGCTTCGTTTGGTCCAAGACGATTTTGGAAACATTTGTGGAAGCTCAGATTGCCTCCGAAAGTATTGCATTTTTTTATGGGCTTGTTGTAAATGTTTTTTACCTTGTGCTGATATTTTGTTTCGTAGGAAAATACCTGCTGTTTTGCAATGTCCGTTCTGTGGAAGTGACGGGATTTCTCTTATTCATCTATTCAAGTATTGTGCTCGATCGAAAATGAGATGGAAGGGTGCTGGGCTATCTCTGAAGGTTTACGGGCTAGCTGGAGATGTTTGTCTGGACTGGTTTGAGGCGGTGAAGGAGGCGTTGCCGGGTGATGAATTTCTGATTTTTTGTTCGGTTTTATGGATGTTGTGGTTTGATCACAATAGGATTAATCATGGTGAGGCTAGCCTTGATAATAGGGCATTTATGCTTGGAGTTTATAATGCTGCTAATTCCTCATCTTGCCATTATGCTTCTGATGCTGCTAAATCAGGTAATAATAGGTGGATTCCTCCTGTTTTTGGTTTTGTTAAATTGAATTGTGATGCGGCGTTTACGGTTTCAAGTAGTTTTGGGGCCGCAGGTTTCATTGCTCGGGATTCAAATGGGGTGGTTGTGATGAGTGGAGCGTGTCCTTTGGGTCGGTGTTGGTCAGTTATTCATGCGGAATTGTTGGCTATTTTGAATGGTTTGATATTTTCCAAACAATATGGGGTGGTGAAAGTGGTGGTTTCGTCGGATTGCAAATTTGCTATTGATGCAATTATTGCGGATATGGATGTTAGTTATCTGGATGTGATAATCAAATTAATTCGTGAGGTGGCTGATTCTTATATTGATGTGTGCTTCATTCATGAAGGACGTTTGCAAAATGCCGCGGCTCATGATCTTGCAAAATGGGGTTCCAGTTTAAATGGTCCTCAAGTGTTAGTTTCAGATTTTCCGTTTTTTCTGTCTTCTTGTATTGAATCTGATCGTATCCATTAATACAAGTTGATTTGTTTCATAAAAAAAAATTTATATTTATTAAACGGTTCGGTTAACCGTTAACCGCGGTTTTTCAACATGCGAAACCGAAACTGAAACCGAAACCGGTACCGGTACCTATTTATTTTTTTTAACCATTAAGAAAACCGCCGGTTCGGTTAACCGTTTTTTTCGGTTCGGATTACCGGTTTCTGGTTTGGTTATCGGTTTGATCGGTTTGATCGGTTTTTTTGCCCACCCCTACTTTTCAGGTAAGCAGATTTCCTGAGCTTCCCGTGTCTATTAGTACCCAGTGCACCTTAAAGCCGACGATGCTAATAGTGACCACGAGGGCTTCCGAGTGGCTAGTCCGAAGAGGTGGTTGTAGTATCAGGGTCTGATCAGCTGCTTTTCTCTTTCGGGAGCTCTCCGGAGGTGGACAGAGTGCCAGCGCCCCCTCTGTTATCACATGGATCTCACCGTGGAACCTTGGTCGCTTTGCCTCATCCGTTCGGCCATCGTCGCGCTGCTTCGGGCTTTGCTCTCTTTGTCTGATGGGTCTTGACGGGGCACATTGTTGTGTGATACGCTCGATTTCCTTCTGTAGTTGGTAGCAGTTCTCCGTGGAGTGTCCAGAGGATTTGTGGTACTTGCAGTATTCCTTCTCGACGCGGGTTTTTGCTTTGTCTGCTGACGGAGCCAGGTGTGTGTGTCGCCGAGCCTGGTTCTGAGTAACATAGTGTACCTCTTTTCCTCAGGACCGGTCCCCCCTGCGTTCTAAGTTTGTCTGCTCCACTTGCGCCGGGAAAGGCATGGGGACTTCCCTACGCGTCCGTCCTCCATCTCGCGTTTCCCCGATTGGCCTGCTTTTCTCTTCTTTCCGCGGGTCTCCTCTGGCTTTGTCCTTTTTCGATTCTTCGTATCCTGCTGGCCGATCACAATCGTCGTAGCGGACGAAAGTCTGCGCCATGGTCATGAGTTCCTCGAAAGATCACGGCATCTTCCTGAAGCATTTTTGTTTAAGGGGTTCGCACGAGGTGCCTTTTGCGAGGGCTCGTGAGCAACTTCCAGATTGAGGCCCTTGACCTGAGAGGCCATGTGGTGGAACCTAGAGAGGAAGTTCCGTAGCGGCTCGGTTGTCCGCTGCTTGAGCCCATTGAGATCTGAGCTGATCTTCCTTACCTTTGATGCTGCGGCGAATCTAGAGAGAAAGAGATCTTTCAATAGATCGAAGGAATCGATGGACTCGAGAGCCAGTCCTCGATACCATTCTTGCGCACTTACGGAGAGCGTAGTAGGGAAAACTTTGCACATGACGTCTTCGTCCTTGGAGTAGAGATTGATGGTGCTCATGAAAGAAGCCACGTGATCATTCGGGTCCTCGGTTCCCGAATATTGGGATAACCGCGGGGCTTTCCAGTCGTGAGGGAACCTCGTTTCAATGATCCTTTGCACTAGCGGAGTTTTGCTGGAGGTGATGCTTCCTCCTATCACTCCCCCAAGCGCCCTCTTGTCCAGAAATCTCTGGATCTTCTGCTCTAGTAGGTCCTCGCCGCAGACGGTTGCTGGTCCTCCGGAGGTGGCGCCACCCGCGCCTAGGGCTCGCGCGGCGGGCTCGCGTTGTCTTTTGGGGAGCGCCTCCTGGGCCACCGATTCACTCATGACATTGCCGGCTTGCCGCGGTGCTGCTGCCTCCTTGAGATATTGCCAGATTTTAGCGTTCTCCTCCTACAAGCTTTGTTGCTGTTCCATAACCTTCATCTGAGCCGCCGAGTGAATGGCTTGGGTTGTCTGAAAACCCCGTATGGCGCTGAGGAGTTGCCCAGTGTTGTATGCTCCCTCCTCCTCGAGATCCACTTCCTCCATCAGTGGAGCCAGGTTCCTGGGAGAAATTAGGGTAGACGACGCAGAACGCGCCTCGTCGGTCATCGAGCTAGTTGCTGCTGCGCTCGGTCCTCCGGCGGGGGTGAGCTCAGTTGGTGTTTGCATCTCGCCGAATGTTTCAGAAAATCACTCGTAGTCCACCTTCACCGCACCAAATAATTAGGGAATGCACTACAGTGATTCAGGTAGCCTTGGCGGATTCCCACGGTTCCTGGTAATCGTCTCTGTGCGGGGAGCGGTCCCTGCGAACACTCCGACGATCAAGACAGTTAGATATTCAAAGGGGATTAACAAAGGAAATATTCGAGAAGATGTGGGGTTACCCGGACAGTCTATTCAAGAAGTACTCTCACCTCTCTCCCTTCCCTTATCAGGGGTATTTATAGGAAATCGGTGTGGGCTTCCGGGCCCTTGGGCCTAGTCTTGGGCCGGGATATATACATTCCGAATCATGTAGTAAAGAGTTGTTGTAATGGGAAAATTCAGGGACTGTTTGGTTTACTTATTGTTACAGTTTGTGGTTTCTTATTGTTGTTGGAAAAGCAAAGATTTTCTGCTTTTGGAAAAAGCTAATTTTCAAATATAAAAGACAAATAGTTGTTTCCTAACCGAACACCTAAAACTCTCATTTTTAATATGAAAAAGCAAATGTGAGGTGAAAATGGAATAAACAAAAAAAAATCTCTGATGTGTCCAATCCATAGTCTGTAGTCCAGACACACACAATGTACGCATCTCTCTCTCTCTGCTATTAATCTCTTCAACTCATCATTGACCCACTATTCCACTCACAATAAAAATTAGAATGCTCTTATTATTTTTATTTTTATTTACTAATGGTTAGAAACCGAAATAAAAGGTTAACCGACTGAAATAATTGGTTAACCGATTAGTGGTTAACCGAATTTAGTGGACTAGTGTATGGTTATTATTTTTTAAAAACCGATTAAATGGTTAACCGATCGAATTAACCTTTATGGACTGGTTAACCGACCATATGCACCCCTACTTTTGGCTGAAGTAAAATTGTACTATTTTAAACGTTATGGATAAAATTCGTCTCTGTTTATAAACTTTATGAGTATTTTACACCGCTGTTTATTTTTATTGGAATCTATTCTATACTTTTGGATTTTTTACTGTTAGGTGGTAAAAATCTTATTAATTAATAACAACAAAAATATTTTGTTTTACCTTATCCCATTAGATACTGCTTTAAATGTATGGATTATAAAAGGATTTACTTACTTCTATAAAAAAAAAGGATTTACTTACCTAATTTAACCATTTAAAAAATAATTTAAGAATTACATTATTAATATTAAATCCACAATCTCTCATAATATTTTTCACAGTTCATCTACACAACAAATTTCTTCAGACAGTGAAAATGACAAAATGTCTACCTCTGCTATGCTTTCTTTTAATATTGACTATGGGTAAGTTTCTTTCTTCCTCCATCATATATTAATTCTAAGGATCCGTTTCTCTGTTTGCTGTTTGCTGGTTGCTGTTTGCCTTTGGAAAAAGGTTGCTTTTTAAAAAAACAGCGATTCTCTGCTTTTGGAAAAAACTACTTTTCAGCTGTAAAAGACAAACATGAGGTAAATTTTGTTTTTTTTGGTAAAAAGCATCCTGATGTCTGTGATCTTGTATATCTGTTGGCGCATTATGCATTTGATTTTTTATTTGGACACATTAAGCGTTCGATCTTTTGTTTTTTTGTCACATTAAGCCATTTCTTATCAAATTAGTTAATTGTGAATATATAATGTAGATAAAAAATTGTTATTAATTTCATTTGCGTTTGAACTTATATTTTTTACAGTTCGAATTAAGGTTTTTACAGTTTTCTTATAGCCACATATATTAAAAATTGTTTCGAACCGTTAAAAATAAAATTTTCTAACACATGTGAAATGAATAACAATCTGTTAATCGAATTTTATATTCAAAACTTATTTTTATTGTCATCAAGGGCTTGATGTGACACAAAATAAAAATCAGGGGCTTAATGTATCGAAATAAAAGATCAGAGTTTAATAAAGGGCGGCCCAGTGCACTACTCGTTCCTGCTAAGCGAGGGTCAGGTAAGGGTCCCACCACAAGGGTGTATTAGGGACAAGCCTTTCCTTGCCATTTTTTTACAAAAGACCGTTCCTAAGACTCGAACTCATGACCTCTTGGTCATATGAGAACAACATTTACAGTTAATACGCTAAAAAAAATGAAAGATCAAGGGTCTTAATATGCTTTTTTTTTTTTTTACCGAAATGTATTCCATACGAAGAAAATTAGCATGTTCAATATTCATAAAATCATTTAATTTTCTTTACGAAAGTCATTTTAATTAATTCAGATAGAAAAAGTCATCCGAATAGTAACGTATCAGTAACGTTGGCTTTTTTTTTTTTTGTGTGTGTGTCTAATGGCAGGATCAACCAGTGCATAACAAGTAACTTGCTTGGGGAAGTGTTCAGAATTTGCAGATTGTAATAAGGTTTGCCTTGAGAGAGGATTTGGTAGAGGAGGAGCATGTCTAGCTTTTGCAATCACTTTCCCACAAGATTGTTGTTGTGTTCTTCATTGATTTTTATTGCTTTTTTCTTAATAAAAATGGGTTTAGGGTTTAATAAATAAAACACAATTTTGATGATGCCAAGGGAGATGTTTTCTTTGTTTTGTTGGTTTATGTATCGTGTTATCGCTTATCAATAATAAATATATATATGTATGCATATGTGACATTAAATATGGATCTTGTCTAAATCTTTGGGTGAACTACCCATGGTCAGTGGATTTTGCTTTTCTTAACAGTATGAATATTGAACTTCAAAACTAACTTAATATAAAAATCATTTAATTTTACACTTTTTAATACCAGTGGCTACTTAATGGCTCAAAACGACTGTTGACGGTCTCAAAATAAAAAAATTCAAGAGTTAATGATATTCTAAGCAACTTTAATTCTTGAAAATTTTCGTTTTGAGGTCCTTTAGGTGTTGTTTCGTTAGGAGAGAGCTTGAATTTTTAGAGAGAGAAAGCTCTACAATATGTGATTTTAAGAAATAAAAAAGATGGTTTCATAGTAAATGTCTTTCTGAACAACTTTAATTCTTGAATATTTTTATTTTGAGGTCGTTAACATTCATTTTGAGGTGTTAGTTAAAATTGACTGGCCACATGTATTAAAAAGTGTAAAATTTAGTGACTTTTATATTAAGTTTTGAAGTTGAGTGGTCATACCGTTAAAAAATTCAAAGTTGAGTGGCCATGGGTGCAATTTACCCCTAAACCTTATCACATGTTTTACAGTTGTTGGATTTTTTTTAGGGATAAGGTGTAAAAATATCCCTAAAGTTTAGGGCCTGAAGCAATTTTATCCCTAACGTCTAAAATAGTGTAATTTTACCCATAGTATTGACAAGTTAGGTCAATTTTAGACATTATAATAAAACACTGATATTTTGTTCCTTATTCTGCACCAATTACATATTAGTTGTTTCTAAAAAAAATTTCATCTTTTAAAAAAAAAATTCTTATTTTGTGATATAATAATAGAATTGGAGATTAGTATTTATAAATTCGGTGAAATATTTGAATTTTTTTGTCCAAATCGTACAAAAGACAATATATATATTTTTTTAAATTTTGTTTCACGTCTAATTATATGTTTGTGATATTACTAATTATTGATAAAATTATGCACATATAAAGTGTAGATGACAAGATTCATAACCGATAAGATATTTGATAAATTATTTCTCAAATTGACTAAACTTGACAACGTTAGGAGTAAAATTGCTATGAGCTGTCAAAGTTAGGGATAAAATTGTACAATTTTAAACACTAAAGGTAAAATTACTCCTAATTGTAAATGTTAAGGGTATTTCATTCTAAATTTATTTTGAAAATCTCAAAAAAAAAAAAAAAAAAAAAAACTCCATTCGATATATCTCTATATAGATATAAGTTTTGCCTTCGCCTAAGTCCTTTATTTCGAAGCACTTCCCTATATATATTATACCCTCAAAAGATCTTGAGAACAAACCTTTTACTCACTTCCCTATATATTGAAGGTTTTTTTAGTATACATTTGAATTTTTTTTCCAACTACTACAAAAGATAGTTTTTTTTTTTTTAAAATTTTGTTTCACGTCTAATCATATATTTATGATATGTTACTAGTTGTTGATAAAATAACGCACATATAAAGTGTAGATGACAAGATTCATGGTTGAAAAGATATTTGATGAATTATTTCTCATAATGACATCGAAAAGATATTTGATGAATTATTTCTCATATTGACCAAACTTATCAACGTTAGGAGTAAAATTCCTATTGACTGCCAAAGTTAGAGATAAAATCGCATGATTTTAAACACTAAAGGTAAAATTGCTCCTAACTGTAAACGTTAAGGGTATTTCGTTCTAAATTATTTTGAAAATCTCAAAAAAAAAAAAAACTCCCAGCGATATATCTCTATAGATCCTTATACCTAGTTTCGCCTTCGCCTAAGTCCTTTATTTCGAAGCACTTCCCTATATATATTATACCCTCAAAAGATCTCGAGAACAACCGTTTTACTCATATATTGGATTGAAGGAAGCATATGAACATACGTGAGGATTTTCACAACCAATAGTTGGATGAATCATACTTTTCCGAAAATTAACAATAATTATTGCAATGTTTACATTAATACTCTCTAGAATAGCGCTCCAGATAACTGAGACCACTGTTTCAACCTGCGAAGGACAACCTATGCAACCTAGACTGGATCCACTTCTTACTTTTTCTCGTAAAGATGCTATTAAACCTCTAAGTGGGGTTAATAGAGAAAATAATTCCCCATCTAAGAAGGGTTGTGAATTATTTCTCTATAAGGGGCGGTTTTTTAACCCATGGTTAAAAATGGTCCCATAAAAAAGTATTATAGTATATATATATATATATATATATAAATTAATTAGTATATTAAATATAAAAAATATTTATGTATATATTTTTTTATTGTAAGTATTTATTTTTTATTTTTTTATATACGAAATATTTACTGTGTTATTAATATAGTTACAAAAAATGAACGAAACTGTTTCAATTTATTGATATATTTATTTGGAAGACCTGATGTTACAGTTAAATAACAGTCAAACCAATCTTTTCCAAATTTTTGATAGCGCGGGGATAAAATTGATCTTGTTTGGAAACGTTGGGATTAAGTTTGCACTACTTAATACATTAGAACTAAATTTGCACTACTTGAAACGTTAAATTTACACTTATATTTAATCATTGTTCATAATAATTTATTAAAAAATAAAAAAACTAATTTCTAATTTTTAACCATGACGCTTTCAAGTAAGATCAATTTTAGCAGTGCGTTATCGAAAATATAAAAAGCTAGTTTGACTATTATTTAACTGTCACATCAGACATTCCAAACTATATTATAGATAAATTGAGCAGTTTCTGGCATTTTTTTTGTAAATATATTAGTAACACAGTAAATATTTTAGACAGTTTGACAAAAAATAGTTTTGATAAATTTAAAAGGACTGTTTTGACTATTATTAGACTATATCGAAAATTTAAAAATACTAGTTTGACTATTATTTTACTGTATCGGGCCTTTCAAACAATTTTATCGATAAATTGAATTAGTTTCGTATATTTTTTTGTTGGGTTTTTCTAACTATATTAATAACACAGTAAATATTTTAGACAGTTTGAAAATAATAGAATAACATAGCCATTTTGTATCGTATATGACTATCCTAAAAGCTAAGGTATGTTTAGTTAAAAATCTAAAACAAAATAGATAAATGGATCAAATGATTAAAAATGATAAAAGATAGAAACTTTATAATATATTTTTCAAAATAGAAAGACATAACAGTATGTTAAGTAAAAAATAGAATTAAACTATGCTTACTTTGTTTTTGACAAAGTAAATCTTACTTTGGTTTTTCCACCATTGAATGATGATGAACTTTGACAAATAAGCTTATCCAATGGTAGAAAAAACAAAGTAAAGCTTACTTTGGTAAAAACAAAATAAACTTAAAAGGCACCATAAAAAAATAAAAACTAATAAATTATTTATCGTAATTAATAATCTATTTACTCTAAATTTTAAATTAAAAATCACCAGCATTTGAAAAATAAAAGATGATTTTTTTTATATGAAATGAAAGCTCATAAAATAAGGAGCTAAACTTTGATTAAAAGAAAAAGGAAAAAAAAAAAAGAAAGTAGCCCACTTGCTTACCATCACGGTGCAAGGAACTCTGCTTTTTTGGTAGAGTTACACACCATTACGTTATCAAAAATTTGAAAAAGTTGGGTTGACTGTATGTGATTGTCACATCATACATTCTAACCAAGTTTTACGATAAATTGGAGCAATTTTGTAGATTTTTTTATTGGTTATTTATATTAGTTATACAGTAAATATTTTAGATACTTCGACAATTTTTTTTTTTTTTGTGATTAACTAAGATATACTAGACTTAGTTCTTAGCATTTAACATGTTTTTTTTTACATATGTTAGTAACACATTAAATATCTTATACATAATTGATATTTGGAACGTCCAATGTGACAGCTGAATAACAGTCAAATCAGTTTTTTTAAATTTTCAATAACGTATGATTAAAATTGTTCTTACTTAAAAACATTAGAATTAAATCTGTACTATTTCGTACGGTAGGGCTATATATATATATATATATAACAAAATAATTACATAGAATAAGACATGTATTCTAATGTACGTAACTATTTTTGTTTTATTATATATATTAAATAATAATAATAATACTACTATCATTATATATATAATCTATACTATATAATTGTAAAAGCAGAGAGAAACGAGGAGAAGTGTTTTAGATGCATCTTTGATGAGTTGTCAACATAGTAAAAAATCTAAATTAAAAAGATTTCATTAATTAATAATAATAGAAGAAAAATTGAAAAGTCATCTATATATATTTATAATAATAAAAAAATTGTCAATGACTAGCTTATTAATTAAAGTAATAAAAGAAAGTAAGAGTTACATAAAGACAAAAAAACACAAAGAGAATGAAATCCAAAAGTCACAAATAAATTTATATATAAAGCAAGATAGATAATATTCCACCATCATATTCATTGGCCACTGAAAACCAAAGTCATCATCAACCTTTAATATGTATTATTCTTGTTTTTCGTACTCTTCAAGAATTTGGAAAATTCAAACTTTGATATCTCCAATTGAAAAAATCAGATAGAAATAGAAGATGCGTGAACAACTAAAATCGAAAAACGCAAAAATGTAAAAAATGATAAGAAAACTTTATGTTTCTGAAGGTAATTATTCGATTTTTTTTTCATATATAGTAATTATTTTATTCTTAATTGTGTTGTTGCTTTATTTTTATAAAACAATAGTTGTTATAGTTCCATTTTTTAGAGTTGAAAATTTATTTCTGCCGCCACCCAGGTTCCATATCTCTCGCTACCTTATCTATGTTTTTTTATTTGTCGTTTTTCTTTCAAAATTACTAAAATAAAGATTTTGTACATTTACATTCTTTTTTAGTATATGCTGCTAGGTGTATTCATTTCGATTGTTAACTCGAACTAAAATTTAAATTTTCGACTTTATATGCACTCAATTGTCAGCAGGGCAGATTTAGGGGGGACCCCATTAAGAAATTTTCCCAAAACGACGTCGTTTTGGTTCCAAGCAAAACGATGTCATTTTGTTTTGTGCTTTTTAATTTACAAAAGCAGCAGTATTTAGTCTAAACAGGTGTGTGATGCGATGCGAGTGCGATTCTTCTTCTCCATCGACAGACGCAGCAAGTGACGACGACACTCCCTTCTTCCTTCTCCGGCCGCCTTCCTTCTCCATCCGGCCGGCCACCATCTCCACTCACTCCAATCCAACAACACCTCATTAATATTTCATACGTTATCTTGTTAGATAATACCTTACTTTTATAGATGATAAAAGGATATGTTTAAGGATTTACTTACCTAATCTAAGCATTTGTTATATTATTTAAATCCGCAATTAATGTATGGTCAACAATATTTTCATGCTCAACGTATCACTTAGACTTTTATTGTTGAAGTAAAAAGCATAGATATTGGTTACACAAAAGCTAACTTCAGATTTGGCAGCAGTAGATATTCCTCAGTCTAGCATTAATGATGCTCAATAAATTAACACAACGACAATGTGCTTCTAGAAAGTCAAAGATAGAATATCAATCAACATTGGTGTGCTGAGCAATAGATCTAAGCATTTCAGTTGTGTATAAATAAGACCTACATTCCTCATTTTGTATCAACTCTATGTATAGATTGTCAATCATGTTTTTCATATCTATTCTCTTAATTTCTGCTTTTATGTTAATATAGGTAAAAGTTAAAGGATTTTATGTTAGTATATGTGAAAGTTTAAGGTTTTTTTTATACAAAGTTAAAAAACAATCATTCCAATAATATTAAAGTTGTGGGGTCATAGGCGTATTTTAACCAGTGTTCTAAAAATCGGCCAAGGCGATAATTTTTAGAACACCGTCCTGATTTCCATTAATCAGGCGGTATAAATCGGTTGACTAATTTTTGGCCTTCTAGGCAGTCTCAGACGGTCCTATGCGGGTCTAAGCGGTTCCTAGGCGGTCCTATGCGGCTTCCAAACGGCCTTTTTGAAAAAAGTTGGCCCTTAAATTTTATGTCAATTTTTTTAATTTTTTAAAAAATATATTAAATAACAAAAAAACTAAAAAAAAAACGTTAAACCATCAAATGTAAATAATATTAAAATATGTATATTTTTCTATCCTAAATATTTTGTATGTATATAATATTTTATTTAATAAAAAATAAATAAATACAAAAAATACAAATCCTATTAATCCCTATTAATCTCCGATTAATCAATAAGGGTCTTATCCGTCCGACTAGCGCCTACCGTCTTTTACAATCTTGATTTTAAGGCATTTAATAGATAACATGTTGTAATTATTAATATCTAACACTTCACTTTGAAAAAGACAAGGTACAAAAGCATTTTTGTCATTGTTAACCAAATTTTTTTTATCATAAAACTATAAATGGCTTAATTGAGGGTCTAACTTTAAAAAGTTGGTTTAATTTTAGACGTTATTAGTATAACTCTCTTCTTAATTATAAATTGCATTCCACTTATCCGGCATATTATCACTCATTACGCGTTTCATACGTCTGGGACAAAAAAATCCAATTATTGTATCAAACGTAAATGCATTTCATCTCTAACCCATTCCAAAATTGCAACAAAAAAAAAAAAAATACAAAATTCTTAAATTTTTTTTTTGCACAATTTGATTTTAATTGGCATAAAATACATGAATAAAATATTTAAATTTTTTTAATATTATATGATATTGGTCTAACTTGCGAATGTTATACCCTTATTTTACTGAATGATGATATTTAAAGCAAATTATATATAAAAAAGTACCTTGTAACCTATTAGCTAGTACCTTACTTTTATGGATGATATAAGAATATGTTTAAGGATTTACTTATATTATTTAAATCTACAATTAATGTATGATAATATTTTTCATAGTTTATCAAATTCTTCAAACAGTAATATTGGCAAAAGAAAAATGGCTACATTTATTATGCTTTCTTTTATTATTGGTCGCCGTTAAGTTTCTTTCTTAATCAGGTTAGGGTTCTTATTTTCGATGCTTAAATTTTAATTTTATGAAATTGAAATTCTAATTTTTTTTACCGAAATGTGTTCTTTAACATTAATATAAATGAAAATTTGGTAATTGAAATTAATGGAATTGCAATTGAAGTTATGAATTGAGATTATTAGCATAACTATCTTCTTAGTTATGAATTGCATTCCACTTTTTCGACATATTATCACTCTTGGACAAAAAAAAAAATCAAATATTGTATCAAACATAAATGCATTTTATCCCTAACTTATTTCAAAACTGCAATAAAAAAAAAAGAAAATCTTGCTTTCTGCATTAATTGATACATAATTGGTAGAAAACAAATATGAATTATATTTGACATTGTTAAAATTGCCAATATTACACCTTATTTTTTTCACTAACATTTGATGATATTAAAAGAAAAATTTATAGTTGGAACCTATGGTGTTTAGGTTATAAGAGCATCTCCAAGAGACTCTTAGTGAGCTCTCTATAAATAATATAAATAATTGACTCTTAGTGATTTAAGAGTGGCTAAGATATATCATCTCCAACAATGCTTCTTATATTCACTCCTTATTTATTATTTTATTATTAAAATTATTCTTTATTGTTACATTACCAATAGTGTGAGGAGAGAGACACATCAATAATAAATTATTAATAAAAAATAAAGTTAGGAGGCACTAAGAGGTGGAGAGAGGCTCTCTATTAATAGAGAGGATGAAGAGGCTCTTAGTGATTTGAGGAGCCACTAAGAGGCTATTGGAGATGAATTTTCATTCTCCCTCCTCAAATTTTAACTTAAGAGCCAATTTAAGAGGCTGTTGGAGATGCTCTAAGGCTATTTTTTTTATATACATGTATTGTAAAGGTTAAAATTGAAATGAAATTTGAAAGTAAATTTACTCTTTTCATATAATATATATGTTTTTTTTTTGTAGCCGCTAAATATAAAAGCCTATTACAAATCTCAACCAATTGTGTTGATAAATGCATATAACGAGCCAAAATAAATGTGTTACTAAAAATTTATTTGCATCGGGTCTATATATGCCGTTATAAATAGTCCAACTAACTTAATTTGACCGTACTATTTGCAATGTTATTTTGTAATCCATAAAAAAAAAAAAAATAATATTGTAATTCTCTTTTACATAAGTCTATATTAGGACATTATTAATGACTTTTTTTTTTTTCCAATGAGAAGATTTTGAGGGTTTGAAGAAGATAAAGGAAAGTTTATATGAAAGGTAAATATTATTTTAATTTATTTGCATGCTTTTTGTTCCTACTAATATGGTGAACAATATTTTTATGCTTAAAGGATCACTTAAACTTTTATATTAATTAATATATGTAAAAATTTAGGGATTTTATGTTTTTAGATATCAAAATTTAAGAACTTTTACATCCAATTTTAAAATTTAAACATAATCATTTCAATGTTATATTTCCTTTAATTCTACAACTTGATGATATTAAAAGAAAATTATAAAATAATTAAAAAAATATATATTTGGTACCTTATCCTATGAGATATTATCTCACTTTTATAAAACATATAAGGATATGTTAAGGATTTAGTTACCTAATCTAACTATCTGATATGCTATTTAAACCATAATGTTATCGAAATAATTTTATTTTCACAACAAATTTCTTGAGACAGTAACAAGAACAATGACAAAATGGCTACCGGCAGTGCTATGCTTTCTTTTATTGTTATCTGTGGGTAAGTGAGAAACGGTTTCAGAAAAGTATATTCAGTAAAGTTGAAATGCAAAATACAACTTAGTTTGGTAAAGTAAGTAAAGTCATGATATATACAATTAAGAAATGATCCCCTACAACTGATCTCATAAAACCCATGTGAGCTCATATGCTATGTGTATAGCTTAACAATCCCCCCTCAAGATGGAGGCGAACTAATAAGACCCATCTTGCCCAAAGCTGGAATCATGTGGTTAATTAAGAAATGATCCCCTACAACTGATCTCATAAAACCCATGTGAGCTCATATGCTATGTGTATAGCTTAACAGTAAGTTTTTGTATGCTTATATTTTTATTTCATGAGATTTAAATCCTAAATTTTGATTTCTGACTTTTGTTTTTAACGAAATGTATGCTTTAGTATTCATATAAATCAAAATTTGGCAATTAAAATTTATGGAATTATAGTTGATTTCAATTTAATATTATTTTAGGGGTTCTCTTTTAATTCTATAAAAAACATTGAATATGTTGATTTGCGGATTTTCTTTTATAATTCTATAATTCTGAAAACGTTTTTTCTGTTCTTAATATCATTTTTGACATTAAAAATCCTATAGTCAAGTATAATGTTATTTTCAAAATTCATAAACTCTTACGAGATTTTTATTAATAAAATTAACCAACGTTAGAATAAAGTTCCTCATATCCGTCAACATTAACGATAAAATTATACAAATTTAAATGTTATGATTAAAATTGCTCTCAGCACCACTAAAAAATGCCTTTTTTAATGATGAAATGTTTACACTGTAGCGGTTGTTTTAACCAATTTTAAAATTTACACTTAATCATTGCTATGCTATATTTCCCTTAATCCTACCATTTGATGATATTAAAAGCAAATTAAAAAAATGGTTGTACCTTATCCTATTAGATGTTACATATCATTATAAGGATATGTTTAAGGATTTAGTTACCTAATCTAACAATGTATCATAAAAAATTAGTGGTAAAATTATTTGGTAAAAATTCGAAACAACTGCTTTTTACTAATATTATATATATCCGTAACAATAAACATCAAAACTAATAATAGCAGCAACCAGCAAACAAACGGGCTCTAAATCATAAAAAAAAAAAGATGTATCCTAAAAAGACAATATTTATTATTGGAATAGCCCTTGATAATCTTCTTCTAGGGGTTATTGATTGCAATATATTTTTGTTGAATCTATTGATATTTTTTGAATGATGGTAGAATTTTAGTTCCAATTATAATCAGTTTGTTACCTCATATTATAATGTCAAAAAAATCAAATTTTTAGCATTACTGATCAGGAATTTAGTTTCTATTGATATTAAAAACTTTTAGCGGAGGAAACTCTTTGTCAGTAAGTTTACAATACTTGCGAGTGCTCAAACCGACAAATATAAAAACATCCCTATCAAAAAAGACTTCCCCAAAGTCTGAGAAAAACCGTTGGTAATGTAGCAACAATAGCAATGACAACACTTTTTATACAGTTATCAAAACTGTGCTAAAATTTCTAGAACCGGTTAAAACAACCGCTATAGTGTAAACATTTCATCGTTAAAAATACATTTGTTTTATAGTGGAACTAAGAGCAATTTTAATCAGAACGTTTAAAATTGTATAGTTTTATCGTTAATGTTGATGGATATGAGGAATTTTACTCTGACGTTGATAAATTGAGTCAATTTTATACATTATTAATAAAAATGGTGTATCAGCTTATGAGTTTTGAAAATCACAATATACTTGACTATAGGCTTTTTAATGTCAAAAATGATATTAAGAAAAGAAAAAACATTATCAGAATTATAGAATTATAAAAGAAAATCGTCAAATCAACATATTCAATGTTACTTTATAGAATTAAAAGAGAACACCAAAAAACAATATTAAATTGAAATCAACTGTGAATTTTAATTGCCAAATTTTGATTTATATGAAATACTAAAGAATACATTTCGTAAAAAAAAAAAACAAGTCAAAAATCAAAATTTAGAATTTAAATCTCATGAAATCAAAAATTTAAGCATAGAAAAACTTACCCACAGACAATAATAAAAGAAAGCATAGCACAACATATAGCCATTTTGCCATTGTTATTCTTACTGTTTCAAGAAATTTGGTGTGAAAAATATTATGATAACATTGTGGTTTAATTTAATAGTTGCGTTCACATGGATCCTGATGAGCCTTATAGCGTAACAAACGGTTAGATTAGGTAACTAAATTCTTAAGATATCCTTATATAATATATAAAAGTAAGGTAATAGATAAGGTACAAAAATATATATTTTTATTTTTTATTTAATTTCCTTTTATTATCATCACATAGTAGGATTAAGGGAAATATAGCATTGGAATGATTATGTTTAAATTTTAAAATTGGATGCAAAAGTTCTTAAACTTTGATATATAAAAGAGATACGGGTGAAATTTAACCGTAACATTTCAACTGAAGTGTAAATTTAGCCCTAACGTATGAAATGTTACAAAATTATACAAATTTAATCCTAACGTTTCCAAGCAAGATCAATTTTAACCTTACGCTATCGAAAATTTGAAAAGACTGATTTGACTATGACTTAACTATCACACCAGAACTTCCAAATAAGTTAGTTGATAAATTATAATGGTTTCATACATTTTTTATTGGTTTTTTTTTTGTAAATTTATTAATAACACAATAAATACTTTAGACAGTTTGATAAAAAAAATTAGAAACATAAAATCCCTAAACTTTTAGATATATTAATATAAAAGTCTAAGTTATGATTGAACATAAAAATATTGTTCAACATACATTTAGCAAGCATGCAAGAAGTTTGATATCAAGCTAAGCTAAATGATGTCATAAGCATAAGCATGACGTTATCACCATCTTTATCACGGTCCACGCCTAAGCATCGTAAGGTCAAAAAACGCTCAAAATGGTTTATGACCCATTCAACAGCTTGCATATATCCACCACGGCCCAAGCACAATGACCGGTGGCCCATTGTAGCCCACGAGGTTCTAATCTCGGAACTTAAATAGATCTTCTAGAATCCTATGAGATAAATGATTCCTCTCAGGATTTGAATTCCTTAAGGGACTAACAATTCTAGCTCCGTAAGGATTCCCAAGAAGTAGGAAAACACTATAAATAGATAATTATAGACGTAAGGTTCAGTACGTTAACTAATATCTCAAACTTGTCCATACACTTCCTGTCGGTCCTAAACCAGAAACTGACCTAGGCATCAAAGCTTATTTGCCAGACTCCAGACCCCTCTGACCTACATATTTTTTTTGTAGGCTCAACATGACGTCAGATCATCATCGCGGCTGACACGTAATCAAGATCAAGTAACAAGTTATTAGAATTAAAATTAATCGTTGATTAATTGAGGATCAGTCGGTAATTAATCGTATTTGTATTTTATATTTTCTTGTATAAATGCAATTAAAATAGGTAAAAAAACATACAAGGCCCTTGATTCACCTTTTTGGTCATCGGGAGCTTAATGTAACAAAAATAAAAAAATTAAGGAATTAATCAACCAAAAAAATCATGAAGCTCATAATGCCTTTTCCATTAAAATATGTATAATACTATTTAAATTTAATAGTATGAAATGATTTAATATAGGAAAACATGTAAACTTGTAACATATATCATTAAAAATATGTCATAAATTATATATATTTCAACAACAACATCATTGAAACAAGTAAAAAATATTGTGCATACGTAATATAATTAATTAAAAACTATGAAACAATGTTCATACGTCATAAATTATATATATTTCAACAACAATATCATTAAGAATTTTTTTGTTTTGATCGTCTCCCAGATTGCTCCTAGATGGCTTCCAAGTGACTTCAAGATGGCCTAGGCGGCTAAAAATTTGGGGTCTAAAAAAGCTTAAGGGGCTTGAGCTGAAAAAATCAGAATGGATTTTTGGATTTTCAACGTCTAGGCGGGATCTAAGTGATCTAGGCGACCTTTGATACTGAGCAAAGTCATGTTTGATTTACCCATTTTGTAAAACATTTTTGTTCATTTTCTAACTCAATGCGTCAATTTTTCAATGGAATTCGTAAGAAAATAACTTTCAATACATTTTTTATAATAGGCTTAATACCTTCCCTGTCCAAAAGTTGTCCCAATACTGCAACTGACTCCTTGAACTTAGACTTGTTTAAATAAATACTATAACTGTAAATAAAAACTAAAAGTTGATAAAATAAAGATCAAAACTAATTAAATTGCACACAAAAATAATAAATGATATGAAATAATCCCGAAAATCGTACTAAAAGATAGGGATAAAACATCCCTATCAATAGCCCCACTCCTTATGCACTCACTTCCAATCTCAAGATTAGGAGGGAACTCATGAGGACATGTTCTTCGTATAGACTAATAAGAGAAACAAGAATAATATATGCACAACCTGAATGCACAAGTTAAACTCTCAAAGACGTAAACAAATATAATAGTCCAAACTTTGATATATCTCCCTGGCAACGATGCTAGAAATTGATAAGTTTGTTTTGCACAAGCTAGTAATGCTATTACGCACATGCCATCAATTACAATATAAAATGGAATTTCGAGTATCGATCCACAGGAAAATATATCTTAGTTGTATTATGTTTGCTCATATCTAAGAGTGGAAAGTAGACGAATTTATATGAGTTTTGAATAACGAAATTTGTTAACAAGTATAAGTAAATTGCACAATCCAGACAGCACAGATCTAAAGATTATATAAAATGCTATGGTAAAAACACATAGAATAAGCTTAACAGGCAGGAAATAGGGTAATCTACAATTAGCTAGATATTTTGATTGGAACAGTAAGACTTTCAACAACAACTCCTCCCACATCTCTATGGTCAAGGAACCGACCATATCCATATGAATCCTAGTCAATATTGTCCATATTAAGAACAATGAACGACAAATCCATAATCTTTTATAGAACTTGTCATCTATCTAGCATTTCAAGCAAATATTTCTATTGAACTTCATGTTAAACCTCTTATGGAAGACTCTATATTGATCATTGTTCTCTCAAATCAATCATCAATAAGAAAATAGTGTTAATGGCCATATAACACAAACCGCGTGCATGTATCTAATAAAAGTATACTAATAAATAAATACCGAATAGATTTAAGTCTTACCCAACTCTACCTTTCGATGCTTACTCCATGCTTATTGATCTACTCACTCTTCATAGTGGTGAGATTACAAAGAGCAAGCAGATCGCACAAACCCATATTGATCAAAATATAAAGAAGAGCTAAAAGCTCCAGCAAAACAACAATGCTAGAAAGTAAAATTATATGAAAAAAGTATACTAAATAGTTGTGAAAGATAGGAGGTGAATGCTATATACCCTAAAGGATCAAATGATATCCTTTATATAGGTCACCTCAAAAGGGCAAAACTTAATTTGTCATTAAGAAAATGTGTTAATGTACTAAAATACCCAATAGTGAAAGGAATTTATGCTATAATATTCAGAAATAGGTAAAATAGGTGGCAACCTTACACGGTGCCACCACACCTATTACAAGTCATCATGTTTCTTTGTCCCCTTCATGTACAAATTGACTTTTTCTACCTGAAACACTCTTCCTTTTACTTTCTAACCCGCTCATTATGCTTTTGGTCATGCAAAGATATATTAACTAGAATAGCCCAATATATTAACTAGAATAGCCCAATATAAGTAAGAAGAGATAATAAAGAGACTCATTTACTAAGAGGCATGGCTCCCTTATTTATAGGTTGTGGTGCTAAGAAGCGCTAATTGCTCAGAATGCCTTTAGCTTGTAAACTTGTTAGGGAATACTCCTGCATGCGTCCGGGTACGAAAGTCTATGATAGTTGATTTCATATATTTCATCAATGGGTTATCTCTTGAAGCATGAAATCTGTTTATGTTGATTGTATCCAAAAAATGAATCATAACTGTGCATCACCGGTCTGAATCAACTACACTTAGAAAAACTAGAAGGAGTGACAATGATCCACAAACTAAGAACGAGAGAATGAGATGAAGAGAGAGATGGAGAGGAGGGCGGTGACAACAATGATAGGGATATGGAGGGAGCTTTTTAATTCACAATGATTATATGGTAAAATGTCTGCTAGTAGAACGCCTACAATGCATGCTAGAGGTACGAGGTTTGATTCCTCATGTCCCCATTTAACTATTTTTTACTAAAAAATATGTATTGAAATGAATTATTTTTTAAATTTTAATTTTATTATTAGGTTATTAACAAGTTATTGAATATTTAATTTATATTTCATTCTTATTTATTAATTAATAAATTAAAATTGTAATAGTACAGAGATTAAATATTATATGTAATATATATTTATTATTTAAAATGAACATTTTAAGTTATTACAAATTTCATTACCTATATTTAATTTAAAATGGACTAAATAATAATATAATTTATTATTAATATTACTTTCCATCTTGCATAAATATAATAAAAGCTTTATATAAAATGAACTAGTCATCGAAGGATAAACTTAATATTTTATTTTAAATTTAGGATAAATAATTTATAGTATCTATATACTTTTACATAGCACACTATTTAGTCATCATATATTTACAATAATACATTATAAGGTTTATAACGTTTATAATCGTCAACTATTTGGTTTCTATAGTTAAAATTTATCGGTCAAACTAAATAATAGTTGACGGTAAAAATATGTAACTAGCACCCTAAAGACCAGTGCACCTTATCGTGATCAAATAATAAATAATAAGTTGAGTATCATTTCCACGAGAATTGAGTTTATAGCTCTTGATTTTTTCATATGAACTTACTATTATCTAAACAACTGAAAATTTGATTTAGTTTCTTATCTAAACTAAGTAAAACAAAGTAAAATAAATAAAAGCAATCGATTTAAATGAGTTAACTTCTTATGAAAAAGACATTAGAGTTAGGCTTCCCTTATCCTCATAAATAACTTTACTAATAATCATATCCAAGTTCTTTTAACAAACTTTAGAGACGGTGATTTTATCCTAAGAAAATCAATCCAGCTTTCGTCAAGTCAAGATTAACCATATTTCACTTATAAATATACTAGCTTCGGTCCAATCAAGAATGAAAGTAAAATAAAAGCATTAAGTTCTTTGAGAAAACCTCGAAGTCAAGTGTGAAACTATAACCTCGAAAACTGCACTGCATAGACACAGGTTGAAATATATATTTTCATTAATTATTTTAGTGTCAATTAACTAAAATAATAAACTAAGACTAGATAAATATTGATCACTTATTTAACTAGAAAATTAAGCTTCATAGTTCAATCCTCTATTTTATGCTATTGAACTTGAATTTAGATTATCAGTTAATTATTTACTTGTTTAAATTCTGTTATAGCTCTAGTTATGGAGGAGTTAGTTCATGGTGTTGGAAATAAAGAATGGAGAATATAGAGAATTGAAGCAATCAAATGCATTGATTTGTATATATTCTGAATGAATCGATATACAAGAGGTGATGGATATATATATATATACAGAGATTGTAACAGTTCCTAGATTATCTCTAATTTAAAATTTGAAATCCCTGATAATCTGATTAGTTATTAGACTAAGTAAATGGAGTTGACTGGGTAATTAATAATATTAATTATATTGATAGATAATTAGATATTATTAACACATGGTAGATGGAAAAAAAAAAGAAAATTAGTGGAGCATGGGGACATTTTCTTTGCCATTATCTGTCACCAAGTTTGGAAATGGAGAAACGAGGAGATTTTTGATAATAAAGCTGTGCTTTTGCCTAACTTAGCTGAGCTCTTCTTGAAGAAACTCTCCTCTATTATTGATAGTTTCAAAGGTCCCAGAGTAGTGATGTCCACCTTGTGAGTTGGAGCAGGCCGAGAGAGGGGGTTGTGAAGCTGAATACTGATGGATCCTGCCTCAGTAATGGTAAGATTGCTGCCAGAGGTGTTCTTAGGGATGCGGGAGGCGCCTGGCTTTCTGGGTTTACCCAGAATTTGGGTTTGGGTTCTTCCTTCTCTGCGGAGCTCTGGGGCATTCTCTCTGGAATCCAGCTGGCGATTAGGCTGGGTGTTAAGAGGCTTTCTGTGGAGTCTGATAACTTGGAGGCCATCAATATGATTTTGGGTAATCATGCCATGGGTCTTCATAGCCGCAACCTTATTAAAGCTATTAAGAGGTTTAGCTCCTCATTTGAAATCCTTAAGTTCAGCCACATTTTCCGGGAGCAGAATCGTGTTGCAGATCACTTGGCGGCGGCTGGCCATGAGGGGGTGTTAGGTGCTTCTACCCTTACCGTTCCCCCCTATCGCTCTTTCTCCTCTTCTTTTAGAGGATAGGATTGGGGTTAGCTTTCCTAGGCTAATCCCGGTGTAGTTGCTTTTGTTTCGTTTGCTTTCCTTTCATTTTCTACCAAAAAAAAAAAAGAAGAAAAGATGAATAAAAAATAAACTTTGAAACTAAAATAACAATTAGAACTCATTTACAAAGATAGAAACCTGAGCTCCAATCCTTGAACAAGATGCTGAAACTAACTTGGAACGTACAAAAGATGAAACAATTATTAAATTGAATTAAGAGTTTGAGAAAGATAAATGGAACTAAAAAAAGCTATATGTTACAGGTTTGAGGTATGTTCCACGTTTTTTTCATGCTTCCCAATGTAGGTATTTATAGTTGCACATGCTTTCATACATTTCTTGTAACTTCCAACTTTAATGTCATTAAAGAGAAGATTAATGAGGATTGAATTATTCGTTGTAATTTATTAATTTTCATGTAATTAAAGAGAGCATTAAGGGAGCATTAAGTAGCGTAACTCCCCCTTGAAACTCTCCATACATTATTAAATAGTCATAACATTTCTTGGATGGTTATTGAGGAATTTATGACAAAAAAGATTTATTTAAAAAATCATGGATTCTTCATTCTTGAACTGCTATGAGGTCGCCGATTAGAGGGATTCTGACCTGACAACTTTATTCACTTGAGTAATGATTCAATAATTATATTTTTACCCTAAATAATATATGAAAACACATGGAACAAAGATTAATTTTTATATAAAACTAAATATAAAATAATATTAAAATATTAAAAACTATTTAAAAGGTATGATTAATATAAGTAGAATATTCCTAACTTGGTTGATTTTTTCGCCAAGCAATTATTTTATATTATTGATAGTTTTAAAGAGGATTCTCTTGCTAGATACACTCAGAGAAAGGCGATTCATCTTCTTTGCTGGAAAAGACCTAGGGAAGGTGTGGTGAAGCTTAATATTGATGGCTCTTGCCTTCCTAATGGGAGAATTGCTGCTGGTGGAGTCTTGAGAGATGATGGGGGTGCTTGGCTGTCTGGGTTTTCCCATAATCTCGGGATAGGTTCGTCCTTTTCGGCTGAACTGTGGGGCATTTTTTCTGGCCTTATCCTTGCTAAGAGTCTGGGTGTGGAAAAGCTGATTGTTGAGTCTGATAATCAGGAGGCTATCAATATGATCTCCAATAATGAAGTTATGTGCTTAAGGAGCCAGAATTTGATTAAAAGTATCAAGAGGCTCTGCCCTTCCTTTGTTTCTGTTAGGTTCTTCCATGTCTTTAGAGAGCAAAACCGGGTGGCGGATCGTCTGGCGGCTGCTGGTCATGAAGGGGTGTGGGGCGTCACTACTTACTCTTCTCCTCCTGCGTTCCTTTCTTCGTTCCTTTTAGAGGATGTGGTGGGGGTTAGCTTTCCGAGGCTGATCCCGGGTTAAGTTTTTCTTGTGTTTGTTTATTTTCCTTTTCCTACAAAAAAAAATTAATATAAGTAAAATATATTAAAAACTATATGAAAATGTAAGATAACAATAATCAAATAAAAATATAATACCAAAAATACCCTTCAATCTACTACAAAATCAACTATATTTATTTGTCTTTAGTCTCATATGATCTTTCTAGGAAAAAAAATATTGGGTTCGAAAAAAAAATTGTTGAAAAATTAAATATTTTCAAGATGGTTCTTTATGTCTCAGAGCAATTCTAGTAGTTACTAAATGGATCGAATTGTAATTTTTCAGAGACTTACAACCATTAAAGTTGCTGAGAACAAACTCTCTAGAGTCTGGATAGGGGTGTGCATCGATATAAAACCGAACCGAAAAAACCGAATACCGAAATGATCAAAATAATTCATACCGACACCGAACCGAATAATAGGTAAAACCAAATTAAAACAGAACCCAAATATGCGGTTCGGTTTGGTTTAAACTGAACAAACCGAATTAAGTTAAAAATAACAAATAACAAATAAAAATCACTATAGTTTCTCATTAAATTTACCTCAACAACACCAAAAATTGAAATATTTCCAAAATATATCTATATTGGGTTATTATCTCAACAATAATAAAAAAACTAAACTTGTATAATCAAATGTGTATATATATATATAAAAATGTAAAATATGTGTAATTCGGTGCGACTCGGTTTTTTTACATTTTCTGTCAAACCAATCCGAATACCGAAATACACTTAAAATTAAAACCGATGCCGAACCGAATTTGATGTAGATTGAAATCGACTGAAGGTTTTAATCGTAAACCAACAAAGAATACAAACTTCTCTAGCTAAACTAGAAGGTTGAGTAAACCCAAGGATTGATAATCCAAGCTCCAATGGAGGCTTTTAGTTTTAATTCATTCAAAGTTAAAGAATATTACAAAGAGGAGGGTTTAAATACTCTCCAAAATAACAAGGATAAAGACCAAAAACCCATGAATAGGGTTTTGGGCAAAGTATGTGCATAAGGGGTAGAGTAGGCAAGGAAATGGTTCATGGTAGTTTAGTAATAGGGTTGTGGGGCAAAACAGTCATTAAACATTAACAGCAATGGTCCCCCCCTTGGTAAGAACTTGGGGAGGAAGTATTCTCCCAGTCGAGTATGCTCCGCGCCCAAGAGTCAAGCCCCGTGTGTTGGAGTCTCTAGGCTGGGAAACGCACGATGAGGCTGCCTACGCGTGGCGCCTTCGGGACTACGCCCCGCGTGGTCTAGCTCCTGAACTTGGTGACTCTGCGGCTTGGCCCCTATGCGTGGCATCCTAGGTATGTGCCCCGCGTGCTTGGCTTCTTGATCTGATTCCCGCTCGGAGATGCTATCTACGCTCCGTGTGCTGGTGGTAGCGTCCCGTGTCCCTGAGTGTCTGGGCCCTCCTTCGAGAACAGAGCTTCCCACGCCTTGTGTCTTGTTAGGCACGTCCCGCGTGCTCTCCGGTTGGTCTTGGTTTTCTCCTTTCTTCGATGGATTCTCCCGTTTCCCACCTCGTAGTTCCGGGCTCGGGCTTAGAGAAAGGATGCCCTCATCATTCTCCCCTTCTTCGAAAGAGTCGAACTCCGTCTCAGGTACCTTAGTTGGCAATGAGCCATCCGTCTTCCACAAGCTCAAATCCTGCACATTAAAAGAAGAAGAAATTTTCCCAAACCAATTGGGAAGGGTTAGTTGGTACGCGTTGGCACTAATTTTCTTCGTGATCCGGTAGGGACCATACTTCCTCGACCTTAACTTGCTACTTGGAGCATGTATAAGTCGTTCTTTCCCCAAGTACACCATCACCTCATCCCCCACCTCAAACTGTACATCCCTTCGGTGTCCATCCACCTCGGCCTTGACCCGACTATTCTTCTTCTCAATGTTATATCGGACTTCTTGGTGCATTTTATGATAGTCGTTGGCCAAGTTATGTGCGGCTACGCTCTTCTTCTCCCCCTTGGGGACTTCGCTCAAATCAAGTGAATGTTGGGTGCCTTGGTGTACACTATCTCGAAAGGGGACTTCCCGGTAGTTGAACTCACGGCGGAGTTGTAGGCAAACTCGGCTTGGACGAGCATATAATCCCACATCTTGGGTTTGTCTCGACATTTGCTTCTCAATAGATTTCCCAAGGTCCGATTGACTGCCTCGGTCTGCCCATCCGTTTGGGGGTGGGCCGTGGTGCTAAACTTCAATGTGGTTCCAAGAATGGCCTAAAGGGTCCGCCAAAAGTGGCTTACAAACTTCGTGTCCCTATCCGACACTATGCTCTTTGGAACCCCATGTAGCCTTACTACCTCACAGAAAAACAACTTGGCGATGGAGGTGGCGGCATTAGTGTTCCTACATGGGATAAAGTGGGCCATCTTCAAGAATCTATCCACCACCACAAAGATGGAGTCCATACCCTGTTGAGTCCGCAGCAATCCCAACACAAAGTCCATGGAGAGATCTTCCCAAATGGTCTCCGGTATAGGAAGATGCATGCGTAATCCGGCATTAGTAGTATGCCCCTTGGATGATTGGCACTCCTCACACCGCTCCATGATGTATGGCACGTCCCTCCTTACTCTAGGCCAATAGTAGTGGGAGTTAACCGCTTCAAAGGTTTTGTCTCTTCCAAAGTGTCCCCCCAACACCCCTCCGTGTAACTCCCAGATCACTCTTTCCTGTATGGATGTGTTCGACAGGCACAATTGGCTACCCCTCATGAGAAACCCATCCACCAATTGATACCCACTCTCTTCGGCACCTCTCCTACATTTCTCCCATTCAAGCCCAAAGTCCGAATCCTCCTCATATTCATCCTTGATATGCTCAAAATCCACTAACTCCAAAGCCACTGTCTTCAAGAGGGCTATCCTATGACTCAAGGCATCCGCCACTTTATTTTATTGACCCGCCTTGTGAAGAAGTTGATAAGGGAACTTATCCACAAAAGCGGACCATCTAGCATGCATGGAGCTCCGGTGCTGCTTTTGACTTCCGAAATATTTGAGGGCTTGGTGGTCGGTGTACAACATAAACTCCTTCCCGATGAGATAGTGCTCCCACGTCTTGAGAGCCCGCACTACCGCATAAAACTCCTTGTCATAGGTGGCCCACTTCTGTCTTGACTCACACAATTTCTCACTGAAATAAGCTATGGGCCTCTTCTCTTACATTAATACACCCCCAACTCCTACTCCACGTGCATCACACTCAACTTTGAGAAGTTTATCAAAATCTGGAAACGCTAAAACGAGAGCGGTACTTAACTTTTCCTTTATCAAGGCGAAGCTGCTCTCTTGCTCATCTCCCCACTTGAAACCTCTACCCTTCTTCAAACACTCGGTCATGGGAGCCACAATAGCGCTGAAATTTCGGATAAACCGTCTGTAGAAGGTAGCCAACCCATGAAAGCTTCTAATGTCCCCGACGGCCTTTGGAGCCGGCCACTCCTGAATTGCTCTAACCTTCTCTTCATCAACCCAGATACCACTCCCACCAACCACATACCCTAGGAACACCAAACTTTCCATCACAAAGTCACACTTCTTAGCTGTTAAGCCCAAAATATACCTAAAATAACATCGATATTTACCTCAGTTTTGTATGAAAATCATGTTAATTATATTCATTCAGAATACTTTTACGTCTATATTTGTTTCTATTGTGCAAGGTACTTAATTATTTGGTAAAATCCAAATAGGAGTTAAAATGGAGCAAAAACGAGAGGAAAATCATATTTATGAGCTAAAAACACATGCAAGATCAGAAGACCGATACAAGGAGTTGGGAAGCAGTCGGGAGCGGGAGCATATGTCCCTGTCACGACCGAGATTCCCAATATCTCGGTCGCGACACGCTCACTTCAGCACCGGAAATACATTTTCGTCAGCAATCTCCCTCAAGCCCCAGGTCGCGATTGAGATTCTAATAATCTCAGTTGAGACAGCGAAAGTCCTGCACAGTTTTCACATGTTTTAATTCCAAACGACGTATCCGTTCATCCGGATAGAGCCATCTCTTCACCAACGGACACATTTCTTCAAACATACCTCTTGGAATATTATAAATAGATGAAGAAGTTTCAGAATTAAGGAGGTGCAATGTTGATTATTTCAATGTTGTTATGTTGGTAGTTCAAGCTAGTTCATAGTTTGGTTACACAAACTTGTTATAAAGTTATGTTGAGCGATTTCCGCAAGTGCACGGTATACGCTTGTAGTAATAAAAGATATCGAATCCACAGGGAACGCTTTTTAACTAAAACTTAATTTAATTCGGTTTTAATCACGTGTTTAGGTTTAATAAAAGAAAATCGTTTAATTAATTGTATTGGTTTGGGTAAATTAGGATTAGATAGAAATATTATATCGAGTTTAGAGAACAGTTCTGTCTTGGGATTTTGATTACAAGACAAATACTACCGTAATTGGAATAAATAGAAGGTATAAAACTTATTTTCATAAAGCAAAGAAGGCAACTTTAACTTTGTAAAGATTATGGACATGTAACAATATAGCGATTTATTCAATTAAATGGCTTTGAACCGTAGAAATCTCTCTGGATCGGAGTAGATTTATACCTTAATCAAACTAGTATTTTATGTCTGATAAGCCGCGATCAGCGATCATGTCATCCATAAAAACTAAATCTGTCAAGTGTTCAACAAAGTTCTTATATGAATAAGATGGAATAGAACGTTTTAATAAAAACACCAATTTATCATTTTGAAAATCATTTTGTCAGAACAATATCAAAATAACAACAGTAATAATGTATTGAATAAATAAGTATATCATTAATGAAATGTGAATTTTCACAAGTTAACAGAGAAGTAGAAACTTGGATAGCATTGTAACGAAAACTTTGAGATCCGGGTTGACAATCCTTCCCTCAAACTCCGTAGGTGCGTCAAACCTCATGCGCTTCAGCCGTCAATTCTTCTCGCTAGATCTTCGGAATAGAGACTGGTCAGTCCACTACCAGAATGAAAACTTGTCTCCGATCAACCTTAAAAACTAAACTAATACTGTGTTTATAACTAATCTAATAACAACTTGTGTATAGCAAGTTTGTTTACACAGAAATGTAATCTAACTTTCTGATTCTTTTCTGAATCAGAAACTCAACATAATAACTTTCTTCTCTAATTTCTCTAACTTTTCCAACATAACCAACAACTTAATTTCTGAAATGGATCACTTATTTATAGTTGTTGAAGGGTTGTAAATGATGGGTCGTGTCCGTTGGTGAAGGGTCGCTCTTATCCAAACGAACAGATGCGTTTCTCGGATTAAAACATGTGAATTATGTGCAGAATACTTCGCTGTCGCGACTGAGATTCTGAAAATCTCAGTCGCGACAGGGGGTACAGGGGCGAGTGAAGACTTCGTTTTTTCTTCCGTGACGCCTTTCGTAAGTCGCGACTGAGATTATGAAAATCTCAGTCGCGACAGAGAGATATCTCCCTGTCTCTCGACTGCTTCTCGTCCTCCTTGAGCGTTCTTCTGACTGATATGCATTCTTGGTACGTTTTTTAGGTTTTTCCTCCATTTTAGCTCCGTTTTCGCTCCGTTTTCGCTCCGTTTTCGCTCCTATTTGGATTTAACCAAATAATTAAGTACCTTGCATCAAAGAAGTAAATAAAGACGTAAAAGTATTCCAAATGAACATAATTAACACGATTTCAATGTAAATTTAACGTATTTATGTATGATATTTTAGGTATATTTTGGGCTTAACAAACTCCCACACTTAAGCTTTTGCTAGTCCCGAGCAAAATTTCACTAAATTTATTCTTTAATCAATCTCTTTAAAAATAGAACATATATCCATATATCCATCTTTAAATTAGTTAAACCGAAAGATAAACTTTTCATGGTAAATTTATACGCAAAGTATCAAACTAGCTTGTGTAAAAGAGATATATCATTCGTCTTGTATCTCAATTTTTATATTGAAGTATTCGGGACGGTGTAAGCACGCATGTTTTTGAATCTTTCGTCTCAAGGCATTTCTAAGCACAAAATTTCCTTTCCCAAACCTAAACTATTACAAATATAGATTTATTAAGGACTTAGGTTTAATATATTCACTTAGTCACGCCCGTGATAAGGGTGGTCTCGTCTGTGACTTTATTTGAATTAATTTGCTTTCGTGTTCGTTTAAGAGGTACCGACCATGCCATGGGTGGACGCAATCGTTACTTAAAACTTTAAACACGTTTAATTTTGCTTTAATTTCTAACGTTCCTTTCATACCTCGACCGTGATAAGGGTGGTCGCAATCGTGGCCAAAAGTAAACGGTACTTAATGTTCTTCCCTTTTATATCTCGATTGTGATAAGGTTGGTCTCAATCGTGGCCAAAAGTTAAGAATACGACTACTTGATTAACACGAGTTATAAAAATATAAATTGGGAAAGAAAAATAGCACATTCATCCTATATTGACTTGAAATTCAACATGTGTTATGGCTAAAGTTGTTAGTTCGATTTATGCCTATAAACCTAATTGAAAATTGAAAATAAGATTTATATTTATCATGAATTCATGATATAAGGTTGAGATTTGAAACTAAAGAAATTTTACTTATATATACATTTACTCGAGACGTTTTTGATAAAATCGTATCGGAGATTTGTAAAAATATGTGTAAAAATATAGCCCGTATAGAAATATTATTTCTAACGATAATGATAACCTGAAAATATGCTTAACATTATTTTGAAAGTTAAAGTGTTTGAAACATATGAAATATATATACTTAACAAAAATATTACGTTTTTGAAAAGTAGCTATTATTTTTGAAAAATGTTGCACTTTATATAAAAATGTTGCAATTGGTTTTTTGAAAACTATTGCATTATATAGTTTACTTAAAATTTGAATAACAACGTGCATTTATATTTAAATAAATAGCATTCATTCTCATTCGTTGCATTCATTCGTACTTAAAATTAAAAATGAATATGAAATATATCCTCCCACACTTAATTTGGACCATGTCCTCATTGGTGCAAAAAGCGATAAAACACGAAAAATAGTACGAAATAAACCATACGAATGGGAATTAAAAATATAGTACGATAACATTCAAACATAATATTAAAGATAGTTGTATCAAACATAAATAAAAATATTGTATCAAATTTAACAAAACATAAAAACGAAAATGAGTGAAAGATAGAAAGGATAAAACCTATCAAGGTGAACTCGGTGGGGAAGGCGTAGTCTCAACTCCTTGGCGTCGGAAGAAAGATAGCAACCGGCGACGAGTAGATTTGTGCTCACGTCTCAATGTAGTGATATTGGCATCCACCGTGTTTATCCTCGAACTCATTTCGGTATTGGTGGCAACGACTTCATCTAACCGCAAATTCATGTGACGGTTATGCTCATTCATTTGTTGTAAAACACGTTGCCATCCAACTTGTTCTTCAACATTTGGTTCTTCATTTGCTTGCTTGTTGGTATTAACATCAACATTGTCCTCCTCCTCCTCTTCTTCATCAAATTCCTCTTCATCTTCCTCATCATCATCTTGGGCACCTAAACCTTGAGAACCCGAGGCTTCACTACCCATGGTAGCAAAAACACGTCTTGTGCGATCCGCATAAGATATAAAGGCGGGCGGTCCCATTTTCTTCAATAAATTGGCCCTTTGAAGTGCCGTGAGATCCAAGAAAGGTAAACCAACATGAGGCATATTTTGATAATCTACTAATTCACCCCAAGCACCCAAAACAATGCCGGTAATTAAATTACCCATAGGCACTTGCTTATTGCGGGACTTGGAAGCTCGAACTAAATTAGTAAATATCATCGTGATACTATCAATGGTCAAACCTTTAAAAATAGCATCTAACACAACCAAATCACGAACTTGCACTTTTGAACTTTCAACCCGACCAAATAAGGAAAATGATAAAAACTTGTGAAAGAAAAAGATACAATCATCCTTAAGTAGCTTGCTAGATGTATTCTTTGGATTAAAAACATCTAAACCGGTTAAAGATTGCCAAACTGTGTGTGAATTAAAAGGCTTTGGTTTGGAATAAAAATTCCGAGTAGGAAAGCCAAACCAACGGTTCATGGCCGCATACCCAACGTCATAACGAACTCCATCATTCCGAAAAGAGATAACTCCTTTCTTCTTGTCATAGGTTAGAGTAACCAAAAACTCAATAATATGCGATTTAAGACTAGGAAAACGCGTACTAGAAAAACGTTTCCAACCAAGAACGGAAAGAAATTCATCAATACGCTCGGTAAAAGAAAGTGTGTTTACCGTGTCGGTGTCAAGGAAAAGCATGTCGATGAACTCTATTTGGCTATTAGAAAATCGGCGATATTTGCGTCCTTCGGCTTCCATCGCAATGTCGAACGGTGCTCCATATTGAACCCGTAATCTATTGACTTCGGTGGCCTTAGCTTTGTTAGCAACGGTCTTTTGTCTAGGCATTTTGTTTGTGAATTTTGGTGAAAGAGATGAAGAAAATATGAAAGGATGAAAGGAAGAGTAAAAGATAATGGTGGTGAATTGGGGAAGAAGAAGATGAATAGGGTAAAGATTTATGGGGAAGATGAGTGAATCTTGTTATTGGGAAGAGAAAAGATGATTGATTGGTGTAAAAATAGGTGATTTAAATAGGTGTAAGTAATAGGTATTGATTAGGATAGATGAATAGGTAAGTAATTAGTGTAGGAATAGGAAAAGAGGTAAAATTCGCCCCTAATCCCGTGACTGGAAGTCGCAAGTCGCGACTGAGATTTTCAAAATCTCAGTCGCGACAGCAAGTATGTAGGGGGGTCGAAATTTTGCTGAAAGTTGTCCTCTTGCTGTCTCAACTGAGAATTCAAAATCTCAACTGAGATTTTGGAAATTCTGGGTAAAATGGTGACTGTTTTTGATGATTTTAACACTTCTAAACCAATTCCTCTTATAATTAAGTGACATTAATGTGAATAGTAATCCCTGAAACTGAGATAAACAAAACTGAAACATTAAATTAAAGGAAAACCAAGGGTTGTTCCTTAAAGAAAAGAAATAAACTAAGGAATTAATGCACTTTTTTTTATAATCAAAAATATAAACAATACCTAATATATAGTACATAAAAACATCTTATAAAAACATCTTACTCCTAAAAATACAAAATAGAAACACTCATATATATAATAAAACCAAACAGAAACTCATATTATATCCCTAAGTAGTTGACAAACGACATGCATTGGCCCTATTAATCTTCGTTTGAATGAAGACTTGCCTCTCTGGTGCAGAAAGGAATGTTGGACCAGAACGAAAAACTCATTTTACAAGCCCCTCGTTCTCCAAGAACTCGTAGTCTAGAATAGGGAATGGTTCCGTATCAGTCTAAGGGACAGAAATGGTTCCCTTGGCTCCTAGTATGATTCCACAAATGATGTTGGTGAACCCAATCTTCCGGTTTTTCGAACGGGAAGCGGAAACTAACCCCTCCATTAGAATCTTCGAGGAGTTCACTGAGTTGCCTTGGAAAATGTCGCCCAACACATAGAGATCAGTATCTTTCACAACATTGCTACTGACTCGACCAAAAAGGCCGTGACAGAGGAATTTATGTAGATACAGCATGGAATTAGAATTGATGGATTTGTTGAAGGCAAGACGTGGATTGAATCGCCAAAATCCTGTTAACATCCTCCATATATCTCTAGAAGTCATATCCCTTCCAGGATGGTGTTGAGTTGTGTCTCGGGGTGGAAATCCAAACCAATTATGTAGTTCTGGATATCCAAAAGTGAATACCTGCCCCTCACAACGAAAACTGAGACGAACACGTCTCTTGTTGACGAATCGAACAGTAGATAAAAACTCTAGAACCCAATTTCCAATTATAGGAAATTTCATAGAAACAAATTTGGTCCATCCCAAATTAGTAAGATATCGATCAATGTCTTCGCTTATCCCGAGTTACTCGTTTAGAAACTCGTCCATATACATCATGCCAAAGAATTGAGCATATCTAAATTGCAGAAAGCGTTTCCCCTCGTCATGGTTATAAATTGGAAACCATGCACCATAACGATCGGAGATATCAACTTTCCCGCTTTGAGCAGAAGTGTGTTTTTGAACATTTTTCAAAGACTTAGTCATGTCTGTGAGAGAAAAGAAAATGATTTCTGTAGGATTTGAGAATTTGAGAAAGAAATTCAGAAAGATAAAATGAAATGGAAGAAGTCTAATCCTACAGGAATATATAAGACCTATAAGTGAAAGGTTGTATCTGTTAAAAAGAAAAAGGTGCCAAAGTGATACCTCTTTGATTCAACTGATAGAAATTTTAAAGAAAGAAGACTGTAATCCCTTACAGTTATTTCAATTGCAAAAAAAAAAACAGAAAATCTCAACTGAGATTTTCGGAATCTCAACTGAGATTTCCAAATACTGAAACATGAAAAATCTCAACTGAGATTTCTGCATATTTAATTTCTCAATAACACTTAACACTTAATGAAATCATTTTCAAAACATGACTAAATTAAAATTTTAATGTTGACAAAACTTATTTGTACACAAAAATAAAAATAAAAATAATAAATAAATAAATTAAAAAGAAAAAGAATAAAAATTATGAACATAAAATAAGAAAAAATATAAATTAAAAAACATGAAAACTAAATAAATTAATTTTCATAGAATTTATCCACGGATTCAATTGCTTGAATTGGAGCTCCGTCGAAATAAATCTTGCAACGATTACCATTGACCTTAAATCGTTCGCTATTAGACTTTTCTAACTCCAAAGTTCCGTAATCAAATGTTTTAACAACCAAAAATGGTCCAGCCCATCTAGATTTTAGCTTACCTGGAAATAACTTTAATCTCGAATTAAAAAGTAAGACTTTATCCCCCAACATTAAAGTTTTTAATTTTGATTTTGGCATCATGGCACTTTTTAATTTTTTCCTTATAAATTCTTGCATTTTCGTAGGACAAATAGCGTAATTCATCCAACTCGTTTAAGTCGAACAAACGCTTTTTCCCTGCGCTTTGCAAATCATAATTAAGGGTTCTTATAGCCCAATATGCTTTATGTTCTAATTCAACCGGCAAATGACAAGCTTTACCATAGACTAATCTATAAGGTGTCATTCCGATAGGTGTTTTAAATGCAGTACGGTATGCCCATAATGCATCGTTAAGTTTATGTGCCCAGTCTCTTCTAGAAGACGAAACTGTTTTTTCAAGTATCCATTTGAGTTCTCTATTTGAAATTTCCGCTTGACCATTCGTTTGAGGATGGTACGGTGTAGAGATACGGTGGTGTACTCCGTATTTTTTCATAAGTGACTCAAAAACTCTATTTACGAAATGAGTACCACCGTCGCTTACCATAACTCTAGGAACTCCAAATCGACAGAATATTGAATTTAAAAACTTAACAACTACTTTAGAATCATTTGTCGGGGTTGCAATTGCTTCAACCCACTTTGAAACATAATCTATGGCTACTAATATGTAATTTTTGCCAAAAGAAGTAGGAAAAGGACCCATGAAATCGATCCCCCACACGTCGAAGATTTCAACTTCCAATATGTTCATAAGAGGCATCTCATCTTTCCTTCCTATATTCCCTGTTCATTGACATTTATCACAGCGGACTATAAATGAACGGACATCTTTAAACAGAGTAGGCCAAAAGAATCCGCATTCAAGTATTCTAGCTGCTGTTTTGCTTATGCTATTATGACCTCCGTAAGCGCTAGCATGACATTCCAACATTATAGAGTCATATTCAAACTCACTAACACATCTCCTAAGTATTCCATCGCCACATGTTTTGAACAAGAATGGATCTTCCCAAAAATATTTCTTAGCTTCTGAAAAGAATTCCTTCTTTTGCTGAGAATTCAATCCATCTGGCACAACATGTGCAGCTAAGTAATTGGCTATATCCGCATACCATGGAGCTATGACACTTTGTACATGCATGAGATGTTCATCGGGGAAATCATCTCGAATGCCTGATGTTTCACCGATGGGACCGTTTTCATCCTCAAGTCTTGATAGATGATCGGCGACCAGGTTTTCAACTCCCTTTTTGTCTTTAATCTCAATGTCAAATTCTTGCAATAATAAAACCCATCTAATAAGACGCGGTTTTGCATCTTTCTTAGCAAATCAATATCGTAAAGCTGCATGATCTGTATAGATGATGACTTTAGATCCTAACAAATAAGATCGGAACTTATCACATGCAAAAACTACTGCTAACATTTCTTTTTCAGTTGTGGTGTAATTTAACTGTGCACCGGACAATGTGTGACTCGCATAATATATAACATGAAGTTTCTTATCCTTCCTTTGACCTAATACACATCCTACAGCTAAGTCACTCGCATCACACATTATTTCGAAAGGTAGATTCCAATCGGGTTTCGATATTATAGGTGTACTGACTAAAGCTGTTTTCAAAGTATTGAATGCTTGTAAACAATCCTTATTAAAATCAAAAGTTGAATCTTTCATAAGCAAATTAGTAAGTGGTTTGGAGATTACAGAAAAGTTCTTTATAAATCTTCTGTAAAAACCTGCATGACCTAAAAATGATCTTACTCCCTTAATAGTGGTTGGTGGGGGTAATTTTTCTATAACTGAAGTCTTTGCTCTGTCCACTTCTAAACCTTTTTCAGATATCTTATGACTTAAGACAATTCCTTCATCTACCATGAAATGGCATTTTTCCCAATTTAATACTAAATTCGTTTCCTCACATCTAGACAATACTTTATCTAAGTTCTGTAAACATGCATCGAAAGAATCTCCATAAACTGAAAAATCATCCATGAAAACTTCCATTATATCTTCAATGAAGTCATTAAATATTGCTGTCATACATCGTTGAAACGTTATTGGTGCATTACATAGACCAAAAGGCATTCTCCTATATGCAAATGTTCCGTAAGGACATGTGAAGGTTGTTTTATCTTGGTCATCCGGGTAAATGTAAATTTGAAAGAATCCGGAATAACAGTCTAGGAAACAATAAAATGCATGACCGGCTATCCTTTCGATCATTTGATCAATGAAAGGTAGAGGAAAATGATCTTTCCTAGTTGCTTTGTTTAGGTTCCTATAGTCTATACAAACCCTCCAACTGGTGGTGGTTCGTGTAGGTATCAGTTCACCTTCATCATTTCTTACAACAGTTATGCCTCCCTTTTTAGGTACACAATGGATTGGACTAACCCATTCACTATCCGAGATCGGATAAATGATTCCATTGTCTAAAAGTTTAGTAATCTCATTTTTGACTACTTCTTTCATGTTCGGATTTAAGCGTCTTTGCCTATCTGCTTTAGGTGGCTTATCCTCTTCTAAGTGAATTCTATGCATTACGATACTAGGATTAATTCCTTTTAAGTCTGAAATTTGCCATCCCATACTTCCTATCCTATTTCTAACAACATCTTTCAATTTTTCTTCGTGATCATTTGTTAATTTGTTAGAAATAATTATAGGTAGAGAATCGCCTTCTTCCAAGAAAGCGTACCTCAAATGACTGGGTAACTCTTTAAGTTCTAATTTAGGGGGTGTTACAATTGAAGGCAGAACTGGTCCATCTTCTCGAATCAAAGGCTCTGGGTCCTTATCTTCTAATTCCTCACCTATTATAGGTTCAATTATTTCTTCACTATGAATAACGTCATTGACACATTCCTCGACTAAATCAAGTTTCATACAAGGGAATTCTTCCATAGGGTATTTCATCGCTTTGTTCATATTAAACTCGATCTTATCTTCTCCTATCCTTAAAACTACCTTCCCTTCCGACACATCTACTAGAGCGCGTCCCGTGTTCATAAACGGTCTACCAAAAATTAAAGGGCAATTTACATCATATGCAAAGTCTAATATAACAAAATCGGTAGGAAAAATAAATTTATCTACTTTGACTAAAACATCTTCAATTATACCATATGGCCTCTTAGTGGTTTGATCCGCTAATTGCAAAAACCATATTGGTACGTTTGATATCTTCTTCTAAACCTAACTTGTTAAAAATAGATAATGGCATTAAGTTTATACTTGCTCCTAAATCACAAAGACAACTTGGGAATTCAATATCTCCCAACTTACACGGAATAGTAAAACATCCTGGATCTTTGAGTTTAGTGGGCAAATTACTTGACACGATTGAACTACAGTCTTCAGTTAACGAAATGGATGAAATTCCTTCCCAACTGATTTTCTTCGAAATCAAATCTTTTAAAAACTTACCATAGTTAGGAATTTGTGTGATTGCATCCATGAATGTCAAATTGATGTGCAAATTTTTAAGTTTATCCAAAAACGTTAAAAGTTGTTTATCATAGTCCTTATTTCGAACTTTGTGCGGAAAAGGTGGTTTGGGTACAAAAGTTTTGGTACTTGTGTCAAATGGTGAACTATTTGTGTTTAAGATATCTTCTTTGGATTTTGATAAATCAGTTCCTGGTAATGTTGCATCTTTGGGCATTTCAGGCCCTTGATAATTTTTCCCTGAACGAAGAGTGATAGCTTTCACCTGCTCTTTCAGATTTTCTTCCGTATGGCTGGGAAGACTTCCCTCTTTTCGGGATGGAATTGATTTAGCAAGTTGACCAATTTGAACCTCCAAATTATGGATGCTAGATGAGTGGTTTTTAATAAGCTGATCGAATTTATTTTCGATCCGTTTAAAACCATCGTCGTGATTACTTATTTTTCCACTGATAGCATCTATGAATTTGTCGATTTTAGAAGATAAAGTGCTAATCGTATCTCTTGACTGATTTTGATAATTAGTGGTACGATTTTGATTAGCACTTGCATTATTGTTATTGTTATCTTTCCAGTTAAAGTTAGGATGATTCCTCCATCTAGAATTATAAGTATTAGAATAAGGATTATTAGTTTGGTTTTGCCCTTGGACAAAATTTACCTGTTCGATCTCACTCATATTTTCATAATCCACATCCGTTTGGATTGGATTACCATTGGTATCGCGTGGTGCCATAAATTTGTCAATTTTGTGTGACAAAGCAGAAAATTGGGCTTGTAGCATCGCGACTGGATCAAGTTCAACTATACCTTTAACTGATGGTGTGGTTGAGGATGATGGTTTTGCTACCGGCATATGTCCACGTTCCGCGGGCCACACACTGCTGTTGATTGCCATTTCCTCCAAAAGTTCTCTCGCTTGGGCTGATGTTTTCTTCATAAATAGCCCTCCCGACATAGCATCTAATGAACCCCTAGTTGTAGGATTTAGTCCATTGTAAAATGTTTGCATTAAAAGTTCAGCGGGTAATTGGTGGTGTGGGCATAAACGTTGAAGTTCTTTAAAACGTTCCCAAGTTTCATAAAGAGTCTCATTATCATTTTGAGAAAAAGATGTTAACTCTTTTATGACTCTTGCGGTTTTTGCTAAAGGAAAATATTTTGATAAAAATGCTTGGGCTAATTGTTCCCAAGTGGCAAAACTTGCGGCTGGCATAGAAATTAACCATTCTTTGGCTCTATCCTTCAAAGTGAAAGGAAAGAGGCGAAGTTTGATTGCTTCTGCAGTCACATCTGGGATTTTAAAAGTGTCACAAATTTCAAGGAAATTTGTTAAAAGGGTGTTAGGATTTTCGTTAGGTAACCCGTAAAATGTTACATTATTTTGCAACATATTAAGCAAAGCTAGCTTAATTTCAAATTGATTTGCGGTGATTCTGGGTCTAACGATACTATTGGTCACATCGGCCACACCTGGCCTAGCATAATCCATAAGTGTTGGTGGGTCGGCCATTTTTTTTGGCTCGGTAAATGTTTTTACTGGGGTCTTATTTTTGTTTTTCTTGTTTTTCTTGTTCTTCCTAATGGTTTTCTCAATTTCTGGGTCTATAGGGTCTGGTACAATGCCTGAACTTCGAGAACTGCGCATGAACCTGAAATGTTGCACGAACCGAAACTACCTACAAAGCAGAATTTGAAAAATAAATAAATTAGTAAATGAAAATTATTAAATTAAAAAAGTTAAAATAAGTATGTTTAAACCTAGATTCGAAATAAAACACGAAAAATTTAAAATTTTGTCAAAAATTTTGGCGTTCCCCGGCAACGGCGCCAAAAACTTGTTGAGCGATTTCCGCAAGTGCACGGTATACGCTTGTAGTAATAAAAGATATCGAACCCACAGGGAACGCTTTTTAACTAAAACTTAATTTAATTCGGTTTTAATCACGTGTTTAGGTTTAATAAAAGAAAATCGTTTAATTAATTGTATTGGTTTGGGTAAATTAGGATTAGATAGAAATATTATATCGAGTTTAGAGAACAGTTCTGTCTTGGGATTTTGATTACAAGACAGATACTACCGTAATTGGAATAAATAGAAGGTATAAAACTTATTTTCATAAAGCAAAGAAGGCAACTTTAACTTTGTAAAGATTATGGACATGTAACAATATAGCGATTTATTCAATTAAATGGCTTTGAACCGTAGAAATCTCTCTGGATCGGAGTAGATTGCTACCTTAATCAAACTAGTATTTTATGTCTGATAAGCCGCGATCAGCGATCATGTCATCCAGAAAAACTAAATCAGTCAAGTGTTCAACAGAGTTCTTATATGAATAAGATGGAATAGAACGTTTTAATAAAAACACCAATTTATCATTTTGAAAATCATTTTGTCAGAACAATATCAAAATAACAACAGTTATAATGTATTGAATAAATAAGTATATCATTAATGAAATGTGAATTTTCACAAGTTAACAGAGAAGTAGAAACTTGGATAGCATTGTAACGAAAACTTTGAGATCCGGGTTGACAATCCTTCCCTCAAACTCCGTAGGTGCGTCAAACCTCATGCGCTTCAGCCGTCAATTCTTCTCGCTGGATATTCGGAATAGAGACTGGTCAGTCCACTACCAGAATGAAAACTTGTCTCTGATCAACCTTAAAAACTAAACTAATACTGTGTTTATAACTAATCTAATAACAACTTGTGTATAGCAAGTTTGTTTACACAGAAATGTAATCTAACTTTCTGATTCTTTTCTGAATCAGAAACTCAACATAATAACTTTCTTCTCTAATTTCTCTAACTTTTCCAACATAACCAACAACTTAATTTCTGAAATGGATCACTTATTTATAGTTGTTGAAGGGTTGTAAATGATGGGTCGTGTCCGTTGGTGAAGGGTCGCTCTTATCCAAACGAACAGACGCGTTTCTCGGATTAAAACATGTGAATTATGTGCAGAATACTACGCTGTCATGACTGAGATTCTGAAAATCTCAGTCGCGACAGGGGGTACAGGGGCGAGTGAAGACTTCGTTTTTTCTTCCGTGACGCCTTTCGTAAGTCGCGACTGAGATTATGAAAATCTCAGTCGCGACAGAGAGATATCTCCCTGTCTCTCGACTGCTTCTCGTCCTCCTTGAGCGTTCTTCTGACTGATATGCATTCTTGGTACGTTTTTTAGGTTTTTCCTCCATTTTAGCTCCGTTTTGGATTTAACCAAATAATTAAGTACCTTGCATCAAAGAAGTAAATAAAGACGTAAAAGTATTCCAAATGAACATAATTAGCACGATTTCAATGTAAATTTAACGTATTTATGTATGATATTTTAGGTATATTTTGGGCTTAACAAGTTACAAGTTTGTGTAAATAGTTTAAGACACAATATGTAGTTATTATTGTTGTCGTTTAGATTTCAAGTTTGGTTCGAAGATAAGTTGCATTCTGGTAGTAGACGATCCATCTCTATTCCGAGATTCAGCGAGAGGAACTAACGGCTGAAGCGCAAAAGGGTCTGACAAACCTACGAAGTTTGAGGGAAAGATTGACAACCCGGAACTCAAAGATTTCGTCAAAATGCTATCCATGTTTCTTCTTCTCTGTTAACTTGATTCGATTCATAATCAATTAATAATATATCTTTTCAATTCAATATATTCTTCTATTGTTACTTTGATGTTACCTTCGAAGTAAGGTTCTGGTGTTTTCATTAAAATGTATATATTTCATATAATTACAAGGAAACTTAGTTGAACACTTGAAAGAATTAGTTTTTATGGAAGATATGATCGTGAGCGCGGCTTATCGGATATAAATATCAATTTGATTAAGGTAGAAATCTGCTCCGATCCAGAGAGATTTCTACGGTTCAAAGCCTATTAATTGTGTTAGTCGATAAATTGTTACATCTTAATAATCTTATCAAAGTTATAAGTTGTTTTCTTGCTTTGTGTAAACAAGTCTCGAATTTTACTTTAACCTAAACTTAATCTCTACATGTTCTAATCTTAACTATAACCAAAATTAGGATTAGAAACCAATTTAAACCAATTTAAACCATTTCAAACCATAAACGTTTTCCTATAAACTTTGAGAAGACGAATGTAATAAAGACAATAAATTCTAATCAAATTATCATACGTTCCCTGTGGGATCGATATTTTATTATTACAAGCGAAACCGTGCACTTGCGGAATTCGCCTAACAAGTTTTTGGCGCCGTTGCCGGGGAACGGTGTTGATATTTGATTTTTAATTATTGTTTTAATTTTATTCTGAATCTTGGTTTATAGATTTTTTATAATTTATGTATTTATTTGTGTTATAGTTTTTATTTAGTTGAGGATGGTTATTAGGACTAAATCCTCATTGTTATTTAACGTTTGCATTAAGATTGTTTGCAGATAAACAGAAAACAAAAATCCAAGTTTTCTCAAAGATAAACTGGAGATTTGATTATCAATAAAATGCACAGAAGAAGTCTAGAGAAAAGCAATTCAGCATGCAGATACATCAGAAGGGAAAGAAATTTTTTGAAAAAACTTGTCAGACGTCACAGATGGTTTTTCCAGAAAAATTTACCTCTTCCCAAACACCTTTACCTCTTTTTTATACACTTACCCTTCACCAAAACATCATTTCTCTTTGTAAAAATAAGTATTCAATTCCTACATAAAACCAAAATAATTTCTTCTTTTATCATATCATTTCCTTAAACACCTACATTTATCTCTCTAAAAAACAACAGAATCATCACCAACTAGTTTGGTGCCGGTTGATCGATATCTCTTCTCAGACAGATACACCAGAAAGTGGAATGAGGAATACAGTCATTGAAATTATCTTATCCGCCAGGAAGGAATTGTCTACTTTTACCATAGTTTCAACAGTTTCAGTTCATGCGCGTAGTTCCTGTTTGTGCACAAAACTAGAAGTTCGGGCATTCAACTGGAATCAATAGATCCTTAAATTGAGAAAACGTAAAAAAAACAACATTTTTTTCCAGGTAAGTTAAAATGGACGAGACCATTATTTAAAACCGGTCCAAGTAATTGATTTTGTCCATGATTTTGATTCTCCTTGAGAATTCTTAAAGTTTATCACATTTTTTTTTTAGTTTTTTATATTTTAATCTTTACATTTCATTTTAGTTTAATTTATATATTCATCTTTAGTTTAGCAATAATAGTTAGATTAGAAAAAAAAAGATTTTTTGATCATCGAAAGATATTCAAAATATGTTATGTATCTTAAATATTGTAATAGATTAGGAAAGTGTCTTTAGATTTTTAAAACATCTCAATTGAATAAAAATTGAGAGAAGTTGCATCAAACTTAAATTTCTGCTCATGTAGAGATTTTTAAAATCTCAACTGAGATTTTTGTTTGTAGAGTTTGATGAATTTCTGCTCATACAGAGATTATTAAAATCTCAACTGAGATTTTTTATTTTTCAGCCTTGTAGGAGTTTCTGCTCATGTAGAGATTCTGAAAATCTCAACTGAGATTTTTGATTTTCTAATTTTTTGATTTTATTCACCAAAAGGCACAAAAGATACCTTTTCATTTTTCAATAAGCATGATTTTTTTTGTTAGGAACCAACAAATTAAAAACTTGACATATTTTTCAACATTACAATTTTCATTCTCAAAATTTCTGAATTCCTTAATCTTTAATGCTTCAGTTTAAACACAAATTTTTATTTTTATTTTTTGTATAGTAATGTTGTGGATCCTTCCCATATTTTAAATAGACGATTTGATATCTACTTCATGTTCGAAGAAACAAGAAAATTGGATATGAGAATTTTATTCGTTGTATCTTAGTGCAAGTTCCGTTCCTTGGAGCGAGAATGAACCATTCTCCGTCCTTGATCTCGAGTTTTTGGAGAACGAATGATTTGTCAAACATGAATATTAACTGTTTCGTGTTCTTGGTCCTTGGTTTCTTTCTTTTAAAGCGAGACGGTACACAATTCATATAAATAACCCGAGTACTAGCACGAGGAATTTCCATTCATGAAGATAAAGATTATATTTGTTTCGTTATGTTTAGTATGTTGTTCTCTGTAAATATGTTTCTATGTTTTAGTTTGCATATTTTCAATTTTTGTGTTTGTGTATATATGTTTCATGTTAATGAAATTATTTATTTATAAACTCTTCGTTTAAGGAAAGCCCTTATGACTAACCTTTAATTTAATTTTTAGTGTTGTTTTTGAGTTTTTACAGGTTTAAATATCATTACAGGAACATTAGTGCAAGAACAAATAATTTTCCTAAGTTGAATATGTACAAGATACAAGTTTTTGGCCTAACAGCACAACAATCCGTGTAGAGATTATCCATATCTCTACAGGAACAGCAAGCCAGAAACTTAATCAGGATTTATTTCTCACTGAGACTCTCTGTCGCGATCGAGATTTTGAAAATCTCAGTTGAGATTCTTGATTTTCCACAAACAATGCTTAAATCTTTCACTTTTTCCATTTTATTCTCTAATTAAAACACATTTTCTTCTTCCACAATCAATTCCACACCATATCATCTTTAATTTTTACAACTTTTTACCTATCCAACATACTTTCTTTTTCCATAAAATATTTTTGATTTTTTCCCATACACCTTTTTACTATTCATCTTTTTACCTACACACAAACTCCATAACGTAACCCTCCATTTTTCTATCTTTTTCACAATTTTTTTATTTTTCTCTCACAAATCCGACATTTATACACCAAGCCTAGACATAATAAGGTTACTTACAATGTTTCCTTTACCTCATACATTAATCATTTGCGTGTTGAATATAGAGCTCACATTCGACATTACTTCAGATGAGGAAGGGAAGCGATATATGCACTCTTTTGGGCCAAAGTTCATGTTTCACGATATTCTCTTTTGGATTTTACTATAGAGATTTACATTTAGGAATTTGGATAAAATTTATGAAGTTGGGTATGTGGAGATGACTATTTGGCTTTCCTACTCAAAATTTTGTGATAAGCCTCAACAATTTTGAAAACAGTCTGATTTGGAACTATTTGACGAATTTGGATGACTTTGATCCCAATAACACTTCTAGCAAGCCCCTTAAAGATAATTGTATTTTCTGTTTCTATTAATTTTGGGCATGTTGAAGGGTAGAAGGTTTGAAGTCGAGATTTGTTTGTCATGGATTGCATTTTTAAAGGATTGATGGTAGATAACGTTGGCCACCTTTTTGCCAATTTAAACGAAGCCACCGTTTCAACCACTAAGAAAGTTCCTTTGGGTACCTTGATTACGGGTATTGTTTTGGATGCTACGGGTAGTTTGGCGCAGTTTCAAACACTTACTCATAATTATTTTTCGATGTTGGATTATGCCGCAATTTTACACATTAATTTCGTAGATTCACCAAAACAGGAACAACAAAGGTATTTAAAGCAGCTGGTAATTAGGAAGCGAATTTTGGTGAGGATGAAGTAAGAGATTGAGGATGAGGACCCACGTGTAGACATTGGGGACAGCATATATGAAGTTGTGGGTTAGCCACGAGTTTTGGATCATGTAAACGGTTATTAGAGCAGTTCTCGTAACGAGTAAACAATACAGTTTTTGGCACAAATACATGCCAACAATAGACAAACGAACTTAAGCATCGATGAGGTAGATAAACACGTCTATAATTTGAGGAAGGAACATAAATCTACTCGCCGTCGGTCATTATCATATTTCCACCGCCACGGAGTCGAGTCGACGCGGTCTCCATATTTTGAATTACGGATTCTCCTTCACATTCAGGTTTTATCTATCCTTACTTTTTAGTCTATTTTTATTTTCCTATTTTATCCTTGTTTTTTTCATACTCCTTTATTTCGTTTTATACTTTCATACTCTATCTTTTCTGATTTATCAATTTTTGCACAATGAGGACATTGTCCCATTTAAGTGTGGGAGGAGATAGTTCACTTATCTTATTTTGAGTACGAATGTGGAGATAGTTCACTTATCTTATTTTGAGTACGAATGTTTGTCATATTATTTTTGCACACACATTGTTCCCTACGTAAAAATGTGTACATATTACATATGCTAAAAATTTATAAATATACTATTAAGGTTATATAAATATGCTAGAAATAATTAAATATTTCTACAAGGGCAACAATATTAGATATTATTAAAAACATCTCCGACACGATTTTATGAAGCAAATGTCTTGAGTAAATGTATATAAGTAATAAATTCTTTATTTCGATTTTTCTTTTATATTATGCCAATGCATGATAATATAATTCTTATTTCTATTTTTCAATTAGGTTTATAGGCATTAATCAAACTAACACTTTTTGCTTGGTTTGATTCCGTCTTACTTTAAAGAAATCAATTGAAGTTTTTAGGGAAACTTTAGCTATAATACATGTTGATTTAAGTCAATATAGGATGAATGTACTATTTTCTTTCCCATTTTAAAATTTTATTAAACCCATATTTAATTAAATATTCGTATTCTTAACTTTTGGCCACGATTGCGACCACCCATGTCATAGTCGAGGTATGAAAGGGAAGAAAAATTAATAAAACGATACTTTTGGCCATGGTTGTGACCACCCATATCACGATTGAGGTATGAAAGGAACGTTAAAATTAAAAGAAAAATAACATGTCTAAGTTTAAAGTCATGGTTGCGTCCACCCATGACATGGTCGGGACCTCTTAAACTGACACAAATAAATAAATGTATATAAAGTCACGGTCGAGACCACCCTTATCACGGGCGTGCTTAGCAAATAAGTTAACAAAAAACCTAAATTTATGTTTATATATTTTCATATAGGTTTGGGAAAAGAAAATTTTGTGCTTATAAATGCCTTGAGACCGAAGATAAAAAACATGCGTGCTTACACCCGTCCCGAATGCTTCATTACAAAAATTTCCATACAAGACAGATGATAGTCACTATTATCCTAGCTAGTTTGATGTTTTTCGTATAAATTTACCTTAAAGAAATTTATTTATTTTTGGTCTAACTAATTTAAAAATGATATGTGGAAATATATTCTATTTTCAAAGATCGTTTGAAAGGATAAATTTAAATGATAATTTTGCTCGGGACTAGCAAAAGCTTAAGTGTGGGAGTCTGTTAAGCCCAAAATATACCTAAAATAACATCGATATTTACCTCAGTTTTGTATGAAAATCATGTTAATTATATTCATTCAGAATACTTTTACGTTTATATTTGTTTCTATTGTGCAAGGTACTTAATTATTTGGTAAAATCCAAATAGGAGTTAAAATGGAGCAAAAACGAGAGGAAAATCATATTTATGAGCTAAAAACACGTGCAAGATCAGAAGACCGATACGAGGAGTTGGGAAGCAGTCGGGAGCGGGAGCATAAGTCCCTGTCACGATCGAGATTCCCAATATCTCGGTCGCGACACGCTCACTTCAGCACCGGAAATACATTTTCGTCAGCAATCTCCCTCAAGCCCTAGGTCGCGATTGAGATTCTAATAATCTCAGTTGAGACATTGAAGATCCTGCACAGTTTTCACATGTTTTAATTCCAAACGACGTATCCGTTCATCCGGATAGAGGCATCTCTTCACCAACGGACACATTTCTTCAAACATACCTCTTGGAATATTATAAATAGATGAAGAAGTTTCAGAATTAAGGAGGTGCAATATTGATTATTTCAATGTTGTTATGTTGGTAGTTCTAGCTAGTTCATAGTTTGGTTACACAAACTTGTTATAAAGTTACAAGTTTGTGTAAATAATTTAAGACACAATATGTAGTTATTATTGTTGTCGTTTAGAGTTCAAGTTTGGTTCGAAGATAAGTTGCATTCTGGTAGTAGACAATCCATCTCTATTTCGAGATTCAGCGAGAGGAACTAACGGTTGAAGCGGAAAAGGGTCTGACAAACCTACGGAGTTTGAGGGAAAGATTGACAACCCGGAACTCAAAGATTTCGTCAAAATGCTATCCATGTTTCTTCTTCTCTGTTAACTTGATTCGATTCATAATCAATTAATAATATATCTTTTCAATTCAATATATTCTTCCGTTGTTACTTTGATGTTACCTTCGAAGTAAGGTTCTGGTGTTTTCATTAAAATGTATATATTTCATATAATTATAAGGAAACTTAGTTGAACACTTGAAAGAATTAGTTTTTATGGAAGATATGATCGTGAGCGCGGCTTATCGGATATAAATACCAATTTGATTAAGGTAGAAATCTGCTCTGATCCAGAGAGATTTCTACGGTTCAAAGCTTATTAATTGTGTTAATCGATAAATTGTTACATCTTAATAATCTTATCAAAGTTATAAGTTGTTTCTTGCTTTGTGTAAACAAGTCTCGAATTCTACTTTAACCTAAACTTAATCTCTACATGTTGTAATCTTAACTATAACCAAAATTAGGATTAGAAACCAATTTAAACCATTTCAAACCATAAACATTTTCCTATAAACTTTGAGAAGACGAATGTAATAAAGACAATAAATTCTAATCAAATTATCATACGTTCCCTGTGGGATCAATATTTTATTACTACAAGCGAAACCGTGCACTTGCGGAATTCGCCTAACATTAGTGTTGGCAAAGAGTTGGTTCTCCCGAAGCAAAACTAGTATGGTCCTCAAGTACTCCACATGTTCTTCCAACGTATTACTATGGATGAGGATATCATCAAAGTAGACCACCACAAACTTCCCAATCATCGGACGTAATACTTGGTTCATCAACCTCATGAAGGTACTCGGTGCATTGGTCATCCCGAATGGCATCACTAGCCACTCATACAGTCCATCACGCATCTTAAACGCCGTCTCCATTCATCTCCCGCCTTGATCCGGATTTGGTGGTACCCACTCCTCAAATCGATCTTGGAGAAGACCTTGGACCCACTCAATTGGTCAAGCATGTCATCAAGCTAGGGAATCGGAAACTTATACCGAATAGTGATCTTGTTGATGGCTTGGCTATCCACACACATCCTCCACGACCCATCTTTCTTAGGTGTCAACAGGGCCGGTACTGCACATGGACTCATGCTCTCCCTAACATAACCCATTCGGATCAACTCTTCCACTTTCTCCTTCATTACTTCACTCTCTTTGGGGCTCATCCGATAATGAGGAAGACTAGGCAAACTAGCTCCTGACACAAGATCTATATGGTGTTGGATGTCCCGTAGGGGTGGTAGCTCATATGGTAACTCTCCCGGAAACACATCACGGAACTCATTGAGCAAATTTTCGACTCTTCCGGAACTTCTTCCCCTTCGCTACCTACCCTCTCCGACGGTGTACTAGATTTCACCATCACTACATAGACCGTTTGACTTTCCTCACACTCATTAATGAACGCCTTGTGAGTTGGGAAAACGATCAACATAGATTTCTCCTTGCTTTTGGGTTCCCCTAAAAGATGTGTAAGCACATAACGAATCCCGTCCTTCACAAACCGATAGGTGTTCTTCCTTCCGGCATGGGTAGCATCCCTATCAAATTGCCACGGACGTCCCAACAGTAGGTGGCAAGCATCCATCTCTATGATGTCACAATAGACTTCATCCCGGTACTCTCCTATCTCAAGAGGTACCCTACACCTTTGAGTGACTTTCAGCTCCCCGACATTCTTGATCCAACCCACACTATACTGACTCGGATGTGCTTCGATAACCAACCCAAACCTCTTAGCCGCTGTGTCGCTAATGATGTTCTCTTGGCTACCACTGTCAATAATCACATTGCACTTTACCCCTTGAACTAAACATTGGGTTCGAAACAATTGATGTATTTGGTCCGTCTCTACTCTACTCGAGATCAAGAGTCTCCTCACAACATGTATGGCATGCCCTCCTTCATAATCCCCCTCATACTCATCATCAATGAGATCACAACAAACATCCCCTTCATCATCATACTCATCATAATTGTCGTATTGCTCAACCATATTGGCACTTCTCCTCTTGGGACACTCATTTGAGCGGTGACCCGGCTCATTACATCGAAAGCACTTGAATGGAGCCGGTCTCGCATAGGGGTTATTGCCCCTAAGGGGTTGTGTCGCCTTAAAAGGCCTCACATCTCCACTAGGTGCTCTTCCCGCACTTGGCTCCTTGGAATCGCTGGAACTTGCAACCCCTTTACCCTTATCAATCCCCTTGGGAGCTCCTCTCCCTCCATAAGTGCTCTCAGCCCCGGCTCTCCTATAGCCCTCACGTCCCCTCAAACTCAACTGGGCCTCGGCCTTTAATGCTAAGTTACGGGCGTCTTGCACCCGAATCACCATCTGTGTTCCAATCCGGTCTTGGATGTTGTACCTCAATCCTTCAAGGTACCTTGAAGTCTTTTGGCTTTCGGTTTCCGACAAGTTAGCCCTTGCTGAAAGCCGCAAGAACTCCGAGGTGTATTCGTGCACAATCCTTGCACCTTGTGAGCAATTTCGATAAGAGCTGTAGATGTATTGCTCGTAGTCGGGTGGTAGAAACCTCTCTCTCAACATCGACTTCATTCTAAGCCAAGATCTAATCGGCTCCCTTCCTTCTCTTTTTCTCCCTTCCTTCATATTATCCCACCAAACCGAAGCTCCTCCCTTCAACCGGTAAGCTACCAAATGGACTTTCCAATCCTCCGGTATTCCCGCATAATCAAAGAACCGTTCCACCTCTAACAACCAATCAAGAAAACCCTCTATGTCGAGTTCTCCCCCGAATGACGGTAAGTCTACTTTCAATTTGAAGGCGTCTTCCCTCTCAAAATTTCCTCCAAACCCCATTCTCACATTTGGCTCGCCTCTATATCCGCCTCTTTCATTTCCCCGACCTCAATACGGGTGATTCAAACCAACATTCTCCCTCTCATAACCACCTACAACATCATTATGCACAATATCCAAATTCCTGGCACACACATGCGCGCGACCAACAACATCATTCACATGCACATCATGTCTAGGCCTATCATGCATAACATTATCATCAATCCTAATCCCCATATTCCTAGCAATCCTAGGCATATCGTAATCATCAAACAAGTCTCCGTCACTATCACTATCCGCATTTCTAATGATTACGGGATTAGTTTGCCTTACCTCTTGAAGACGAGGGTCCATGGCTTGGGGTGCATAAGTTCTCCTTAGTGGTGGTGTCGATGGTCGGTCAAGTAGAGGACGGGCTTGATCTTCTTGCCACCGGTGAGGCTCTCCGGTTAAGAGATTTTGAGTATTGCCGGTTGATGTGTCCCCACCTAAGTTAGAGATGAGGACTCACTAAGGGATAAGTGTACCCCGTCGTTATCAAGTAATAAATTTCTGGAAAGTCCAGGTTATCGTCCACAGGATTTATTTCTGCAAGTATCGAGCTACTCGGTTTCAAGTGTTATCTAGGCTTAGGGGGTTTTGAGTTTGTTTTGTTAAATTAATCTACTCCTAGGTTGAATTATACTACTCCTAGCTAAATTATCTGATTCTAACTAAGTTATTCTACGCCTAATTGAGTTACTCTATCCCTAATTAAGTTAAACTACTCCTAAGTGATCTTTTACCAATGCAATTAACCGAAGGAGCATGAAGGGATACGATGATAATGAAAATAGGATGTTTAAGCAATTGAATTGAAATCTAAGTCACTTGTGTCCAAGGCGATTAACCCGACCTATCCTCCTAAAGTCCCTAGTTCGTGATTCCCTTGTAAGGCCGAAACTAGCTCTAAGGCTCAGTAATTTGGGCTTAATCTTCTATAGGGTCGTCAATCCTATAGGCACTGACTAGGTTAGATTCAGCTCGCAATATGTGCCAACCTAATTTTGGGATTATCGAATGAGTTAAACCAATCAGACAAAGCGTAAGACAAAGATTAAAACATCAAAACAATTGAATAAACAAGAACTATAATATATATCAAAGATGGAAACATTGTCACGAAGTTACAATAAACCTAGAATTCATAGCATGTATCAGAGGCTAGACAGAATGTAAAAGAAGAAAAATCCCTTTCAGGGAACCTGTCTACCAATGCAGGCGTCTTTCTAGGATTTAAGGATGAAGCTTGAGCAATCCTTGGTGAATGGAGCTTCGGAGGTGTCTTTAATGGAGGTTTGAAGGATATGGAGGAGGTGGAGAGGATTTCTCAAGGTGAAAAGCTAAGAAAATTACAAAGGAAAAAGATATCTAATTTACATTGGAAAAACCCTATTTATAGACGCGGCTCGGCCCTCTTTTTGACCTATTTTCGTGTCCTCATTGATGTAGGAAGTCGTGGGGTCCATCGTGGCTTTGTGGGGGCGGAATTGGTCTTTTTGACCAATTCCCGCATGTCTACTCGCCGAGCAGGGCTACTCGCAATGAGCAGCGCCCTGCTCGGCGAGCAGGCCTCTGGCGGCCTGCTCGGCGAGCAGGCACAGCCTGCTCGGCGAGCAGGCACAGTGCCTGGGCAGTGCCTGGGCGGTGCCTGGGCGCTGTCGGGGCAGTGCCTGGGCTGCTCGCCGAGCAGCGCCCGGGCTGCGCTCCGATGCTCAATTCGCCGAGCGACTACCGGGGGTCCCCGAGACTCGATTTTTGCCTGAAATTGATCATGTTTTAACCTGCACACGCACATAAACTCCAAACAACATTAGTCCAAGGGCTAAATTGACCTGCCAATCGCTTATTTGAGCAAATGCTTCGTTTGGTGCGACTTTTGACGGATCAATTAGCTTCAAAAGATAACGGAATTATAATATGCATGCCATTTTGGCCGTATTTCCCTAAATTGATCATAAAACGAGCCTAAACAACGAAAAGTAAATAAAACGTTTCCAATTTCTAACTAACTCACACAAAAGCATTTAAATGCGAGAATTGCTCGCTTATTAACTAAATAACGCTAAAACCCGTCCTAAAACCGTACCCAAAGATAGGGGTTTTTGACCCCTATCAAACCTCCTCACACTTAAAACTTTACTTGTCCCCAAGTAAACTAAAAAAAACTAAACCCGCAATCACAAGCAAGCTAGAAAACCTCCCGGTTTGACTAGGTGCTTGACACAATTTCGAGCATCTGTAATTACATGCATTCGGAAATACAAAGTAGAGACACGATATCCAAAAGCCGCATTTCAATTATCATAGGTCATAGTTTTAAGCAAAAGGACACATGTTCAATTAAACGAGCTTGAGGGGATCGCTAAGTAAAACACCTCACCATAGGTAGTTCACTCATTTCACACAATTTTGGTGGCTAAAGTGTTTACTCTCGGCTTATGTTCTTGCTTAGGATTACGTTGATTTTGCACGTTCATCCGCGTTCCTCTACTATGCTATATGATTCCGATGATATCAAAAACAGCCTCTAATCGGGGTTGTAATGTGGTTAGAGGGTTAAAGGTACAACAAGGGTTAATAGTTCTAGCGCTACAAAAACTAAGTTTAAATGGCTTTAGCAAATATGAAGTGACTGAGCTTTTTATTCATCCCTTATTATTTTCTTTTTGGGATGTTTTCTTGAGACGTTTTTTTTTTATTTTTAAGAACTGGGGAATGAAGTTCTTCCCTTTTGTTCGTCTCTTTTCTTTTCTCTTTCTTTCTTTTTTTCTGTTTTTCTCTTTTTTTTTTTTGGGATAGTGATGCTCATTCACTTCTTAGCCTTTTGGCTTGCTACTGTAATGCCATAAACAAAGATAAAGCGCTAGAAGAAAACAAAGGCTCTATTTGAGCTTTGCACAAGAAATTGGGTTAAGTAGCAAACCAAGTTGTGGTTTGCAAAAACAGGTTAGAACGAAAGAAAAATCTATAAACTACAAAAATATAGGCTCAAAGGGGCTTCCTAGAGTGGATGAAAAAGAAAAAATAAGGTAAAGAAAATGGTTAATTCTAATGAGGCTGATTCATCGTTTATCATCTCAAACCATCGCATGTAGGTTCAACACAGTATTAGGTGCAAAATCTGTAATCTTCCACAAGTCAAAGCTTTCACACAAAAATGTCAAGAAAAAGAGCTTTTTGATGTTCGCTCTTAGGCTCAAATTCAACTCACAATTCTTTGGGTTTCAATTTTGTGTTTACTAGTTTTCCCCAAACTCAAGTTTAATGTCACATGCCTTCGATTCTTAAGTTATCTACCTAAGTAATGATTTTAGCATTTCTTCAAAAGTAGAGTCTAAATGCAAACCTTAGCTCATGCTTTTACAGATACAAGAGTTGTGTCCCACACCTAAACTAGTTGTCATGCAATTTTAGATTCGGTTCTCAGCCCTCAAAGACAAATAACGAAGTTTAGATTCGAAGGAGGTTCACGGTTTTGGGTCCTAAACATGCAAAACCTAAATAAAACCCGGAAAACGCAAAACTAAACTAGACACGACGCAACAAAAATTTAAAAATTATACAATTTTTGTAAGTTTGTCTACCCCTCCTCCTCACATTAAAACTATGCAATAAGTTCCAACATTGCATCACAAACCATAGAGTATAAGTGCAAAAAGTTAGGGTGGAGAAGACAAATTACTGATTTTAGCGCAATCGCCAAAAGCTTGACAATTTGCGGTGGCAAATCTTTTTTTTATTATTATTATTATTATTTATTTATTTATTTCAGCTTCGTTCGGGAAAAAATCCCGAACCGTTGCTTATCTCGGCCGAACAGCGGGCTGGGCGCAGTGCCCAGCGGCGTGCTGGGCGCCAGCGCCCCGCGGCGTGCTGGGCGCAGTACCCAGCGACGGGCTGGGCGCCAGCGCCCAGCTCGCGGCGAGTAGTGCCCTGTTCGTCGAGCAGGGCCCTGTTCGCCGAGCAGGGCCCTGCTCGCCGAGCTGGGCGGCAGTGCCCAGCTCGGCGAGCTGGGCCTCCTGGGCAAAATTTTTTTTTTTTATTTTATTTTAAACCTGAAAACTTAAAAATAAAAAATAAAATAAAATAAAAGAAAACTAAACAACTAAAAAAAATATTTATTTATTTATTTATTTTTAAACGAACACTTTTAAAAAAACGTAAAAGAAAACTAAAAAGACTAAACTAAAAAATCAATGTATAATCTAAATAAAACAAACCTGAAAAGTTTTATTAAAACTTGGGTTGCCTCCCAAGAAGCGCTACGTTATAGTCGGTGAGCTCGACATAGAATTCCCGCCTAGGTGTATGCTTCTACTCGGGTTAGGAATTCAAATTCCTGAATAAATAATCCGTACCTGCAAAACGGATTAAGAGCCTCAAATAAGTTTAATGAAAGTAGGAGGCCGAATTTAAACATATTATGAAAAAGTTTGGTTTGCTCCCTTTTGGATTCTCTTGGTAGGTCGAAGAGAATGAAAACTTCTGAACAAGGAGTAAATCCAAACTTTTCTGACTTTTGAGGAAAAGGTAGTTGATATACACAAGCTTCGATTTGATCATTTATTTCTATCACATGATTTAGAATTTCAGATTTTGAACCGGGGTTGCTTACCGCTTCCGGTTCTTCACTTACCTCGAGTGATGCATGTGATAGTGGACTTGGTTCTACCTTTTTGTCATTCCTCAAGGAGATGGCTTGAGCTGATTCCCTTTGTGGGATTTCTATGTTTTCCTTTATGCCTGGGAGAGCATCTCGGGATTGCTCTTGCATCTCATGGTTTATTTGAGCCAATTGGTTGCTCAAGTCCTTGCAAACCTCCTCGTTGATTGTAAGTCGGGCTGATATTCCTTTCAAAAGGTACAGCACCTCATCTCGTGAGCTAGAGGGTTGTGGAGGAACTTGGCTTGCTTGTTCGTAAGGGAACATTCCCAATTCGTTTTCCCTGTGCTCATTAACAAACCTATTTGGAGGCCTCAACATGTTAGGGTTCCCGTAGGACAGATTTGAGTGTTGAGGTCTCCTCCAATCATTACCATAAAAGCTGTAAGAATTGGGGTTAGAATTATACCTTTGGTGATTACCCACAAAACTTACACTTTCATTGGTGTTGAGGCTCCGTTTCGCCATCAAGATATCCATTTTCTCATTTAAGTCGGCCATGGAGGGATTGGGAGCCTCATTCTCCAGGGCATGAATGTATTGTCTTGATGGGATAGTAAACTTTTGAGCTTGCCACTCGACTTTTTCTTGCCAATTCATTAATCAGAGAATGCTGAGAAAAAGTGAAGTTCTAGCACAAAAGTTGATAAGTAACAGTATACAGATATGAACAAGTATAGAAAAGTATAAAGAAATTATATATCAACAAGTATAGACGATATAAACAAAGATATTTACAATGAATGCCTAAACTAACAAATCGACCTTTGGTTCGATATTGCAGAAGAAATAAATCCCCGGCAACGGCGCCAAAAACTTGATTATTGGCGGTTGTCGGGATTTATAGAATTAATCTACTCTCCCCGGCAACGGCGCCAAAAACTTGATGCGTCCCCACCTAAGTTAGAGATGAGGACTCACTAAGGGATAAGTGTACCCCGTCGTTATCAAGTAATAAATTTCTAGAAAGTCCAGGTTATCGTCCACAGGATTTATTTCTGCAAGTATCGAGCTACTCGGTTTCAAGTGTTATCTAGGCTTAGGGGGTTTTGAGTTTGTTTTGTTAAATTAATCTACTCCTAGGTTGAATTATACTACTCCTAGCTAAATTATCTGATTCTAACTAAGTTATTCTACGCCTAATTGAGTTACTCTATCCCTAATTAAGTTAAACTACTCCTAAGTGATCTTTTACCAATGCAATTAACCGAAGGAGCATGAAGGGATACGATGATAATGAAAATAGGATGTTTAAGCAATTGAATTGAAATCTAAGTCACTTGTGTCCAAGGCGATTAACCCGACCTATCCTCCTAAAGTCCCTAGTTCGTGATTCCCTTGTAAGGCCGAAACTAGCTCTAAGGCTCAGTAATTTGGGCTTAATCTTCTATAGGGTCGTCAATCCTATAGGCACTGACTAGGTCAGATTCAGCTCGCAATATGTGCCAACCTAATTTTGGGATTATCGAATGAGTTAAACCAATCAGACAAAGCGTAAGACAAAGATTAAAACATCAAAACAATTGAATAAACAAGAACTATAATATATATCAAAGATGGAAACATTGTCACGAAGTTACAATAAACCTAGAATTCATAGCATGTATCAGAGGCTAGACAGAATGTAAAAGAAGAAAAATCCCTTTTAGGGAACCTGTCTACCAATGCAGGCGTCTTTCTAGGATTTAAGGATGAAGCTTGAGCAATCCTCGGTGAATGGAGCTTCGGAGGTGTCTTCAATGGAGGTTTGAAGGATATGGAGGAGGTGGAGAGGATTTCTCAAGGTGAAAAGCTAAGAAAATTACAAAGGAAAAAGATATCTAATTTACATTGGAAAAACCCTATTTATAGACGCGGCTCGGCCCTCTTTTTGACCTATTTTCGTGTCCTCATTGATGTAGGAAGTCGTGGGGTCCATCGTGGCTTTGTGGGGGCGGAATTGGTCTTTTTGACCAATTCCCGCAGGTCTGCTCGCCGAGCAGGGCGAGCTGCTCGGTGAGCAGGGCTACTCACGACGAGCAGCGCCCTGCTCGGCGAGCAGGCCTCTGGCGGCCTGCTCGGCGAGCAGGCACAGTGCCTGGGCGGTGCCTGGGCAGTGCCTGGGAGGTGCCTGGGCAGTGCCTGGGCTGCTCGCCGAGCAGCGCCCGGGCTGCGCGCCGATGCTCAATTCGCCGAGCGACTACCGGGGGTCCCCGAGACTCGATTTTTGCCTGAAATTGATCATGTTTTAACCTGCACACGCACATAAACTCCAAACAACATTAGTCCAAGGGCTAAATTGACCCGCCAATCGCTTATTTGAGCAAACGCTTCGTTTGGTGCGACTTTTGACGGATCAATTAGCTTCAAAAGATAACGGAATTATAATATGCATGCCATTTTGGCCGTATTTGCCTAAATTGATCATAAAACGAGCCTAAACAACGAAAAGTAAATAAAACATTTCCAATTTCTAACTAACTCACACAAAAGCATTTAAATGCGAGAATTGCTCGCTTATTAACTAAATAACGCTAAAACCCGTCCTAAAACCGTACCCAAAGATAGGGGTTTTTGACCCCTATCACCGGTCGTTATTGTGAGTTCTTCTAGGATGAGACGAATATCTCGGGTACTCGTGTCGTGCTTCTCCTCTATCGCTCTTAGAGACTCTGTGATATGCTTCACATTGCCTTGTAGTGTCTCAACTCGTTGGTCCATGGATCCGGTGGCTTCGTTTGTGATACGTGGTTGAACCATTTCCGAGAAGAAGTCTCCGGGAAGGAAAACAACTCGGCTCTGATACCAACTGATGTAGATTGAAATCGGCTGAATGTTTTAATCGTAAACCAATGATAGGGGCATTTTGTCCCTATCTTTTAGCATGAATTACGGTCTAATTATGGGCTAAATAAGTAAGTTTAGTTACAAAAATAATGTTCTTTCATAAAACAACAAAATAAAAATAAGTTTTGTGCTTTTGATGTATTTTCTTTGTTTTTAGTTAAATAAACGACAAACTAACTCGGCCGTCGAGAATTGTATTTCGCAGGTACAAGAAAAGGAGTAAAATCCACCACCCACACGGGGCGTCCCTATCAGTACGCGGGGCGTATAGGAGTAATTCTGCAAATAAAGTTTTAGGAGCTTATTTACACGGGGCGTGCCCCTTTCCACGCGGAGCGTATCCCGAACCATGCGAGGCGCCAAAGGCATAAATCAAGCAATTAACTTCAGAGGCTCAATCACGCGGGGCGTACTCCAACATACGCGGGGCGTGGCTATGATAAAACAGTCTGAATCTGAAGCACTCGCAGTCAATTATCATGGAATGGGCACCACGCGGGGCGTGCCCATGACATCAGGCCTGAAATCTGATCCGCACACAGTCAATTATCAACAGAGTAGGTGATCTACGCGGGGCGTGTACCTAGCTACGCGGGGCGTGGTCCGAATTACAAGACTGAACCTGATCCGTTTGCAGAAAACGTCAACGGAATGGGCACCATGCGGGGCGTGCTCTAGGGAATTCGGAATTTATGCAACTTGTGTATTTACAATTTTACCCCCGAGTTTGTATATAAGTAGGAGTGATTAGCACTCATTTCATTATTCAGTTTTCCATGTATTAGAGTTCCTCACACCTTGAGAGCTTGTACGATCTTCCCGTCACTCCGTCGAAGTTTCGCTCCATCCGCATTCACCAAGCTCGAGAGTTTCGCCTCCAAGCCCTAGAGACGACTTTGAGTCCGGTTAGCTAGTCTTAAGGGCCAATTCTTCTTCCCTTTCTACTTGTTAATTAGCATGTACTCTTTCTAAGTACTAGGCTTGGTTGTATCCCATATTTTCGTATTCCACATTTATAACATATGATTTACGATTCCGTTTTCTATACGTGTTAATGTTTATTACTTGCTTTGATACTTATAATTGATTATTGTGTAGGTCGATTACGAGCTCCGAAACCTATTAGAAACCATATAGGTGCTGCCTTACCGGAGTTGACAAACGGAAAACCGTAGGAATTGACAAGCCACGGAACTTATGTGCCCTAGTTTCTGATCCTAAGAATTAGAGTCGCCTTAATAGGGAATCACGATTCTAAGAACTTCACGGAGTTGACCGGTCTATTCAGTAGTCGTCTTTGCAAGAGTAAAATTGTTAATCGTGTATATATTTCGTGTTGTTTATCATAGGTTATAACTTATCATCACCCGCATCATTCAAAAAGGGCTCGAAACACATGAAAACTATCTCACCCTAGATTAGGAGTAGTTTGTAGTTGTCACCCCAACCAACTAAAGTACTCACAGCTTAGATAACAACTAAAACCGAGTAGTTTAATACTTGTCGTTATAAATCTCGTGGATTCGATACCCGGTCTTAATCGGATTATTACTTGATACGACGGGGTACACTTGCCCCTACGTTGTAGCATCTAGTAGAGTCGGAAGCACCTAGAAAGATCATATATATAGCCATAGCACACACATAAAGTCATACATTTTTACCGCTCTACTCGAGTCTCCATCACGTTTTTGGCGCCGTTGCCGAGGTTTTATAATTTCGCGCAATATTAGACCAAAACATTTTAGTGTTAGTCTAAACATTATCCTTGTATAAATTGTTTATATACACTTTTACTAACAACATTTTTTCTTGTTAATACTTTCTTTGTTTATGCACACCCGATCTCGAAGTGATACTCTTATTCCTATTGATTTTGAAATTGAACGAACTCTTTGTAGGATTCAAAGAGGAAAGATGGCCAACGCCAACAACGAAACCATCCCACCGGTTAACAACGCCCCGAATGGGGGAGGAAACGATACCCGAACAATGATGGAGATCCTAGCTCCACATCGATCGCAAAATCGCAACGGAATCGTCTTAGTCTAAACATTATCCTTGTATAAATTGTTTATATACACTTTTACTAACAACATTTTTTCTTGTTAATACTTTATTTGTTTATGCACACCCGATCTCGAAGTGATACTCTTATTCCTATTGATTTTGAAATTGAACGAACTCTTTGTAGGATTCGAAGAGGAAAGATGGCCAATGCCAACAACGAAACCAACCCACTAGTGAACAACGCCCCAAATGGGGGAGGAAACGTTACCCGAACAATGATGGAGATCCTAGCTCCACATCGATCGCAACGGAATCGTCGCCCCCGCCATCCCGGCCAACACATATGAAATGATCCAGTTGATCCAACAACTCGGTCAATTCGGAGGAGAACTTCATGAGAATCCTAACAAACACCTTGATAAATTTCTTATGTGTGCCGATACTTCTCGACAAAATGCTGTCCCGGTTGAGGCCGTACGTCTAAAACTTTTTCCTTTCTCTTTGACAGGCCAAGCGTTGGAATGGTTGCACTCATTGGAAGCCGGTACTATCACGTCATGGGTCGAGCTCGAAAAGGAGTTCCTCTCCTATTACTTTCCACCTTGCGAGACGGTGAAGTTGCGCAATGATATCACTTCCTTTCGGTAACTCGAATACGAAACCCTTCATGCGGCTTGGGCGAGGTTCCGAAAATTGCTTCGAAGTTGCCCACACCACGACATTCCCAAGCACAATCTGGTAAGTACTTTCTATCACGGTTTAACGCCTACTAATCGTGCTACCGTGGATTCCGCAGCAGGTGGGGACCTGTTCAGGAAATCAGCAAGCGAAGCATACGAGCTCATCCACGAGCTCGTGAGAAAAATCGTTCAGTGGCAAGAAGATCGGCTTGCCGGACTTCCGAGACATCAAGCGTTCGCCATGGCAAAAGAGGCTCCAACGGGATCCATGGTTGAGATGAACAAGAAACTCGACGCTTTAATAGCACACTTAAGCCTCAAAAACACAGCACAAGTCCTGATGTGCTCACATTGCGGTGGTGACCACCATGGTCAAGGCTGCCAAGCCGGAAGCCCTTTTACCGGTGATGCTGAGAGCGTAAGTTATGTAGGGGGGCAACCAAGGTACGATTCTAATTATAACTCCTACCATAACTCGAATGCTTATCACCACCGTAATAATAATAACAACGGATGGAGGCCTCAACACCAACACCCGAATTTGTCTTATGGCAACAATCAGAATATGTTGAAGCCCCTATCCGGATTCCATAATGAATACAAGGAGCAAGGTTTGGGCCAATTCCGCAATGGCCAAGGAGGACAAACTTCTCAACCTCCTAGCAACACGCAAGATTCTACGGTAATTAATCTTCTTAAAGAAATATCTTCCCGTCTTGCTGACAATGAGGCTTTTTACAGATATTTGGGACATCAAGTGGCCCAACTGAATCGCCAACAACAAGAGAGACAACATGGGTCTCTCCCAAACCCGAGGTCTGAGAATCGGGAAACCGCACAAGTGGTTACACTCTGTAGTGGTAAGGGTTTGGAACCACCGGTTCCAAAGGCGATTCCAACCGCTCCAAAGGCAAGTGACGAACCGGAAGTGGTAAGCAACCCCAGTTCGGATTCAAAACCCACGACTTCCTCGGATACAAATAAAGATGTTTGTGATCCAATTGGTACTTACGTACTGAAGCTCCCTTTTTCGCAACGACTTAGAAAGGAAAAATTGGATCACCAATATGGCAAATTTCTGGAAATCTTTAAGAAACTTCACATTAACATCCCATTTGCTGAGGCATTGGAACAAATGCCCACCTATGCAAAGTTTCTTAAAGAAATCCTCGCCAAAAAGAGGAAGTTAGAGCATAATGAAACGGTAGAGCTAACGGAGGAATGCTCCGCTATTATAACGAATAAACTCCCGCCTAAACTCAAAGATTTAGGAAGTTTTTCTATTCCATGCGCAATTTGTAACACTGAGTTTAGTAGAGCCTTATGTGATTTAGGCGCTAGTATAAATCTAATGCCTTTGTCTTTTTTCAGGAAGCTCGGCTTGGGAGAGACAAAGCCTACTAATATAATGCTTCAATTGGCCGATAGATCAATTGCTCGGCCAAGAGGAGTTGTGGAGGACGTCTTAGTGAAAGTGGACAAGTTCATTTTTCCCGCCGATTTTGTAGTGCTCGACATGGAGGAAGACGATTCGGTACCCATCCTCCTAGGACGACCATTTCTTGCAACAGGTAGGACTCTCATCAATGTCCATGAGGGTAAGCTCATACTACGGTTGCAAGATGAAGAGGTAGAGTTCAACGTGTACAACTCCATGAAATTCCCTTCTCACACTATGGAGGATTGTAACTTTTTAAATTCCGTGGATTCTATTGATCTGTTTGTTGAGGATTTTTGTGATAGGTCTTCCACGGAAACCTTTTCGGGTCCCAATGGTAATGAGCACTTGGATGAGGAGTCATTGAACAAACCATTTGAATACTCATCCGAGATGGAGCAATGTTTGCTGGCAAGGAGTCGGTTCGAGGGTTTGGGCCGGGATAGCAAATCAAAGCCTAAGTCGTCTCTAAGAACCCCAGACTTTGGAACTTAAACCCTTGCCTCCTAATTTAAAATATGTGTTTTTTCAACCTCCTAATTTCTTACCCGTTGTTATATCTTCACTTTTGACAGTGGAAATGGAGGAAGCATTGATCGCGGTGTTACAAAAATATAAAGGCGCATTTGGATGGACCATTCATAACATCAAAGGGATTAGCCCCACCATTTGCAGACACCGCATCTTTATGGAGGACGAAGTCAAACCCTCCGTGCAACCGCAACGACGACTCAACCCAAACATGAAAGAGGTAGTAAAGGCCGAGGTAATCAAACTCCTCGATGCAGGTATAATCTTTCCTATCTCCGATAGTCCATGGGTTAGTCCGGTTCAATGCGTTCCCAAAAAAAGGGGCACTACGGTAACGGATAATGATCAAGGGGAATTAATTCCCACAAGAAAAGTGACGGGGTGGCGAGTATGCATTGATTATAGGAAACTTAATGAAGCCACCCGAAAGGATCATTTTCCCTTACCGTTCATTGACCAAATGTTGGAAAGAATGGCGGGACATAAATTCTTTTGTACCCTCGATGGCCTATCCGGCTATATGCAAATCCCCGTTGATCCCTCGGATCAAAAAAAGACGACATTCACTTGTCCCTATGGGACATTTGCATATAGACGAATGCCATTTGGGCTTTGTAACGCCCCCGCCACCTTTCAACGGTTCATGACGGCTATCTTCTCCGAAATGATTAAGGATTTCATGGAAGTCTTCATGGATGATTTTTCGGATTTTGGGTCGTCCTTTGAAATCTGCTTAAACAATCTTGACAAGGTCCTTCAACGATGCGAGGACACTAATCTCGCTCTTAGTTGGGAAAAGTGTCAGTTTATGGTTCAAGATTGTATCGTGCTAGGACACAAAGTGTCCGGGGAGGGAATCGCGGTCGATCCGGCCAAGATTGAGGTAATTGAAAAATTGCCTTCACCAATCAACGTAAAAGGGATTCAGAGTTTCTTAGGTCACGCGGGTTTCTATTGGAGATTCATTAAGGATTTTTTGAAAATAGCAACCCCCTTGACCCAACTCCTCTAAAGGATGCGGAATTTAGTTTTTCTTCCGAATGTCTAATCGCATTTAACATGCTTAAGGAAAAGCTAGTTAACGCACCCATTATGGTGAAACCCGATTTGAATCTCCCCTTTGAACTAATGTGCGATGCGAGTGATTTGGCAGTAGGTGCTTGTTTGGGCCAACGGGTGGATAAAATTTTCCGCCCAATTCTCTATGCGAGCAGAACTCTTAACGAGGCCCAACAAAACTATTCCATTACGGAAAAAGAGATGCTTGCGGTAGTTTTTGCTTTCGATAAATTTCGATCATATCTTGTGTTATAAAAAATTATCGTATACACTGACCATGCAGCTCTTAAGTACTTAATGACTAAGCAGGACGCCAAACCTCGGTTGATACGATGGATCCTCCTCCTCCAAGAGTTCGACATCGAAATAAAAGATAAAAAAGGAGTGGAGAATGTTGTGGCCGATCATCTTTCCCGGTTGCAAAATGAGAAAACCGAATCTTCGGAACCTGTGGAGATCAAAGAGACCTTTCCCGATGAGACACTTTACACGGTAACACCTCTACCTTGGTATGCCGACATGGCAAACTACAAGGTCGGTAATGTTCTTCCCCCACACCTTAGCTACGAGCAGCGTAAGAAGTTCTTTCACGATGCTAAGAATTATTTTTGGGAAGAACCCTTTTTGTTTAAATCTTGTTCTGACAATATTATTCGTAGGTGCATACCGGAGGAAGAGGTTAATCACGTATTACACATGTGTCACACCCAAGAGCCAGGGGGCCATTTTGGCCCGAGTCGAACCATGGCCAAAGTCTTGCAATGCGGCTTTTATTGGCCCACCATGTCCAAGGATTCCCAAGACTTCGTCAAATCATGCGACGCTTGTCAACGGAGCGGGAACATCTCCCGAAAACATGAAATGCTCCAACAGGGAAGCCTAGTTTGTGAACTTTTTGATGTTTGGGGGATAGACTTCATGGGACCTTTCGCTAAGTCGCATAACGACGCCTACATTCTCGTGGCGGTTGACTATGTCTCCAAGTGGGTGGAGGCTGTTGCCTTACCTTCAAACGACTCTAGGGTGGTAGTACAATTTCTAAAGAAAAACATCTTTACTCGGTTCAGGACCCCTCGGGCTATCATTAGCGATGGGGGTTCCCACTTTTGCAACCGTCAATTTGATCAGCTCCTACATAAATACGGGGTTGCACACAGAGTATCTGTTGGGGTTTAGTGTCCTATAGACAATTGTTCTAGGATACAAACTTAATGTAAATGAATTGTTCTTTATATCATTTGTTTAATGAGATATATGTTTTATAACTATATAAAGGCAATCCCTTTTAAGCACTAAATAAAGTCCAATAAAAGAAAATCCGTAAGTTTATTTAAAGTGATTATAAAGTGTTCATACAAGCATGAAGTGAGACAAAACTTTATAGTAAACTGATAAACTTAAAACCACCCCAAGTCAAGTGATATGTTTGGGATTGACATATCACTGTTGAGACTTGTATGTAACAATGTCTTCTGTCCGACAGAAAGCTGATCTCACAAGCTTCATATATACAGATATCTAGACAGTTACATAGATCCGATGAAACGTTGTTCATTAGGATTGGGGATCCGATTTGAGATAACAGGATGGGTAGATTCATCCTTGTCACCTGTTCATCTCATTGGTATAAGAGTAAGAAATACAGATTTCACTTAACCTATCTTTTTGAGTTGACTCGGCCTGTACAAGTAAAATGAACGACTCGCTATATGTGACTTGACATCACCCATAGTCATAAGATTCAGTTCAAGGATGTAGTTGATAAAAGATCGAATTATACTGTAACTAATACGGAAAGGTTAACGACAGAATCAACCTGTCTTCTTATAGCTCTGGGGGAATGATTACGGACTTGCTAATCACATACTCTGTACATCATTCCGTTATGCAAAGATTAAATATAATTCTTTGAAAATTAATTTAATAACGTTGCATACGGCTAGAAGCAATAAGAACCTAATGGGTCACACATAAGACTTGGAACCTAAAAGAGAGATAGATGTTAATTAATTGATAGAAGCCCAATTGAGCCCAATAAGGCCCATGGACATAAGGGGGTCGAAATTCATGTAGTGATATACATGAATAATTAATTTGATTTTGTTAATCCTAATTAGATTAGGAATATGAATTAGATTAATTAAGAGATAATTAAGTTAGGAGTTTTAATTAGATTAATATACTCCTATTAGTATCCAATAGGGTTATTATTATTATTCTTAATATATTAGATATATAGTGAGATAATAATTAGGAATTCTATTCCGAATGGAATTACTATTCAGTAACCTAATTCTATCTAACTAGGGATTAGATACAAGAGATTATAAATACCCCTTCCCTTGAGATTTTCGAAATCCAAGCAAGCCATACCCTACTTGTGATTTTCGAAATTCACTTAGTCCAAGAGAGAGAAAATTCGACACCCCTAGTTCGAGGACGAGATTTCTCTACGGCTTCGTTTGATCAATTGATTTTCATCTATTTCTTTAATCCTTGATCTTGTGTTGATTAATTAGAGGCAATCTACTTTGGTTGCTATTCAACGGTTGATACTAAATTAACCTTCCCGTGTTTTATTTCGTGTTTGGGAACTCGAAGAAGAAAAACAAACAAAAGGGAGAAATTCGTTTTACTACTCCTACATCAGGTCAGTTCACGATTTCACGGATTCCCGGAGATTGAACCGTCGGATCGTCGCGATTTTTGGACAGGAGCTTCTAGACATATTCTTCCACGTTTCCACTGAATGGATTGTCGTTCGGAGGTCTGAAAGGTCTGTTTCGGATAGGGGCAGATTGGTAGATAGTTTCTATCTCTTTTGAAGTTGTGGGCACTTCGTTTGCAACGGTAGATAGAACTTCTAAAAGGTATTTCTTCTTATCCTTCTTTATATGAAATAACGGTTAACGGATCTTGTGGTTAAATGGAAATAGGTTAAATTTTTATATTTCCGCTGCTATGCCTTAGCCTAATTTCCAACAGTGGTATCAGAGCCATCGTTAAATCCGTTATTTCATATATGAAAATTTAGAAGTTTTCAATAGGATTGAATAAATATTTATAGTTAGGATTAATTAACAAATTGTTTTGATTAATTAATTCTAAAGATAAATAAGTTTTAATTAATTGTTAATTAAAACAGATTATGCGTATGTTCCTAATTTGTTTAAAAGTTTGTTTTGCCAATTTGTAAATTAAAATGTTAAATGAATTAAAATCAAAATAATTGGGACGTGCATAATTAAAGTTTTGTATAGTTATATTAATCTAAAGATTAATATAAAAGATACGAAACTATTAGAAGTAAAATTGGATGAAAGTTAATTGATAAGTTAATGTGATTAACATAAATATTACATAAGCTAGTTATGTAATCAACCAATTAAATTTATTTAATTGAGTCTGTGCATGTTTGGAGTTATGGACATATTTGGACCCTCTTTAGTCTTTTGGTATTTTTGAAATAGGGCATGCGAGTCCTGCCTTTTTACTATCTATTGTAATTTCTCCTCTCATTTGATTCCCTTCAATTCAATTGAAGTTTTCTTTAGTAGTATAGAAATTAATATGTAATTTCAAGGCGCCATGGAGAAGACGGAGGACCTAAAGAGAAATATGTAATAGTTAGTATTTCCTTAGGTTTGCCCTTTTATTCCGTCTCTGGCTCGACGGAATAATTTAGATGATATGTCCATAACGCTAATGTATGTGAATGTATGTGTCTGATGTATGCTAAAGCAAATCAAGACTAAGTTAGATTATGAGACCTAAAATAAAATCTCTCATTAAAAAGTTAAGTAAATAAACAAGTTATTAAAATCGGTTGCCCGTCCCTAATATTATAATTCAGCCGGCAGTGCTGAGGGCCTTTGGGTTGTTGAGTAAACTCAAGCTCGGTGTCCTTTCGGTAACACCTGAATTATCGAAAATCATTTTTCATGAATATGGGGTAATACTTAAATTAGATTATGATAATTGGATGAGTAAACTCATGTTGTCATAAACTAATGGGCAAGACGGTTGGGATTAATATGAATAGCATATTTGTTACTAATGTGGTTAGTAACCCAATAACCTAGGAATCACATTAAAGATGTGATTGATTACATGAATCTACCTAATGAATGAGACTAGCTTGTTGAGTAAACTCAAGGCAAAATCTCAGGAGTTAGGATCCTAGCTCACTAAAGGATTTGTGAAATTCTTCGAATTAATATGGAGGGCTATTAATTTGGCAAAATAATGGGAGCAATCTAAAATAAACTAAAAGGCCTATAATTTTAGATTGATATACTTTAAGCAAATGAATGACATACGTTTACTCTTTCTCACTCTCAGGTTTAATTAAACCCACTCTTATAATCATGACTAAAACCAATCTGCAAAACATTCTTACCGATAACAAATTGAATGGTTCAAACTTCACTGACTGGTTTCGTAACCTCAAAATTGTTTTGAAGTTCGATAAAATAGGGTATGTACTTGATACATCGATACCCCCTCTCCCTGCTGATGATGCTCCTATTGAGGAAATTGATGCTTACCAGAAGCATAAGGCTGATGATGATCATACCGGATGCATCATACTTGCATCGATGACACCGGAATTACAAAGGCAACATGAGGAAATGGATTCCTATTCCATCATCATGCACCTAAAGGAATTGTTTGGGAAACAAACCAGGTGCGAACGCTACGAGATATCCAAGTTGCTATATCGTAGTAGGATGCAAGAGGGCACATCTGTCATGACACATTGTGTCAAGATGATTGGCTACATTACCAAACTTTCTAGTATTGGATTTGCGATGGATAACGAATTAAGTATAGACTTAATTCTTCAATCCCTCCCAGAAAGTTATTCACAGTTCATTATGAACTATCAGATGAATGACTTGCAAACCTCTCTTGAAGAGCTTGCAAATATGCTCAAGTCAGTTGAGCCCAATATGAAGAAAGACAAAGCCATACCGGATCTTGTCATTGAGGGATCAAAGAAAAGGAAAGGGAGCTATCCCAATCCTAATTATCCCAAGAAAGGTAAGAAAGCCGTGCCCTACAAAGCTAAGGGAAAGGAAGTGAAGAAGCCCAAAGGAGAGTGCCACTTCTGTGGTAAAGACGGGCATTGGAAAAGAAACTGTTGGTGTACCTAGCCTTCCACAAAAGGGGAAGAAGCTGGGACTTCAACATCTGGTATGTTTTATATTGAAATTTCACAGGAATATCTAGAAATATTATTTCTATTAACCGCCTTGTTGACGATGGCTTTTCATATTTCAATAAAAGACAAGAGTTGCAATTTTTATAAAGATTCGATCTTTTATTTTTCAGGAATATCACAAAATGGGATTTATGTGTTAGATGACAAAATTCCTGTTTTTGCAATTGATACCAAAAGACATAAGCTAGATAATTCAACTTACTTATGGCATTGTCGTTTAGGCCATATAAACAAGAGACGCATGCTAAAGCTACATTCAGATGGGCTTATAGATCCAATCGATCCCGAATCATTGGAAACATGCGAATCATGTTTAAAAGGTAAAATGACAAAGACACCCTTTAGCAATAAAGGTGAGCGTGTATCAGACACTCTAGGACTCATTCATTCAAATGTATGTGGTCCTATGTCAGTCCAAGCAAGAGGAGGATTCAGATTCTTCATAAGCTTCATAGATGACCATACCCGATATGGTTACATCTACTTGATGAAGCACAAGTCAGAAGCTTTTGAGAAATTCAAATGCTTCAAGAATGAAGTAGAAAATCAATTAGGAAAGAAAATAAAGACGCTTCGATCTGATCGAGGTGGCGAATATCTTTCAGATGATTTTCTGAATTATCTAATTGAATGTGGGATATGCTCACAATGGACACCTCCCTATACACCACAACACAATGGTGTGTCCGAGAGGAGAAACCGTACCCTATTAGATATGGTACGATCCATGATGAGCATGGCCTTACTTCCAAAGACGTTTTGGGGCTATGTTTTAGAAACTGGCCTCTTCACCCTAAATCGAGTACCAACTAAATCTGCTAGTTCCACACCATATGAATTGTTCGTTGGTAGGAAACCCGTGTTTTCATTTATGAGAATATGGGGTTGTTCAGCCTTTGTCAAACGCATTGCGTCCGACAAACTAGATTCGAAATCTGATAAATGTTTCTTCATTGGATACCCTAAGGAAACTATGGGATATTACTTCTATCATCCAGATGATTAGAAAGTAATCGTATCCAAGCACGCAACCTTCTTAGAGAAAGAGTTTCTCGAAGAAACACAAAAGGGAAGCATGATTGAACTTGACGAAGTTCAAGAAGAAGAAACACCGACTGAAACAACAGAGGCGGTTGAGGTACCCGAAGGAGTCCCATTAGATGAGACTCCAATGCCACCTATTCATAGATCACAAAGAGTTCGTGAACTCCCAGTTAGATATGCTTTTCTAGTGGGAGATGATAATGAGGTTCCGGTGTTAGACGACAAACCCGAAAACTACGAAGAGGCTCTTACTAGTCCAGATTCTAAAGCATGGCTTGAGGCCATGGATTCTGAAATGGATTCCATGTATACTAACCAAGTGTGGACTTTGGTTGATCCACCCGAAGGGATAATACCCATTGGGTGCAGGTGGATCTTCAAAAAGAAGACAGACATGGATGGAAAGGTTAGCACCTACAAAGCTAGGTTAATAGCGAAAGGATATCGTTAGAAGCAAGGAATTGATTATGACGAAACTTTGTCTCTTGTGGCTATGTCCAAATCAATCAGAATCATGTTTGCAATTGCCGCTCACTACGATTATGAGATTTGGCAAATGGATGTGAAAACAGCTTTCCTAAACGGAAACCTGGCTTTAGTCCAAGTGGGAGTATGTTGTTGTTTAGTGTCCTATGGACAATTGTTCTAGGATACAAACTTAATGTAAATGAATTGTTCTTTATATCATTTGTTTAATGAGATATATGTTTTATAACTATATAAAGGCAATCCCTTTTAAGCACTAAATAAAGTCTAATAAAAGGAAATCCGTAAGTTTATTTAAAGTGATTATAAAGTGTTCATACAAGCATGAAGTGAGACAAAACTTTATAGTAAACTGATAAACTTAAAACCACCCCAAGTCAAGTGATATGTTTGGGATTGACATATCACTGTTGAGACTTGTATGTAACAATGTCTTCTGTCCGACAGAAAGCTGATCTTACAAGCTTCATATATACAAACATCTAGACAGTTACATAGATCCGATGAAACGTCGTTCATTAGGATTGGGGATCCGTTTTGAGATAACAGGATGGGTAGATTCATCCTTGTCACCTGTTCATCTCATTGGTATTAATAGGTATAACTAATCCTCAGACTCAAAGGAATATTAATTGGTATTCTGGACTACGGAATGTGATGCTTTGACTCTGGTGTAACACGATCCTTAACAGAGATGACTATGTGGTGTGAACAGTAGACGTTGGGTATCACAGGAAGTAATTGCGGAGTCGTTATCTATTGGATTGAGCATTTATCACTCCCGATAAATGGGAGATACATCCATGGATCGCTTGTGGAAGACTCGACTTTAAATCCTTGCAAGGTGATAGCTTAAGAGTAAGAAATACAGATTTCACTTAACCTATCTTTTTGAGTTGACTCGGCCTGTACAAGTAAAATGAACGTCACGCTATATGTGACTTGACATCACCCATAGTCATAAGATTCAGTTCAAGGATGTAGTTGATAAAAGATCGAATTATACTGTAACTAATACGGAAAGGTTAACGACAGAATCAACCTGTCTTCTTATAGCTCTGGGGGAATGATTACGGACTTGCTAATCACATACTCTGTACATCATTCCGTTATGCAAAGATTAAATATAATTCTTTGAAAATTAATTTAATAACGTTGCATACGGCTAGAAGCAATAAGAACCTAATGGATCACACATAAGACTTAGAACCTAAAAGAGAGATAGATATTAATTAATTGATAGAAGCCCAATTGAGCCCAATAAGGCCCATGGACATAAGGGGGTCGAAATTCATGTAGTGATATACATGAATAATTAATTTGATTTTGTTAATCCTAATTAGATTAGGAATATGAATTAGATTAATTAAGAGATAATTAAGTTAGGAGTTTTAATTAGATTAATATACTCCTATTATTATCCAATAAGGTTATTATTATTATTATTAATATATTAGATATATAGTGAGATAATAATTAGGAATTCTATTCCGAATGGAATTCCTATTCAGTAACCTAATTCTATCTAACTAGGGATTAGATACAAGAGATTATAAATACCCCTTCCCTTGAGATTTTCGAAATCCAAGTAAGCCATACCCTACTTGTGATTTTCGAAATTCACCTAGTCCAAGAGAGAGAAAATTCGACACCCCTAGTTCGAGGACGAGATTTCTCTACGGCTTCGTTTGATCAATTGATTTTCATCTATTTCTTTAATCCTTGATCTTGTGTTGATTAATTAGAGGAAATCTACTTTGGTTGCTATTCAACGGTTGATACTAAATTAATCTTCTCGTGTTTTATTTCGTGTTTGGGAACTCGAAGAAGAAAAACAAACAAAAGGGAGAAATTCGTTTTACTACTCTTACATCAGGTCAGTTAACAATTTCGCGGATTCTCGGAGATTGAACCGTCGGATCGTCGCGATTTTTGGACAGGAGCTTCTAGACATATTCTTCCACGTTTCCACCGAAGGGATTGCCGTTTGGAGGTCTGGAAGGTCTGTTTCGGATAGGGGAAGATTGGTAGACAGTTTCTATCTTTTTTGAAGTTGTGGGCACTTCGTTTGCAACGGTAGATAGAACTTCTAAAATGTATTTCTTCTTATCCTTCTTTATATGAAATAACGGTTAATGGATCTTGTGGTTAAATGGAAATAGGTTAAATTTTTATATTTCCGCTGCTATACCTTAGCCTAATTTCAAACAGTATCCACACCTTACCACCCGCAAACTAGTGGGCAAGTTGAGGTTTCTAACCGAGAATTAAAACGTATTTTGGAAAACACGGTTAGCACCTCTAGTAAAGACTGGAGCCTAAAGCTCGATGACGCTCTTTGGGCCTACCGTACGGCGTTTAAAACGCCCATCGGAATGTCCCCTTATCGCTTAGTTTTCAGAAAATCATGCCATTTACCGGTGGAATTGGAGCATAAGGCTTATTGGGCTCTGAAATTTTTAAATTTTGATGTGCAGGTTGCAGGTGAACAACGTCTCCTTCAACTCAATGTCCTTGATGAACTTCGCCTAGGGTCGTACGAAAACGCCAAACTTTACAAGGAGCGTACAAAGAGATGGCACGACAAGCACATGCAAACTCGGGAATTCAACAAGGGAGACCAAGTTCTCCTCTACAACTCCCGCCTCCGTTTGTTCCCCGGTGTCGCACCCTGGCTTCTGGTTTTTTACGCAGGTCGGGGTGCGTGGCCGGCTCGATCTGCCTTTCTCGTGTTTTAAAGTTTCGAGTCGCCACTAATCATCAGTTGGAAATACGTATGCGGGAGTGATTGGTCGCCCTATCTGTTTGGATTGACTCTGTGTAGTTTGGTTTTGGTAAGGACGGTCGTCGGAGAGATTCAAAGTTCGTTTTTCCGGTTACGTGTAAGGAAGAGATGTGATCTCACCCTACCCCGCCCGACGTATCGGTACTATGGTGATATTACGTGTTTGCTATTTGTTTTGCTTTGAATTGTCAATATTTGGGGGCTTATTTGGTTTAGTATTGAATTCTACTGACGTTTTCACATCGATTAGAATTAGTTTGGTTATAAATTCGAATGATGTTTTCACATCAATCCGAATTAATTTAGTTATGAATTCGGATGACGTTTTCACATCGATCCGAACTAATTTGGTTATAGATTCGGACGACGTTTTCACATCGATCCAACCTAATTTAATTATGAATTCGGATGACGTTTTCACATCGATCCGAACTAATTTGGTTATAGATTCGGATGAAGTTTTCACATCGATCCGAATTGATATGGTTACGAATTTGAATGACGTTTTCTCATCGATTCAAATTGATTTGGTTTATGAATTTGGATGACGTTTTCATATCGATCCGAACTAATTTGGTTATAGATTCAGATGACGTTTTCACATCGATCCGAACTAATTTGGTGAGATGCCTCTTTTCTCATCTTTTCATCTTTCAAGAAATCTCCCAACTGAGCAATCTTCTTATTCAAGCCTTGGGGACCCGTTCTTTGAGCTCTATCTTGTCTTTTCTCAATTCCTTGTGTCTGATTATCTGTGATTTCAGACACTATGAAATTTTCACTTTTGAGGGGTAACTAGAGACTTGAAATAGCTCAGTCAGATCAATGGTTTTTTTTCAACAGTTTCAATGCCACCTCCAACATTTCAACCATATGATAATGGGTTTTGTTAGCCCTTTTCCTCTATTATGGGCATTGGCACCATTCTCCGCCTGCTTTTGATTCAAATTCCTTCCCTCTGAAATATTGAGCATGTACAATTTCACGGGACTCGCCACGGGAGTTTGTATATTTGAGGCTTGAGATGCCTCTCCACTTGTTTGTCTGCTTTCTAGCAAATCTTCCAACTGAGTAGTCTGTTTCTTCAACCATGGGAGACCCATTCTTTCAAACCCTTGTCTTTTTTTTCAATTTTCGGTTCTTAATAATCCGTGATTTATGACTTTCTCGGATTATCTTTTGAATAAGCCAAATGGATGGACCTTTTTGAAAATGCTTTATTATTTTTATCATGTTTTTTTTTGTTTTTTTAGAAAGACGCAAAAATATGTAAATATATGAGATGTAAGAAATTTTTTTTTTTTTTGTTCCTCAAGATTTTATTTTCATTAAAACGAAGAATGAAATATGTTTTGTGAAATGCATGAGTATGCTATATGTAATGTCATGTGTAACACGATGTAGAAATGTGAAAGTGGAATGATAGTGCATGGAAGGCGTAAGTGACACGTGGATGTTTATATGTGTATGGTAATACGCAACATACTATGCGATGTTATGGGATATTGACATAATGATATGAGAGGTGACACAGAAGGTTTCTATCTTGAATATTGTGGAATCATGAGACTTGATAGTGGAGAATTGAACACAAAGGTTTCTATTTAAAATAGAAAAATAAAAATTTATGAAAAATATGTCTAAAGGAACCTAAGAAGAGTGCAACTATACGCAATGTGATATGAATGTATGATATGAAAATCGTATGAACGAAGAGTCATAATGACATGCGATGATATGATATGAAGATGCATTGAGAGAAAATATGACGAATAACGCGGGTTGTAATATGATGATTTATGATATGGATGAATACCTAAACGGAGCTAGATTACTGAAAACATTTTATGAGATGAAATGTTAATTATGCACCTAAACTAATGAAGGTATGTACATGTATTATTTTTTTAAGATAGAATTAAAATACCGAGAGATTGTGGGGAATTATCGTGATAATAGTGAAAGTATTTGATAAGCACCTGATAATCACGTCATATATCAATAATCAGAATAATATGAATGGATGATGCAGCCCTAAAGGGTGAACCTGTACAAAACTGGCTGGTAACTATAGGGTAGCTCTTGGTTCTAGTTCTAATCGAGTGGTTACCAAATCCTTAACCCCTTAGTGTTGACAGGGAAGTCCAATTTGGTTTGAGAACGTTTCAGGACCTGTTCCCGGTTTCCCGAGTGGTATCCGTACTTTGCCTCACCTAAACTTAATAAAGGTAAGATCATAACATGATCTTTTTGTGCACAAGTGAAAGTGTGGTTTATAGCGTATGCAATATTTAGCAACAATAATTCAGTATGACAATTAATCAAAGCAATAACAAATAACATGTTGTACAACACATAATATCACTTACATAGCTAGGAAGTCCCCAGCAGAGTCACCAGCTGTCGCACCATGGCTTCCGGTTTTTTACGCAGGTCGGGGTGCGTGGCCGGCTCGATCTGCCTTTCTCGTGTTTTAAGGTTTCGAGTCGCCACCAATCATCAGTTGGAAATACGTGTGCAGGCGTGATTGGTCGCCCTATCTGTTTGGATTGACTCTGTGTAGTTTGGTTTTGGCAAGGACGGTCATCGGAGAGATTCAAAGTTCGTTTTTCCGGTTACGTGTAGGGAAGAGATGTGATCTCACCCTACCCCGCCCGACGTATCGGTACTATTGTGATATTACATGTTTTCTATTTGTTTTGCTTTGAATTGTCAATATTTGGGGGGTTATTTGGTTTAGTATTGAATTCTAATGGCGTTTTCACATCGATTAGAATTAGTTTGGTTATAAATTCGAACGATGTTTTCACATCGATCCGAATTAATTTAGTTATGAATTCGGATGACGTTTTCACATCGATCCGAACTAATTTGGTTATAGATTCAGACGACGTTTTCACATCGATCCGAACTAATTTAATTATGAATTCGGATGACGTTTTCACATCGATCCAAACTAATTTGGTTATAGATTCGGAAGACGTTTTCACATCGATCCGAATTGATATGGTTACGAATTTGAATGACGTTTTCTCATCGATTCAAATTGATTTGGTTTATGAATTCGGATGGCGTTTTCATATCGATCCGAACTAATTTGGTTATAGATTCAGATGACGTTTTCACATCGATCCGAACTAATTTGGTTATAGATTTGGATGATGTTTTCACATCGATCCGTATTGATATGGTTACAAAAATGGTAGGTAAAAGGCTGAATGAGTGATTCAAAGAAGGCCTTAGTCATTTCCCTAATCATGAGTTAGTCAGATATTTCGCCTCGAGGAATAATCAAATAAGTTCTAGAGTTTGTTTTTTTTTTGAAAAATCTTAATCTTGATAACTTCCCTAGAAACACATGTTTAACAATTGATTGATCATCTTTTTTGGTGCACAATCTTTGTTAATCTTCTGGATAGTCAAGTCATGGACTTTCATCTGAAGATTCTTCTTGTTTGTCAAAATTCTCTTTTATCCCCGGCAAATCTCAGTTCAAGTGTTCATTGGGGTGTGAAAAGCAATGAAGATCCCACTTTGATAATTATCACTTGGAATAGGAGCCACAAAAGCCCAAATATCATGCCTTGCTCATCTTCAAGAGCCGACAGTCAGAGCTCGAGTGCTAGTTATCTCTTAAGTATTCAGATCTATAGAAGCTCATATTTCTGAAGAAAGACCAGTAGAAGCTCATATTTCTAAGGCGAAATCAGTAGAAGCTCACAATTCTGAGGAGAAATCTCATGATTCTGAAATAACTGAGAGTAGGAGGTGATTCTCTTCTTATTTTGCCCATGGATACCTGATTTCTTATGCACTGTCTGATTGCCTCGATACAAGACATCTTCATCCAACATGTTAGAAGAATGCATCTTTCATACTTTGTCTCCATTTTGTTTGTTCTGAGCTTCTGTTTAACACTCTCTAGTTGAAATTCAATCTGAAAATCTGATTGCAAATTTTTCCCCCTCATAATGGGATACAATGCCCCCCAATGTGTTCAACAAACTCCAAATTTTTCTTGTGAACAAAGGAATAACTTGAACTACATTCTTCCATTCACTTTTCACGCATTCTCCAGTTATCTCACTATTTTTCGTACCCAATGGTTACATTGCTTTTATGCTTTCAGTGCTTTAGAAAAGCGTCTGGTGGTGATGTTGGGGTTTTGTGTCCTATAGTCAATTGTTGCAGGATACAAACTTATTGTAAATGAATTGTTCTTTATATCATTTGTTTTAATGAGATATATGTTTTATAACTATATAAAGGCAATCCCTTTTAAGCACTAAATGAAGTCTAATAAAAGGAAATCCGTAAGTTTGTTTAAAGTGATTATAAAGTGTTCATACAAGCATGAAGTAAGACAAAACTTTATAATAAACTAATAAACTTAAAACCACCCCAAGTCAAGTGATATATTTAGGATTGATATATCACGGTTGAGACTTGTATGTAACAATGTCTTCTGTCCGACAGCAAGCTGATCTCACAAGCTTCATATATATAGATATCTGGACAGTTACATAGATCCGATGAAACGTTGTTCATTAAGATTGGGGATCCGATTTGAGATAACAGGATGGGTAGATTCATCCTTGTCAACTGTTCATCTCATTGGTATTAATAGGTATAACTAATCCTCAGACTCAAAGGAATGTTAATTGGTCATCCTGAATTATTGAATGTGAGACTTTGATCCTGTGGTCCCACGATCCTTAACAGAGATGACTCTGGGGTGTGAACTGCAAAGGTTGGGTGTCACAGGAAGTAATTTCAGGGTAGTTATACATTGGATTGAGCATTTATCACTCCCGATTAATGGGAGATACATCCAAGGATCGCTTGTGGAAGTCTTGACTCTAAACCCTTGCAAGGTGATAGCTTAAGAGTAGAAATACTGATTTCACTTAACCTATCTTTTTGAGTTGACTCGGCCAATAACAAGTAAAACGAACGTCTCGCTATATGTGACTTGATATTACCCATAGTCATAAGATTCAGTTCAAGGATGTAGTTGATAAAGGATCGTATTATACCGTAACTAATACGGAAGGGTTAACGACAGAATCAACCTGTCTTCTTAACGGACTCTGGGGGAATGATTACGGACTTGCCAATAACATACTATGTACATCATTCCGTTATGCAAGGGATTAAATATAACTCTTGAAGAAATTAATTTAATAGGTTGCATACGGCCAGAAGTAGTAAGGACCTAATGGATCACACATAAGACTTGGAACCAAAAGAGAGATGGATATGATTAATAGATGGAAGCCCAATTGAGCCCAGTAAGGCCCAAATACAAGGAGGGGGCCGAAATTTATACGTATTAGTAAGGAATTAATTTTATTCCATTAATCCTAATTTGATTAGGATTATGAATTAAATTAATTAAGAGATAATATAATTAGGAGTTTTAATTAGATTAATATTCTCCTATTATTATCCAATTAGGTTAATTATTATTATCCTAAATATATTAGATATATAGTGAGATAATAATTACGAATCCTTTTCCGAATTGGATTCCTATTAAGTAACCTATTCCTATCTAACTAGGGTTTAGATACAAGCTAATATATATACCCCTCCCCATGTGAATTTCGACCAAGCCCTACGCCTCCCCCTTTGTGATTTTCGAAATTGCTTAGAGAGAGAGAGAAAAGAATTCCATTCCCCAAGTTCGTGGACAAGAATTAATTCGGCATTCCATCGATTGATTAATCTTATTCATCCCTCTTTCTCTTTGATCTTGTGTTGGTATATTAGAGGCAATCTATTTTGGTTGCATCTCATAACGGTTGAATTCATCTTAGCCTCACCGTATTAAACTTTGTGGTTGAAATCTCGGAGAAGAATTGTGGGCGCTTCTTTAACAACGGTAGATTGTTCATCGAAAGGTATTCCTTCTTATCCCTCTTTATATGAAATAACGATTAACGGGTCCTATGGTTAAAAGGAAGTAGGCTAAAATTTTTATATTTCCGCTGCTATACCTTAGCCTTAATTTCCTTCAGTGGTATCAGAGCCATCGTTAAATCCGTTATTTCATATATGAAAATATAGAAGTTTTCAATAGGATTGAATAAATATTTATGGTTAGGATTAATTGACAAATAGTATTGATTAATTAATTCTAAAGATAAATAAAAGTTTTGATTAATTGTTAATTAAAACTGATTATGCTTATGTTCCTAATTATTTCGGTTGATAATCATTATAACAAAATCTATTAGTTTTATAGTTAGGTTGATAAAATTAGTTTTATTAATTCTAAATGATAAAACGGAAATCTATTGTAGATTATCCTATTTCTGAAAACCGTTTTAAAATTGTTTTAGAACTGATATATATGAATATATATATATATATATATATATATATATATATTTAATATAAAAAAAAATATGACAGCAGCCCGAGTTGCGCCTCACGGCGCAACTGGCCGCTGTCACGCGGCTGCTGCCTCGCGGCAACAGCCGCGTGCGGCGCAGGGGCGCCGCTGCCGCAAGGCGGCAGCGCCCCACGTGCCCTAAGGGCTGCTGCCAATCGGCAGCAGCCCGCCCTCGGGCCCGGACCGATACCCACTTGATTTTAAAATAGGTTTAAAATAGTTTTATGTTAAATGTATATATGTTTCAGAAATTAATAGTTTTCTGTTTTGATTATCGAATGAATAATTCGTTTAAATGTTTGTTTTTACCAATATGTAAATCAAAGTGTTAAATGAATTAAAATCAAAATAAATGGGACGTGCATAATCAACGTTTTATATGGTTATATTAATCTAAGGATTAATATAAAGATACAAAACGATTAGAAGTAAAATTGGATGAAAGTTAATTTGACGAGTTAATGTGATTAACCTAAATATTACATAAGCCGGTTATGTAATCAACCAATTAAATTTATTTAATTGAGTCTATGCATGTTTGGAGTTATGGACATATTTGGACCCTCTTTTAGTCTTTTGGTATTTTTGAAATAGGGCCTGCGCGTCCTGCCTTTCTACTATCTATTGTAATTTCTCCTCTCATTTGATTCCCTTCAATTCAATTGAAGTTTTCTTATAGTAGTATAGAAATTAATATGTAATTTCAAGGCGCCATGGAGAAGACGGAGGACCTAAAGAGAAATATGTAATAGTTAGTATTTCCTTAGGTTTGGCCTCTTATTCCGTCTCTGGCTCGACAGAATAATTTAGATGATGTGTCCATAACGCCAATGTATGTGAATGTATGTATGTCTGATGTATGCTAAAGCAAATCAAGACTAAGTTAGATTATGAGACTTAAATAAAATCCCTCGTTAAAAGGTTAAGTAAATAAGCAAGTTATTAAAATCGGTTGCCCCTCCCTAATATTATAATTCAGCCGGCAATACTGGGGGCCTTTGGGTTGTTGAGCAAACTCAAGCTCGGGGTCTTATGGTAACACCTGAATTATCGAAAGTTATTCTTTCATGAATATGGGGTAATACTTAAATTAGATTATGATAATTGGATGAGCAAACTCATGTTGTCATAAACTAATGGGCAATATGGTTGGGATTAATATGAGTAACATATTAGTTACTAATGTGGTTAGTAACCCAATAACCTAGGAGTCACATTCAAGATGTGATTGATTACATGAATCTACCTAACAAATGGGACTAGCTTGTTGAGCAAACTCAAGGCGAAATCTCAGGAGTTAGGATCCTAGCTCACTAAAGGATTTGTGAAATTCTTCGAATTAATATGGAGGGTTATTAATTTGGCAAAATAGTGGGAGCAATCTGAAATAAATTAAAAGGCCTATAATTTTAGATTGTTATACTTTAAAGCAAATGAATGACATACGTTTACTCTTTCTCACTCTCAGGTTTTGTTTAAACACACACTCTTAAAATCATGACTAACACCGATCTGCGTTACATCCTTACCGATAACAAATTGAATGGTTCAAACTTCAGCGACTAGTTTCGTAACCTCAAAATTGTTTTGAAGTTCGAAAGGAAAGGGTATGTACTTGATACACCGATACCCCCTTACCCAATGGATGATGCTCCCTACCAAGAGGTTTATGCTTACTTGAAGCATAAAGCTGATGATGATCAAGTAGGGGACATCATACTGGCATCATTGACACCGGAAGTTAAAAGGCAACTGCATTCAGATATGGATGCCTCTTCCATGGTCAAGCACCTTAAAGAGCTATTTGTGATAGAAACTCGGTGCGAGCGCTTCGAAATAACCAAAGAGTTATATAAAAGCAAGATGCAGGAGGGCACATCTGTGATGGTACATTGTGCCAAGATGATCAGCCTCATAACCAAGTTTTCTAGTATTGGAGATGCGATGGACCATGAACTAAGTGAAAACTTACTTCTACAGTCCCTCCTTGAGAGCTACTCACAGTTCGTCATGAACTATCAGATGAGTGGCTTGCAAACCTCTCTTGTAGAGCTTGCACATATGCTCGAGTCAGTCGAGCCCATTATAAAAGAAAACGAGGAAATGTTGGCCCTTGCTATTGAAGGATCGAGAAAAAGGAAAGGGGTCGCTCCCGGTCCAAACCATCCTGATAAATGCAAGGGGGCTGTGCTCACCGGAACGAAGGGAAAGGAACCAAAGAAGCCCAAAGGAAAGTGTCACTATTGTGGTGATTTCGGGCATTGGAGGAGGAACTGTCTGGAGTACCTAACCTTCCACAAGAAGGCAAATAACGGTGCTTCAGCGTCTGGTATGTTCTATATTGAAATAAATACGGTTTCATTGTCTAAATCTTGGGTACTTGATACCGGATGTGGATCTCATATTTGTACAAATATGCAGGAGCTAAAACAGACTAAGGAACTAAAGAAAGGAAGCATAAACTTGCGAGTGGGAAATGGAGCAAGAGTTGCCGCCCTCGGAATTGGAGATTATGTTTTACTTTTGCCCTCTGGGCTTGTAATAGAATTAAGGAATTGTTTATACGTTCCTGAGATGTCTCGTAACATTACTTCTATTAGCCGTCTCATTGACGACGGTTTTTATATTTCAATAAAGAACAATAGTTGCAATTTTTATAAAGATTCGATCTTTTATTTTTCAGGAATATCACAAAATGGGATTTATGTGTTAGATGATAAAACTCCTGTTTTTGCAATTGATACCAAAAGACATAAGCTAGATAATTCAACTTACTTATGGCATTGTCGTTTAGGCCATATAAACAAGAGACGCATGCTAAAGCTACATTCAGATGGGCTTATAGATCCAATCGATTCTGAATCATTGGAAACATGCGAATTATGTTTAAAAGGTAAAATGACAAAGACACCATTTAGCAATAAAGGTGAGCGTGTATCAGACACTCTAGGACTCATTCATTCAGATGTATGTGGTCATATGTCAGTCTAAGCAAGAGGAGGATTCAGATACTTCATTAGCTTCATAGATGATCATACTCGCTATGGTTATATCTACTTGATGAGGCACAAATCAGAAGCCTTTGACAAGTTCAAATGCTTCAAGAATGAAGTGGAAAATCAATTAGGAAAGAAAATAAAAACACTTCGATCTGATCGAGGTGGCGAATATCTTTCTGATGATTTTCTGAATTATCTAACTGAAGGTGGGATATGCTCACAATGGACACCTCCCTATACACCACAACACAATGCTGTGTCCGAGAGGAGAAACCGTACCCTATTAGATATGGTACGATCTATGATGAGCATGGCCTTACTTCCAAAGACGTTCTGGGGCTATGCCTTAGAAACTGCCCTCTTCACCCTGAACCGAGTACCAACTAAATCCGCTGTTTCCACACCATATGAATTGTTCGTTGGTAAGAAACCCGTGTTCTCGTTCATGAGAGTATGGGGTTGTTCAGCATATGTCAAACGCGTTGCGTCCGACAAATTAGATTCTAAATCTGATAAATGTTTCTTCATTGGATATCCCAGGGAAACCATAGGGTATTACTTCTATCATCCAGATGATCAGAAAGTAATAGTATCCAAACACGCAACCTTCTTAGAGAAAGAGTTTCTCGAAGAAACACAAAAGGGAAGCGTGATTGAACTCGACGAAGTTCAAGAGGAAGAAACAACGACTGAAACAACAGAAGCGGTTGAGGTACCCGAAGAAGTCCCATTAGATGAGACTTCAGTGGCACCTATTCGTAGATCACGAAGAGTTCGTGAACTCCCAGTTAGATATGGTTTTCTAGTGGGAGATGATGACGAGATTCCCGTGTTAGACGACGAACCCGAAAACTACGAAGAGGCTCTTACTAGTCCAGATTCTAAAGCATGGCTTGAGGCCATGGATTCTGAAATGGATTCCATGTATACTAACCAAGTTTGGACTTTGGTTGATCCACTCGAAGGGATAAAACCCATTGGGTGCAGGTGGATCTTCAAAAAGAAGACTGACATGGATGGAAAGGTTAGCACCTACAAGGCTAGGTTGGTAGCGAAAGGATATTGTCAAAAACAAGGTGTTGATTATGACGAAACCTTCTCTCCCGTTGCTATGTCCAAATCAATCAGAATCATGCTTGCAATTGCCGCTCATTTTGATTATGAGATTTGGCAAATGGATGTGAAAATAGCTTTCCTAAACGGAAACCTGCTTGAGGATGTATACATGATGCAACCTGAAGGTTTCATATCAAAGGATGCAAATAAAGTTTGCAAACTTCAGAGATCTATTTATGGACTCAAGCAAGCATCTAGAAGCTGGAACAAGCGTTTTGACGAAACCATAAAACAATTTGGTTTCGAACAAAATTGCGAAGAAGCTTGCATTTACAAGAAAGCAAGTGGGAGCTCTATATCATTTCTCATACTATATGTGGACGATATACTGTTAATGGGAAATGACATTGCTCTATTACAGTCAGTGAAAATATGGTTATCCGGTAACTTCTCAATGAAAGACCTCTGTGAAGCAGCCTATATACTTGGTATAAAGATCTACAGGGATAGATCACGTAGACTACTTGGTCTTTCACAGGCTACATACATTGAAAAGGTGCTAAATCGGTTTAGCATGCTTGAATCGAAACGAGGTAACTTACCCATGGTACATGGAGTAAAGTTAAACAATCATCAATATCCTAAAACTGATGATGACAAACGACGCATGGCTGTAGTCCCGTACGCCAGCGCGATCGGTTCGATTATGTATGCTATGATATGCACTAGACCCGACGTAGCGTTCGCGTTATCTGTAACGAGTCGTTACCAAGGGAATCCGGGAGACGAGCATTGGATTGCCGTCAAGAACATTCTTAAGTACTTGAGAAGAACTAAAGATATGTTTCTAGTGTACGGAGAAGGAGATCTGAAAATACAAGGATTTTCAGACGCTAGTCATCTCACAGATGAGAATGATTTTAAATCCCAATCAGGATACCTGTTTATCCTAAATGGGGGCGCGGTCAGTTGGAAAAGTTCCAAGCAGGGAAGCGTAGCTTTCTCTACGACTGAGTCAGAGTACATCGCTGCTGCGGAAGCGGCAAAGGAAGCAGTTTGGATTAGAAAGTTCATTACAGAACTTGGTGTGGTGCCTGACATTGTCAATCCCATTACTCTGTACTGTGATAACAATGGAGCAATTGCGCAAGCAAAGGAACCACGATCTCATAATGCATCCAAGCACTACCTAAAGCGATACCACATCATTAGAGAGATTGTGGCTAGAGGAGATGTGAGAATAGAAAGAGTACCTACAGAGGACAACGTTGCAGATCCGTTGACAAAGCCTTTAACCCAGAAAGTACATGATCGTCATTTAACTTCTACTAGGATAAGTTTTAGAAACAATTGGCTTTAGTCCAAGTGGGAGTATGTTGGGGTTTTGTGTCCTATAGTCAATTGTTGCAGGATACAAACTTGTTGTAAATGAATTGTTCTTTATATCATTTGTTTTAATGAGATATATGTTTTATAACTATATAAAGGCAATCCCTTTTAAGCACTAAATAAAGTCTAATAAAAGGAAATCCGTAAGTTTGTTTAAAGTGATTATAAAGTGTTCATACAAGCATGAAGTGAGACAAAACTTTATAATAAACTAATAAACTTAAAACCACCCCAAGTCAAGTGATATATTTAGGATTGATATATCACGGTTGAGACTTGTATGTAACAATGTCTTCTGTCCGACAGAAAGTTGATCTCACAAGCTTCATATATATAGATATCTGGACAGTTACATAGATCCGGTGAAACGTTGTTCATTAGGATTGGGGATCCGATTTGAGATAACAGGATGGGTATATTCATCCTTGTCAACTGTTCATCTCATTGGTATTAATAGGTATAACTAATCCTCAGACTCAAAGGAATGTTAATTGGTCATCCTGAATTACTGAATGTGAGACTTTGATCCTGTGGTCCCACGATCCTTAACAGAGATGACTCTGGGGTGTGAACTGCAAAGGTTGGGTGTCACAGGAAGTAATTTCAGGGTAGTTATACATTGGATTGAGCATTTATCAATCCCGATTAATGGGAGATACATCCAAGGATCACTTGTGGAAGTCTTGACTCTAAACCCTTGCAAGGTGATAGCTTAAGAGTAGAAATACTGATTTCACTTAACCTATCTTTTTGAGTTGACTCGGCCAATAACAAGTAAAACGAACGTCTCGCTATATGTGACTTGACATTACCCATAGTCATAAGATTCAGTTCAAGGATGTAGTTGATAAAGGATCGTATTATACCGTAACTAATACGGAAGGGTTAACGACAGAATCAACCTGTCTTCTTAACGGACTCTGGGGGAATGATTACGGACTTGCCAATAACATACTCTGTACATCATTCCGTTATGCAAGGGATTAAATATAATTCTTGAAGAAATTAATTTAATAGGTTGCATACGGCCAGAAGTAGTAAGGACCTAATGGATCACACATAAGACTTGGAACCAAAAGAGAGATGGATATGATTAATAGATGGAAGCCCAATTGAGCCCAGTAAGGCCCAAATATAAGGAGGGACCGAAATTTATATGTATTAGTAAGGAATTAATTTTATTCCATTAATCCTAATTTGATTAGGATTATGAATTAAATTAATTAAGAGATAATATAATTAGGAGTTTTAATTAGATTAATATTCTCATATTATTATCCAATTAGGTTAATTATTATTATCCTAAATATATTAGATATATAGTGAGATAATAATTACGAATCCTTTTCCGAATTGGATTCCTATTAAGTAACCTATTCCTATCTAACTAGGGTTTAGATACAAGCTAATATATATACCCCTCCCCATGTGAATTTCGACCAAGCCCTACGCCTCCCCCTTTGTGATTTTCGAAATTGCTTAGAGAGAGAGAGAGAAAAGAATTCCATTCCCCAAGTTCGTGGACAAGAATTAATTCGGCATTCCATCGATTGATTAATCTTATTCATCCCTCTTTCTCTTTGATCGTGTGTTGGTTTATTAGAGGCAATCTATTTTGGTTGCATCTCATAAGGGTTGAATTCATCTTAGCCTCACCGTATTAAACTTTGTGGTTGGAATCTCGGAGAAGAATTGTGGGCGCTTCTTTAACAACGGTAGATTGTTCATCGAAAGGTATTCCTTCTTATCCCTCTTTATATGAAATAACGATTAACGGATCCTATGGTTAAAAGGAAGTAGGCTAAAATTTTTATATTTCCGCTGCTATACCTTAGCCTTAATTTCCTTCAGGTGAATTCTTTCAGCTTCAACTATAGGTTTAATCCAATTGTAGGAATCATCTTAAGGTTATCTCTTTGGGATTTTCTTCAAAAATTTGGATTAAGGATTTGCTTACATAGATAATCTTGAGGCTGCAACACATCATCAAATGGACCTTTTAGCAAGCTGATCCACTTTTCTTTTCAGATTTTGGAAATTCGCACTTATGAGGGGTAAAATAGAGACCTAAAACAACTGAGTAGGATCAGTGGCTTCCTTTGAGGGCTTCCACCATTTCAACTTTTCTGCTACATGTCTTGTTAGACCTCTTCTTCAGGCCTGGTCAATAACACCATTCCCCATTTGTTTCTGATTCAAATCCATTTCTTCTAGAGGTGAGACACTGAGCATGTATGATTCTACAGGTCTTGACACTGGAGTTTTCATAGTCGAGGTGTGAGATGCCTCTTTTCTCATCTTTTCATCTTTCAAGAAATCTCCCAACTGAGCAATCTTCTTATTCAAGCCTTGGGGACCCGTTCTTTGAGCTCTATCTTGTCTTTTCTCAATTCCTTGTGTCTGATTATCTGTGATTTCAGACACTACGAAATTTTCACTTTTGAGGGGTAATTAGAGACTTGAAATAGCTCAGTCAGATCAATGGTTTTTTTTCAACAGTTTCAATGCCACCTCCAACATTTCAACCATATGATAATGGGTTTTGTTAGCCCTTTTCCTCTATTCTGGGCATTGGCACCATTCTCCGCCTGTTTTTGATTCAAATTCCTTCCCTCTGAAATATTGAGCATGTACAATTTCATGGGACTCGCCACGGGAGTTTGTATATTTGAGGCTTGAGATGCCTCTCCGCTTGTTTGTCTGCTTTCTAGCAAATCTTCCAACTGAGTAGTCTGTTTCTTCAACCATGGGAGACCCATTCTTTCAAACCCTTGTCTTTTTTTTCAATTTTCAGTTCTTAATAATCCGTGATTTATGAGCTTTCTCAGATTGTCTTTTGAATAAGCCAAATGGATGGACCTTTTTGAAAATGCTTTATTATTTTTATCATGTTTTTTTTTGTTTTTTTAGAAAGACGCAAAAATATGTAAATGTATGAGATGTAAGAAAAAAAAATCTTTTTTTTTTGTTCCTCAAGATTTTATTTTCATTAAAACGAAGAATGAAATATGTTTTGTGAAATGCATGAGTATGCTATATGTAATGTCATGTGTAACACGATGTAGAAATATGAAAGTGGAATGATAGTGCATGGAAGGCGTAAGTGACACGTGGATGTTTATATGTGTATGGTAATACGCAACATACTATGCGATGTTATGGGATATTGACATAATGATATGAGAGGTGACACAAAAGGTTTCTATCTTGAATATTGTGGAATCATGAGACTTGATAGTGGAGAATTGAACACAAAGGTTTCTATTTAAAATAGAAAAATAAAAATTTATGAAAAATATGTCTAAAGGAACCTAAGAAGAGTGCAACTATACGCAATGTGATATGAATGTATGATATGAAAATCGTATGAACGAAGAGTCATAATGACATGCGATGATATGATATGAAGATGCATTGAGAGAAAATATGACGAATAATGCGGGTTGTAATATGATGATTTATGATATTGATGAATACCTAAACGGAGCTAGATTACTGAAAACATTTTATGAGATGAAATGTTAATTATGCACCTAAACTAATGAAGGTATGTACATGTATTATTTTTTTAAAATAGAATTAAATACCGAGAGATTGTGGGGAATTATCGTGATAATAGTGAAAGTATTTGATAAGCACCTGATAATCACGTCATATATCAATAATCAGAATAATATGAATGGATGATGCAGCCCTAAAGGGTGAACCTGTACAAAACTGGCTGGTAACTATAGGGTAGCTCTTCGTTCTAGTTCTAATCGAGTGGTTACCAAATCCTTAACCCCTTAGTGTTGACAGGGAAGTCCAATTTGGTTTGAGAACGTTTCAGGACCCATTCCCGGTTTCCCGAGTGGTATCCGTACTTTGCCTCACCTAAACTTAATAAAGGTAAGATCATAACATGATCTTTTTGTGCACAAGTGAAAGTGTGGTTTATAGCGTATGCAATATTTAGCAACAATAATTCAGTATGACAATTAATCAAAGCAATAACAAATAACATGTTGTACAACACATAATATCACTTACATAGCTAGGAAGTCCCCAGCAGAGTCGCCAGCTGTCGCACCCTGGCTTCCGGTTTTTTTACGCAGGTCGGGGTGCGTGGCCGGCTCGATCTGCCTTTCTCGTGTTTTAAGGTTTCGCGTCGCCACCAATCATCAGTTGGAAATACGTGTGCGGGCGTGATTGGTCGCCCTATCTGTTTGGATTGACTCTGTGTAGTTTGGTTTTGGTAAGGACGGTCGTCGGAGAGATTCAAAGTTCGTTTTTCCGGTTACGTGTAGGGAAGAGATGTGATCTCACCCTACCCCGCCCGACATATCGGTACTATTGTGATATTACGTGTTTGCTATTTGTTTTGCTTTGAATTGTCAATATTTGGGGGGTTATTTGGTTTAGTATTGAATTCTAATGAAGTTTTCACATCGATTAGAATTAGTTTGGTTATAAATTCGAACGATGTTTTCACATCGATCCGAATTAATTTTTATGAATTCGGATGACGTTTTCACATCGATCTGAACTAATTTGGTTATAGATTCGGATGACGTTTTCACATCGATCCGAACTAATTTAATTATGAATTCGGATGACGTTTTCACATCGATCCGAACTAATTTGGTTATAGATTCAGATGACGTTTTCACATCAATCCGAATTGATATGGTTACGAATTTGAATGACGTTTTCTCATTGATTCAAATTGATTTGGTTTATGAATTCGGATGACGTTTTCACATCGATCCGCATTGATATGGTTACGAATTCGAATGACGTTTTCACATCTATTCGAATTAATTTGGTTATGAATTTGAATGATGTTTTCACATCAATTCGAATTAGTTTTGTTAATTTTATTACTCCGAAATAACATTTCGAATTAATTTATTTAGAACTACACGTAATCATGTTCTAATTCTGTTTACCAATTAGTTGAAATTACACATAAATTGAGCTTAAACAATCTAATATATAAAAAAAAAATTAACTAGGACATAGTAAATTGATCTAAGTTGACTAAATTGAGGCTAAAACGTAAATGAAAAATTGAATTAATTCATGAAAATTAATTTTAACTAACTAATAAGAATTTAAAAAAGGAATGGAGGATATTAAATCAATTGTTTAACTAAATGTTTAACTTGGACATGGAAGTGGCGGAATTGGGCTTGCCCTAGCATCTTTGATTTGGATTGAGGGATTTGATTGAAAACAATTAAAAAAAAGCTGGGGTTCATTTTGAACAATAGATAAGGTCTAGGGTCAAATTGAAACTACAGATTTTATATTTGGATTTTTAGGGCTTGATTGGATGGAGGGTTTAGAGGGGTTAGTAAGGGTTGATAGGAACCCTTGTTTGGGAGGAGGAAGGGTTAGTAAGGGTTTCTACAAACCCATTTTTGGAACACAAAAAAATTAGGAGGGTAAGGGTTTGGAGGGGTTTTGAAGGGTTTCTTTTTAACAAATTGCATCCAATTTTGAACCATCCAATTTGGTGGGTTTGAAAGGGTTAGAAATTACCCTTCCTTTCCCTTCATTCCCTTTCTTTACCTTTCCCTACATTTTCCTACCATTCTCTACCCTTCCTTTATTAACCCCTCCCTACCCTTCCTCCAATTAAGCCTTTAGGCATTTAGATCCACAAACTTCAGCAGCCACAGCCATACCTCTTCTCCTTCCTCTTCTCCTACGGCGATCGGCGTTCTCTCCTCGGGCTCCACGGATTCCGATTTCCTTTCTCCCCGATTTCACTATCACTCACTCTCTCATAGACTTTCCTAACTATCTCACATGGTTTCCGCCTAGTTACAGACCCTTTGGGTCTCATCCTACGAAGTCCTGGAATGGCGCGATTTCTCGCCTCCGATGAGGAACCCTGAGTTCCCGATGAGGTTCAGTCGGTCTAAAATCTTCACGCAAAGGTGAGTTTTGAGGTTTGTAATTCTTTTGCTCTCTCTCTTCCTCGACCTCGATCTCTCTTCGGGTTTGCCGAGAGTTCTAAGAACTCTTAGAGGCGTATGGAATGTTCTGTGTCTTTGGATTGTGATAAATGCTTGCTATGTTTGTTTGAGTTTGAGATGGAAGTTTGGTTGAGTTTATTTGGCTTTGAGATGTCTATGGATTGTTCCCTTTTGTTGGTTTGATTTTTGCGATAATCTATCCCATGTTTCTAATCTCCATTATTACTTAAATGAGTTTGATTTCTTTGTGTGAGAGGGTCTTTTAGGACTCTCAAACTGGTTTTAGGAATGCAACCAGAGCCATTATAGGCTCTGGAGGGTATTCCGAACCTTCAAACCGATTTGCTCAGGAATGAAACCTATGATAAAAAAAAGTGATAGAAATGATGAAGAAACAATGATCTAGAGATAATTCATATAGATATACACATGTATGAATAAACTGGAACTTATTGACCTTGCTCTTTTGATTGATTGTTTGCTGTTACATTATTGGAAATGAACTTGCTCTCTTTTGCCTTCCACCCCTGTTACAGTGAAGCTCTTCCCTATTACAGTGATGGAGTTTTTACAAAATTCCTCCTTCCTCATTACAATGATGAACCTCTCCTATTTATAGTAAAAATTTGCTGTGAATTATTGAGTTTCATCATTTTTCTATTTCCTACTGTAACCCTACGTCTATTTGCATATGCATCTGTTCACTGTCGAGAAGTGTTAGACATGAAAATGACTACAATTAAATAGCATTTTAATAACATTTTATGTGCATTTCAGGCTAAATATTCCGAAATATATGGGCTTATAAGTGTTTTATGCAGATGTGTATTGATTAGATCAAAATAGGCTACATCACAGCCTGTTTTGCAACAAGCCGTAAGGAGTGGGCACCCTTTGATCCAGCGGATTTCCGCTGTGTACCCGATGACAGATAGCGACTGGCACATGAGCGACTGGCACATGTGAAAGGAGCGGCGTGGCAGCAGTTGCAGGAAAGGCAGGAAAGTAGCATGATGACAAGACGGATCACCCCCTTGAGTGTTCAAGGGTCAACCTAAATTAATCATTCCTAGTATTAAGTAGCTGTAGAAAACAATCTTTTTGTAATATTTGGTGGCATGGTTCGTTTTTCTTCCTATTTATAGATGTAGTCGTGGGGAGGAAAGGACACACCTTTTTACTTTTGAGACAATTAGTTGTAGTTAGAACTTTTGAGGAGAGGAAGCTCTCCTAGAATGATGACTCCATCAATGGAGAACTGTGAAATTAATGGTGGCTATTCACTCTACACCATGAGTGAGTAGTCGTTTTGAATGGGTTTGGCCAGTTAGGGCCGGTTATGTAAGTTCTCTTTTATCTTATTTATGAATGAATGTTGATATATTATGGTGTGCTTGGCAAATCTTTAACTCTATTGCTGAATCCATAGCCAATGGAAATCTCGAAGATCTGGAACCTCAGGCCTTGTACGACCTTATTGAGAGGGTAGTAAGCACCAGTTACAACTGGTACTCCGCCAGAAGTGAAGGAAAAAGAGTGGGCAATGAAGATGTTGTGTCAAAATTGACAAGCCAGGTAGAACAGCTTGCCAGACAGTTCGGCAAGATAAATGTGTCTTCGATCCACAACGAACCTCCATTCAATGACATTTGTGATTTTTGTGGAGGGATGCATTTCAACATAAACTGCCCTGGAGTCAAGCAAGGGAAGGGTGCACAGGCAGAATGCGACTATGCATAAAATCCTAATAGAATTAAATCCTATAATAATGTCTTAACATATTTAAAACTAATAATAAAAGTTACAAAGAGTAAAAATCTTAAAATAGAAGTCTTCTAAGCAAAACCCAACTCCCAAATTCGTACTGGTCCTTACCCATGGGCACGGGTTAGGACAAATCATCTTTTTAGTGCATAATTTCCTTCTTCAGCAATGCCTAAGCCATGGGCATGGGTTAGGACCTGACAGATTTCTCCAATTTCACTTTAAGCTCCATAAAATTAGCATTTTAATCTCCAATTTGAATTGAATCTCCAAAAACACCTATAAAACACAAAACAAGATAGATAAGCACTAATAAAGTAAAACTAACATTAAACTAAAGAGAATTAAGATATAAAGATGCACATAAATATGGACACATCATCCATCCAAAATTCGGATGGTTTCTTGTGGCAGGCCTAACCCGTACTCTAACACATATAACCCTGCCACAAGAAACTAATATAAGTTCCAAGGGGGGGGGGTTAGGAACTAATATAACTTTTTCGCTAATTAATCTTGCCGACTTAATTATTTTGGTGAGTTTATTAACTCAGCTTTGGTCAGCTTGGCCGAACTTAATGTAAGACAGCTTTAGTCAGATGCTGACAAAGACTGTTTTACTTGAGAGTTGGGAGTTGACACTTGTGTGGTCAGCTTCCAACTCAGCACTCCAATTTACTCAGTGTCAGCTTCTAACAGTTTATATGCTGAGTAAATATTACAAGCAACACAAGCACACATATATATATATATATATATATATATATATATATATATATATATATATATATGAGAGAGTTAGAAATTACTCAGTATCTCTTATCTTGGTTCGGCCTCTCCGCCTACGTCCAGTCCCCAGAATCCTCCGGGCTTTCAGAATCCAATACTGAGCTCTTTAAGGGTAGAGCACAAACCGATTACATGCAGTTGAATATGCAAGAGTACCTTCCTCTATTCGTCTGCTCAACTCCTACTAGATGCTACAACCCAGCACTTAGATTTCTCTACCACTAAGTACTAAATACTAAGTACTCAGCATGCACACTCTCAATATTACAATTGATCACACACTTGTTCCTTTTTAAGATACAGAACACTTTAGATGATTACGAACAATCAATCTAGCATTTACACAAAGAATAGAAGATTGGTGTAAGCTTTCTCTTTCTGTTTTGAGTGCTTTGAATTTGTATCTTTCTCACTTGTAATTTTCTGTGAATCGGCAATTTTCCAAATGATATCTTTGTCCCTTTTATAGTTGAAATGTGAGGAACAAATCATTTGAAATTGATTTGTCCGTTGAGTCCAAAACGGCTCTTTTGGGGAGACAACTTCTGGTCAGCTTCAGATGTGCAGTCCAGTCCTGTCTTCTAAATTCTTTAGACGTCAGATTTTTCTTCTTCCTACAGACTTTGTCTTCTTGTGGCAGTTTGTCTTATAGCATCGAACAGTTGACCCATGCATCTTGGAATTTGTCTTTTGCGTAATTCAAGACTTCTATTATTGGTGCAGACAGTTGTCGAATTTGTCTTTTAGCTTAACGGATTCATGCTGTCCTAAAGATCACTCAGCTTCACTTCGATATTCATTGTCTTTGATTTTCACCAAGTTACATACTGAGTTCTCTTTCTCTCAGCTTCCGTGGTCAGCTTCGTTCTGTAGGATCTATTTCCTGGAGCAGACTTCTTCTGTGATGAGCTTCGTTTCACTCAGCTTCTTTGTTCAGCTTTATTCTGAAGCTGTTATTCTGAAGATGACTTATCTTCTCTTATGCTGAGTTGCTCTTCACTCAGCTTGTGTTGTGTTCTCATGCTGATTTTGTCCTGTCTTAATCTTTGTTTCTTTTTGCATGTATATTTATACTCAATAGTGAACAAACGGATTAGTACAATTAAATCAAAGCACTTAAATTTAATTGTCTCTTAATCATGGATTAAACTTAAATGATTTTGTCAAATCAAAATCTTGTGGAAAGGTGTTTCAACAAACTCCCCCATTTTGATGTTGGCAAAATATTTAATTTTTGGAACTCAGTATTGAAATTCCCCATGATTGAATTACATTCTATTCTTCTGAAATTACTCCCCCGTAAGGGTTGCATATATTGTCTTGACTCTACTTTAAACCTTAGAGAAGACATGTTTATCCTGACTTAGTTCAATTTTCAGAAGAGTTTAATGTTTACTCAGTTTGATACATGATTAGTTTTGGTATCAGAGTTAGTGTGTACTGAGTATTTTAATTTGAAGTTATTTGGTTGTTCAATTTTCAGACAGGTCAGCATAATTTATAGATTAATCAGCATCGCATATAGTTAAGTCAATTTGAATGAAGAGGATACTTAAACATATATTCAAGTTATCAAGCATAAGTACAAAGTAAGCTAAGTCCTAAGTTGACTAAGCTATTGCTTCCTATTAACTTGTGCCTGATGAGCAGCTTGATACAATTTTCCTTTGCCTTTGTCTTGTCGCTGCTTACTGCCTGAAGCTTCACCTGTTTCTTGCTGAGTTCCATCATCTCGTCTTTTCTCCCCCGTTTTGCCACCATCAGGCGGAGGAGCAATGAAGGTGTCATTGAGAGCAGCACGAGTCAGTTTGACCGAGTATGCCTTGAGACGTTTTGTGCTTTCAAACAACCCATCAAGGACTGGAACTCCATCATCCAGAACTGAACCTGAGACGCGAATGGATGAGCTGATCATGCTGAGCATGTATTCTTGTGACTTAGCGAACCAGGACATTGCTTCCGCGAGTTGGGCATAGGATTGATGGTACATTCGAATGATAGCCTTGTCATAGATGTCACGCTGAGCATTTGTATGACGCACATGGCGAAATAGGCTTTGAGTGGTTTGAAAAATAGTATTGGTTTTGACCATGTCAGTTTCCATCTCCTCTTTACTCAGATTCAGAAGACGGACAGCTTCACTTATTTCATCCATCGTGCATTGGGAAGAGGAAGAGAGAAGATCACGAGCACCAATTAGCTCAGAAGTCAGTTTGGTAAAGTAATGATCTAACTCAGGAGAGGTAGCATAGCCTGTGTTGATGGTAGGTAAGGCATTGATCTGTCCTTGAAGTGAATTCATGTGATTCACCATCATCAATAGTAGCTCAGTCAGCTTGACAAAGGATTCTTGCTTGGGTTGCTGGGCTTGGATTGAGGTCATGACACTTACTAAATTTTTGAGATTCTTGATCTCATTGAGAAGCTGAGTGACAGACGAAAACTCTTGTGATTCAGCATTTGCGGACCCAGCAGCATCGGCATGAGAATTATATAGATCCTGGAGAAGATGTTGAGTCGAGTCGATGATACGACGGTCGGACTCAGTTGCAGTAAGATAGGCAAATTGGGCCTCAGGATGTACCTCAGTGGCTGGAATTCTAGTAACACCAGATTGAGGAGGTGTTTGGTGCTGTCCTTGAGTAGAAGTGCCAGTATGGTCAGCAACTGGGCTTTGATGTGGATGAGCAGCAGGAGCTGACTGTTCAATGTTCTGCAAGACAGGATGGGAAGAAGTTGGTGGATTGGCAGAGATAGTTACCTGCTCAACATGAACTTGAGTTGGTGTAGGAGGAGGCACCTCAGGTTGAGTAGGATTTTCCTTAGCTTGCTTTTCTCCCTGAGCAACTAGGACTTCGAGTTCTTGCTCGGCTTGGTTTGGATTTTCTAGAGTCTTGGCGTGTTGCTCGGTATGAGTAACAGAGGCTTGGTTTTCCTGTATGGAAGGCTCAGGATGTGATGAGAAGAACCTAAAATGAGTAGTTGTAAGGTCCGTGATTTCATCCCTTGGAGGCGAGTCATCCAGGAGGTCAATAGCTGGAGATTTGTAGGCCTTCTTCTTAAGCCTTCTTAACTTTCTGGTCTGTGGAGGGGGTGAGTCAGCAGGAATGGAATCAAGAGATGACTCTATTCCGAGATCAGTATTGAGCCCTTCCCTGACTGTTTCTTGCTCTGGGAGCTCAGCATCACCTGTTTCATCCTGCACGGCTGGACTTTCAACTTCCTCAACATTCTCAGTTTGTTCTTGCTCAGTATGAGTTTCTTGATAGTGCTCAATATCTTCATCAGTATCATGCTGATCTTCATCATTGCTCAGTTCTTCTACTTCTTGATCAGCAGAAATTTGCTCAAGGTCAATCTCATGGCTTCTGATGAAGTGAGAATCATCAGGAACTGCAAATCCAAGAGGAACAGCTTCAACTGGACTCAGCTCAGCAGTTTTCTTCTTCCTCTTCAGAGGGGTTTCCTCAGTTTCTAACTCCTCAGGCTCATCTTGCCTCTTTCTTTTCTCTGCGGACTTACCTTGGTCAACATCAATTTTCTTCCCCTTAGAGACAACCCGAATTTTCTTGGGGACAGCATCAACATCCTCTGAGCTGGTTTGGATTGCCTTGCATTTCTTTTCTCGCTTGGTTTGGACAGCAACTGCGGCTACAGTGATATTCTCTTCCTGAGGTAGCTCAACATCATCTTCCTCCTGAGCATCCCCCTCAACTTCCCCCTCATCTTCCCCTTCAGCTTTCCCTTGAGCTGCCTCGATCACCCCTTTTCCCTTCTTGGGCTTGATAGGTTGATTGTATACTAACCCAAACAACAGTGCAGCTGTAATCGCAGTTCCCACTGTTTCTATCTCATTTATCAAGTCAACTTGATGATCTTCTAGGATTCGGGTTATAAGGGAACCCAGCCTGAGTTTGATAGTGCTTCGTTGGAGTGCTCCTACCAGAAATACGGGCATGTTAAGAGGGTTATAGGTCAGCATGTGCCAAATGAAGCACTGCTTGAAGTTTGAAGCGGAAGATGCTGCGTTGAATTTTGGGAAGATGAAGTTGGTTAGTATATAGTGCGCCATTTTTTGGTTTTGCCCCATGCACGTGCTGGGTATTTCCCCTTTGTGTCCAGCAGGTTTACAGAAAGTGACTGTGTGGTCATGCTTCTCCTTAGTTGTCCTAAATTCCTTTCCGGTGTTTGGAAGGTTTAGCAAGGTTGCGAGATAGGAAGGGGTAATGGTGAGCTTCTTACTTTTAACGTGAGTGACTAGATGGTCAGCATCACTTCCATCAACACAGAGGTTGGAGTAGAATTCACGTACTAACCTAGGGTAGGTTCTTCCAGCAAGCGAAAAGAGTCCAGTCCATCCGTTTTTTGCAATCCATTCACAAAACGGTTGCTCATGTGTTATGAAGCTGGGGGAGAACCATCTACATCTGAGAACCTCATGATTCTTCACACTTGGGTATACCTTAACGAAGAATTTCTCATTCGGCTGCTTATCCTTCTTCTTCTTCTTTGAAGAGGTTGCTAGGTCAGTTTTGGGGTTTCTGTTTGGAGTTAGGTCATGCTGACCTTCTTGAGGAGGAGACTTAGGGTTTTCATCGGTGTGGTCGTCGTTGTTACCGCCACCGGAAGTATTTTGGGTTTTCGCCATTTCTATGAATTCTTTGAGAGGATTTTTGGGATTCAGAGAGATGAATTCGAATGCCAAGGATTTCGTGTGTAAAGAGTGATAAGTGGGAAAACATCCACTATTTATTGAGGTGATAAATGATCCTATTCGTTGAACTAGCCTTTTAACCTCGAGATTATCAACCGACAGAGATTCTGTCATTTATGACACGTTCGGCGCATGGGTTTTCTCATTATTGCTTACGTTATCCTAGGTGGCTTATTAATGCACGTGCTAGCATTTAATGTTTTAAATGGGTTTTACTCAGCATTAAGAAGATCAAACGTTTCTGATTCTTAGCAGTCAGTTTTACGTAGGATTGTTGTTTGTGGACTTAGTAACTCAGCTTAGGAAAATCACTCAGCATGTATGTCTACTCAGCTTAGGGTGATTTCATGTCATTCTTAACTCAGCATACAACAGTTACTAAATTATCACAAATTACTCAGCATGGTAATCACTCAATATTCAATTTAGCATATAGAATTATTGAAGAGGATTAGACATACTGATAGCTTCCCTTAGTATGTTAAATTGCTCACGAGCCAAGGGCTTCGTAAAGATATCCGCAAGCTGTTCATTTGTTGATATGTAGGTCAGCTTGATCTCACCCTTGATTACATGATCTCTGATGAAGTGGTGTCTTATGCTGAGATGCTTCATCCTACTGTGTTGGATTGGATTCTTAGATAAGTCAATGGCACTCTTGTTGTCACATTTGACTTCTATTGTTTCTGTTTTGACGCCATAATCCTCAAGCTGTTGCTTAATCCATAGGACTTGGGCCACACAGCTTCCAGCAGCAACGTACTCAGCTTCAGTTGTAGACAAGGCCACTGATGACTGCTTTTTACTAAACCACGAAACTAGATAGCTTCCTAGGAATTGACATCCTCTTGAAGTGCTTTTTCGTTCTAGCTTGTCTCGTCCATAGTCAGCATCAGTATATCCAATCAGTGTGAAGTCACTTATATTTGGATACCATAAACCTGCATTAACTGAGCTCTGCAAATATCTGAAAATTCTTTTTAGAGCTATTAAGTGAGATTCCCTGCGGTCAGCTTGATATCTTGTGCAATAACATACTGAGTACTGAATATCAGGTCTACTAGCAGTAAGATAAAGTAGAGAGCCTATCATACCTCGATATAACCTGCTGTCTACAGACTTTAGGCCGTATAGGGCCTTTTTGAGTTTATAGACGTGGTTTGGAAATTTTGGATCTTCAAACCCTGGAGGCTGACTAACATATAACTCTTCGTTTATAAAGCCATTAAGAAATGCACTTTTAACATCCATTTGATATAATTTAAAGTTCATAAAACTAGCATAGGCACACAGTATTTGTATAGCTTCTAACCTGGCAACAAGTGCAAAGGTTTCACCGTAGTCAATGCCCTCTTGCTGACTATAGCCTTGGGCTACAAGTCGGGCTTTATTTCTGACTACGTTGCCTTGCTCATCTAATTTATTTCTAAAGACCCACTTAGTTCCTATGGTCTTTTGATTCCTAGGTTTAGGTACTAAATCCCATACCTCATTTCTTGTGAATTGATCAAGCTCTTCTTGCATAGTGTTGATCCAATATTCATCGTGCTCAGCATCAGCAAAATTCTTTGGCTCATGCACTGAGACGAAGGCAACATTGCTGAGATACTTCCTAAGCTGATCTCTTGTCATCAGTTTGTTGTCAGCAGCATCAAGAATGGACTTCTCCGAATGTCCTCTTGGAATTTTTATTTCTTTGGGTAATGTTGAGTTGTTTGGAACAGGTGTTTCTACAATCTCTGCAGGAATAGATTGGTCAGCAAAGGTTATTTCATTCTCTTGCTTACCTTTGGTCAGCCCTTGTATTGATGACTCAGAGGCTCCATTTTGATCAGCGGAAGCTGAGCTTGGTTCATCTTCAGTGAGCTGAGTTGACTTTCCTGCAGGGTCAGCTTCATCGAACTCAACATGGACAGACTCTTCTACAACCTGTGCTCGTTTATTATATACCCTATATGCTTTGCTGTTAGTTGAGTACCCTAAAAAGATCGCTTCGTCAGCTTTGGCATCAAATTTTGCAAGATTATCTTTTGTGTTGAGTATAAAACATTTACACCCAAAGGCGCGAAAGTAGCCAATGTTGGGCTTTAGTCCTTTCCAAAGTTCATATGGGGTTTTCTTAAGAATAGGTCTAACTAAAGCCCTATTTAGAATGTAGCATGCTATGTGAACAACTTCACCCCAGAAATACTTTGGAAGCCTATTTTCACTCAGCATTGTCCTAGCTATTTCGACAATTGTTATATTTTTCCTTTCAACAACCCCATTTTGTTGAGGTGTTCTAGGAGCAGAGAAATTATGGTCAATACCACTGGGTTCACAGAATTCATCAAACTGTTGGTTTTTGAATTGCCCACCATTGTCACTTCTAATATGAGCTACTCTTAGGTCTTTGTCATTTTCAAGCTTTTTAATTAATGTGGTGAACATCTCAAATGTTTCATCCTTGCTACTCAGCAAGATGATCCAAGTGTACCGAGAGAAATCGTCTACAATGACTAAGGAAAATTTCTTACCTCCCAAGCTGAGTGGCTGAATAGGTCCGAAAAGATCCAAGTGTAGTAATTCCAATGGTCTCTTAGTTGAGACAATATTTTTACTTTGAAATGACTTTTTAGTTTGTTTGCCTTGCTGACAAGCATTACACAATTGATCTTTTTCAAATTTAAGTTTGGGCAATCCCTCAACTAGTTGCTTTCTAGCTAATTTGGCAAAAAGGTCCATGCTTACATGACCAAGTCTTCTATGCCATAGCCAGGAGTTATCCTCTTTAGACACTAAGCATATATTTTTAGAAAACTGTTTTTCTAGACTCAGCATGTATACATTGTCTACACGAGGGGCAGTTAAAATCAATTCGTTTGTTTTTCCCTTGAGTATTTGACAGTTAGTATCATCAAATACAACCTTTCTGCCGCTCTTGCAAAGCTGAGCTACACTCAGCAGATTGTATTTGAGACCTTTAACTAAGGAGACTGACTCAATAGTTGGGTTACCTCCGTTAGTACCTGAGCCGACTATCTTACCCTTCTTATTGTCTCCAAAGCTTACACTTCCACCTCGTTTAAGCTCTAATGTGATGAACTGAGTTTCATCACCAGTCATGTGCCTCGAGCATGCGCTGTCTATATACCACAGTTTTGATTTCTCCATGCATCTCAGGCTCACCTGCATTTAGACTATTCATCTTTAGGTACCCAATTCTTTTTGGGTCCTCATTTGTTAGCATAAACAGGTGCAAAGTCGTATTTTAATTTGTGACGGCATACTTTGATAGTGTGGCCACTCTTACCACAGAAGTCACAATGAATTACCCTTTGAGGGTGGTCATCATTATTATGCTGAGCATGCCAACATACCTTTGTGGTATGTCCTTTCCTTCCGCAGAAGTCACATTGGACAGTTCACTTATTGTACCAACACACTTCTCTTGTGTGTCCCTTTTTCCCGCAATAGTCACATTGTGTGGACTGTTTATGCTGACTAGTACTTGAGTACTCAGCATGGGGTTTATTTTTATTTGAGCCTTTTATTTGGCTCTGTAAGGTAGTGACATCCTTTTTCAGTTTCTTTGAATCTGATTGGACCTCCGAGAAAAACTTGTGCATAATTTCCATGTTGCTATGCAAAGTTGAGTTGTCTTGGAGAAGATATCGGAGGTCACTCAGCTTGACCTCTTCAATCTCATCACATCGCCTGCTGAGTGCCTTTACTTTCTTATTGCACTTTTTAGTTAGTGCATATAAATCACTCAGGGCGTTTACCATCTCATTTCTAAGAAAAAGTAAGGATGTTACCTCATTGTTGTGTACCTCCTGGTCAGTTTCATCAGAGAGGCCTGCTTGCTCAGATTGAGAGTGGTTAGCATCATCGGCCATGAAGCATATGTTTGCCGTTTCATTTGCATCAGCTTTGGATGATGTTGACTCATCACTGTCACTCCATGTTGCTACCATTGCTTTCTTGTTTCCCTTCTTGTCTCTCTTGAGGTTTGGGCAGCTTGACTTGATGTGCCCAGTTTGGTGGCACTCAAAGCATGTGACAGACTTGGAGCTGTCCTTCTTGTATTTGTCACTGGACTCAGCTTTGTACATGTCATTTTTTCTGAATGGCTTTCTGCTGTTCTTTTCATTCTTCCTAAACAACTTCTTCATTTTTCGTGTAAACATGGCCATCTCCTCATCGTCTGATGAGTCAGCTTCGGTCGAGTCAGCTTTCATGACAAGTGATTTTTGTTTCTTGTCTTCTGACTTTTCTTTCTCTTTAGCTTCAAAGTTTTGCATTGAGATCTCATTAGTCAGCAGAGACCCGATTAGCTCGTCATACTTGTATGTAGTCAGGTCCTGAGCTTCTTCTACTGCAGTTTTCTTAGCTTGCCAGCTCTTGGGTAAGCTTCTCAAGATTTTCTTCACTTGCTCTTCTTCAGTGAAGTTCTTACCGAGTCTTTTTAGCTCATTTATAATATTAGTGAATCTAGCATTCATTCCGGAGATGTCCTCGTTGTCGTTCATTTCGAACAGCTCATACAATCTCATGTGTTGGTTCACCTTTGACTCTTTGACTTTGCTTGTGCCTTTATAGGTCACCTCGAGCTTTTTCCATATATCCTGTGCTGACTCACAACCTGATATTTTATTGTATTCTGCAGCATCTAAAGCATAGTGAAGCATATTGATAGCCGAAGCATTATTTTGAAGTTTTCTAAGGTCATCTTCTGACCACTCAGTTTCATTCTTAACAACTTTCTCATTGTTAACAGTTTTATATGGCAAGTATGGGCCTTGAACTATTGCAAACCATGCACTCATGTTTGTGGCTTGAATAAAGTTCTTCATCCTATTCTTCCAGAATGTATAGTTAGATACAAAGAATAGGGGAGGTCGACTAATAGATAATCCCTCAGGGAGTATCTGTGTTGTTTGGTTCCCGGGAAGGAAATGAGTGCTGTTCTCAGCCATTTATTGGGATCCGCTCAAGATAGTTATATCTTTGAGTAGTGAGCTTAGGCTCTGATACCACTTGTTGGTCCCGTGTGATTAGTTCCAAGGGGGGGGGGGGGTTAGGAACTAATATAACTTTTTCGCTAATTAATCTTGCTGACTTAATTATTTTGGTGAGTTTATTAACTCAGCTTTGGTCAGTTTGGCCGAACTTAATGTAAGACAACTTTAGTCAGATACTGACTAAGACTGTTTTACTTGAGAGTTGGGAATTGACACTTGTGTGGTGAGCTTCCAACTCAGCACTCTAATTTACTCAGGTCAGCTTCTAACAGTTTATATGCTGAGTAAATATTACAAGCAACACAAGCACATATATATATATATATATATATGTATGAGAGAGTTAGAAATTACTCAGTATCACTTATCCTAGTTCGGCCTCTCCGCCTACGTCCAGTCCCCAGAATCCTTCGGGCTTTCAGAATCCAATACTGAGCTCTTTAAGGGTAGAGCACAAACCAATTACAAGCAGTTGAATATGCAAGAGTACCTTCCTCTATTCGTCTACTCAACTCCTACTAAATGCTACAACCTAGCACTTAGATTTCTCTACCACTAAGTACTAAATACTAAGTACTCAGCACGCACACTCTCAATATTACAATTGATACACTTGTTCCTTTTTAAGATAAAGAACACTTTAGATGATTACGAACAATCAATCTAGCATTTACACAAAGAATAGAAGATTGGTGTAAGCTTTCTCTTTTGTTTTGAGTGCTTTGAATTTGTATCTTTCTCACTTGTAATTTTCTGTGAATCGGCAATTTTCTAAATGATATCTTTGTCCCTTTTATAGTTGAAATGTGAGGAACAAATCATTTGAAATTGATTTGTCCGTTGAGTCCAAAACAGCTCTTTTGGGGAGACAACTTCTGGTCAGCTTCAGATGTGCAGGCCAGTCCTGTCTTCCAAAATTCTTCAGACGTCAGATTTGTCTTCTTCCTACAGACTTTGTCTTCTTGTGGCAGTTTGTCTTATAGCATCGAACAGTTGACCCATGCATCTTGGAATTTGTCTTTTGCGTAATTCAAGACTTCTATTATTGGTGCAGACAGTTGTCGAATTTGTCTTTTAGCTTAACGGATCATTCATGCTGTCCTGAAGATCACTCAGCTTCACTTCGATATTCATTGTCTTTGATTTTCACCAAGTTACATACTGAGTTCTCTTTCTCTTAGCTTCCGTGGTCAGCTTCGTTCTGTAGGATCTATTTCCTGGAGCAGACTTCTTCTGTGCTGAGCTTCGTTTCACTCAGCTTCTTTGTTCAGCTTTATTCTGAAGATGACTTATCTTCTCTTATGTTGAGTTGCTCTTCACTCAGCTTGTGTTGTGTTCTCATGCTGATTTTGTCCTGTCTTAATCTTTGTTTCTTTTTGCATGTATATTTATACTCAATATTGAACAAACAGATTAGTACAATTAAATCAAAGCACTTAAATTTAATTGTCTCTTAATCATGGATTAAACTTAAATGATTTTGTCAAATCAAAATCTTGTGGAAAGGTGTTTCAACATAAGCCACCTCCGCCGTATGTTCCACCTGTGCCATATCCAACACGGTTGATTAACAAAAAGCTGGAAGAACAAAATTCTAAGGTGTTAGACACCTTAAGGAAGTTACACATCAACATCCCTTTCGTAGAAGCACTTGCACAGATGTCGACATACGCAAAGTTCCTCAAAGATATCCTGTCAAACAAAAAGAAGCTGGAAAACATTTCCATGATCCAACTCAACAGAGATTGCTCGTCAATTCTCCAGAACAAGTAGCAGCTTCCAAAAAAGCTAAAAGATCCAGGGAGTTTTTCTATCCCCTGTTCAATTGGAAGTTTAATTATTGAAAATGCACTACGTGACCTAGGCGCCAGCATAAACCTTATGCCATATTCTGTGTATGCTAAATTAGGACTAGGAGAACCACAACCAACCAAAATGTCTATTCAATAAGTCGATCGTTCAGTATGCTATCCTAGAGGAGTTGTGGAAGATGTGCTCATCAAAGTAGGAAAATTCATATTGCCTATTGATTTTATTATAATGGACATTGATGAAGACTTGCATGTTCCTATTATCCTAGGAAGACCATTTTTAGCCACGGGTAAAGCATTGATAGATGTAGGAGAAGGACAACTGTTCTTAAGAATTAATGGGGAGGAAGTGATTTTCAAAATGAACGAATCAATGAGACGAGCTAACAATAATGATGACACATGCTGTTTCTTGGATGAATTCCAAAGTCTTTCCACTTTGCAGGAACAGGACACTCTGGAAACTCTATTGGGAGAAGAGGTAAACTAATGTGAGGGAACATGCTGTTCCATTGAGTCCAACTTACCCACTCCACCTTTAGATCCTACTGTCCCCACTCATCAAGAACCACCGGAGATACCAGTTGTGCCATTATCTAAACCAGAATTGAAACCGTTACCCTCACACCTCGAGAATGCCTTCTTAGAACCACCTAGTGGGAGCCCAGTGATTATATCTTCAAAGCTAACTCCCGATCAAAAAACTCAACTCATGGAGGTGCTACGAAGAAACAGGGATGCAATCGCATGGAAGATTGATGACATCAAGGGTATCAGCCCGACAGTCTGTGTCCACAGAATCTTAATGGAAAAGGATCATAAGCCCTCTGTCCAACCACAACGCAGATTAAACCCCCACATGAAAGAGGTTGTGCGAAAAAAAGTGATCAAGTTGCTGGATGCAGGGATTATTTATCCTATTTTCGATAGTGTATGGACAAGCCCTATTCACGTTGTACCGAAGAAGGGAGGAATGACAGTAGTACTAAATGAGAAAGATGAGTTGGTCCCCACGAAAACTATCACCGGATGGCGAGTTTGTGTGGATTACCGGAAGCTCAACGAAGCCACAAGGAAGGATCATTTTCCCCTTCCCTTCATTGACCAGATGTTGGAGCGGTTGGCGGGATATGCCTTCTATTGCTTTCTTGACGGTTATTCGGGATACAACCAGATCGCGATTCACAGTGAAGACTAAGAGAAGACAATGTTCACATGTCCATATGGGACCTATGCTTACATACGAATGCCTTTCGGACTGTGTAATGCTCCAGCCACGTTTCAAAGATGTATGATGTCTATATTTCATGATATGGTGGAGAGGACTATAGAAATCTTCATGGACGACTTCTCAGTTTATGGCGATTCTTTTGGAAGTTGACTAAACAACCTTGAAGCTGTACTTGTGCGATACAAGGAGACTCACCTGGTATTGAATTGGGAAAAATGCCACTTCATGGTTACAGGAGGAATCGTTCTCGGGCACAAAATTTCAGAAAAGGGGATGGAAGTAGACAAGGCTAAGGTGGAAGTAATAGAGAAACTGGATGTCCCAACCAGTGTAAAAGATGTGAGAAGCTTTCTGGGGCATGCAGGTTTCTACCGCCGGCTCATCAAAGATTTTTCAAAAATTGCGTTGCCCTTGTCAGCACTACTTCATAAGGATGCAGAATTTTCCTTTGATGCAAGCTGTCTCAATGCTTTCGAACTATTAAAAGGCAGGCTGATCAACTCGCCTATACTGGCAGGACCAGACTGGGAACAACCTTTTGAGATGATGTGCGACTTGAGCGATACTTGTGTGGGAGCTGTTCTTGGACAAAGGATGGAGAAAAAGTTTAGGCCTATTTATTATGCAAGCAAAACATTATACGAGGCCCAGCAGAACTACACCACTACAGAGAAGGAGCTTCTTGCAGTTGTGTATGCTTTCGACAAGTTTAGACCCTACTTGATATTGTCCAAAGTCATTGTGCACACAGACCACGCTGCGCTACGCTACTTGTTCGCAAAAAAGGATGCTAAGCCTAGGTTGATCTGCTGGTTATTATTGCTTCAAGAGTTTGATCTCGAAATTAAGGATAAGAAGGGAACATAAAATGTCGTGGCTGATCACTTGTCAAGAATTTCTCACCAAAGCAGCCAGGAACAACCAGAGATTCTGGAAAGATTTCCAGACGAGCGTCTATATGCCGCACAGCCTGCGCCATGGTTTGCCGATATTGCTAATTACCTAGCAAGTTCGCTTAAGCCTCACAACCTGTCCATTAATCAGAGGAGGAAGTTTTTTGCTGAAATTAAATATTATTTTTGGGAAGAACCCTATCTTTTCAGGTTATGCACCGACCAAATTATTCGAAGATGTATATCTCAGGAGGAAGGACAGGTTGTTCTAAGCCATTGTCATGACCGAGAAGCTGGAGGGCACCATAGCGCTAGCAGAACTGCAGCAAAGGTTCTTCAATCAGGTTTTTTCTATCCAACACTGTTTAAAGATGCCAACCTGTTCGTTAGCACTTGCACTGAGTGCCAACGAACATGCAATTTTTCAGCTAGAAATGCCATACCCCTAAATAACATAGTTGTTTGTGAAATCTTTGATATATGGGGTATAGATTTTATGGGACCATTCCCTACATCCTTTGGGCACAAATATATCTTGGTAGCTGTTGATTATGTGAGCAAGTGGGTCGAAGCAATGGCTAGCCCCACCAATGACGCTCGTGTGGTAGTTAAATTCCTGAAAAGGCCGTTTGCCCGATTCGGGGTTCCACGAGCAATCGTCAGTGATCAGGGAACCCATTTTTGTAATGCTAAATTTGAAAAGTTAATGGGAAAACTTGGGGTTTCTCATAGAATTTCCACACCATACCATCCACAAACAAGTGGATAGGTGGAGATTTTAGAGAAAACCGTTGGCAATTCTAGGAGGGACTGGGCGAACAAGCTCGATGATGCTCTGTGGGCGTATCGAACAGCCTATAAAACACCAATTGGCATGTCTCCCTTTATATTACTGTACGGAAAGTCTTGTCACTTACCAGTTGAAATGGAACACAGGGCTTTTTGGGCATTAACATTTTTAAATTTTGAGCAACAGGCTGTTGGAGATCAGTGAAAACTTCAACTCTGTGACATGGAAGAGTTCAGGCTGTTCTCGTATGAAAATGCCGTAAATTACAAGGATAAAACAAAGGTGTGGCACGATAGAAAAATCCAGACAAAGACGTTTCACGAAGGTCAAAGAGTTCTCTTGTACAATTCGAGACTCAGGTTGTTTCCTAGGAAGCTGAAATCAAGATGGACGAGACCTTATCTAGTACACAAGGTGTTTGGTCATGGTGCAATTGAATTGGCAGGGATGGACAGGAACCATTTAAGGTGAATGGGCAAAGACTGAAACCCTATCTGGAGAACGATCACACGAGGAAGATCAATACAGTTCACTTCTAGGATCCCCCACGCCATTAGAAGATCGAACAGGGTGTTCGCTACAAACACCAATTGTAGCACAAGTAACATTGCATTTAAATTAGTTTCAATTTCAAAATTTTGTCAAGTAATGTCAAAGGTAGTTTAGATCCATTTTGTGTCAAGCAGTGGTCTGTAATAAGTATCTCTGGAATAAGCACAGTTGTAAAACTTACACCTTTTCATAAGGGTCAAGTTTTACGATTTTACTTGTTCAAATAGGGAGTTGATTTAGCCATCAAACAAGGCTATCATTGGAAGTTGGGCGGCGAAATAAAAGCCTGAAAAGTAAAAAACGTCTAATCCTAGTTCACTAGGCTCTTATTGTTGGTGTGCCCTAGTTCATAGGCATTGGTTCTTATAAAATGTATTTGTGTCACATTAATAAAGGCATTAATCTAGTTCATTTATATCTTGTGCTATAATATGAATAGAGAATCCATTGATTGATAATCGTAAAACCATATCCCAAGTCTATTCTATCATGGGAATGATTAGGACCACAGACTTGTATATTCGACGACTGTATGGTAGTAATTGATACTAGCCATAGCACTTGATAAGTCAGTTGTGAATATAGGTACATGTTGTATACATGTGACTGGATCGATCCGCTCGAGAAACTACATGGTGGTTGTGTCATTAGTTTTCTTAAGTAGGTCTCTAACTATCTTCAGACCAGATTTCATTATAATATCAATATGGGATCCGGTTCACTTTGACATACGCCTAACAGGTCTGTAACAGGATGCTAAATACGGGTATGATTGGGTGAACAGGTGAACAAGTTGGTATTGATATTGAAATGATGGAATTACCACTCATGTAATAGTGAGATGATATAAAATGCCACTTGATAAGTGAGATTGATAAGTGTGTGGCCACACCCTGATAAGTAGTTTACTTATCTGATTCATTAATCTACTTAAGATCAAGAAATATCATAAACATCAGAGAGGATGACAGCCGCCATGCCTCTAGTTTATAATATAGATATCAAATGGTAAAAGAAGTTAAGAGATAACTACAGGGTCTCTGCATCTTTAGACTGCTGAAATAGTTGTATTGGTTAGGGGCAGTAATGGTTTGCTAGAACCCACTTACTGTCTGTGGGCCGTGAGCCCACTGCTAGCTAAGGACAGTCCCATAGGATCGTGCACATTGAACATCTGAGTTAGAACTTATAGAACGGTAAACTGGAGGGATGAGATTAATTAATTGGTTGACAGTAAAATGTCAAGGTAATTAATTGGTGGTTAATTAATTGATTAATTGATACTTTGTATCAATTCAATTGATCAATAGATTTAGGCGTTGGGTATTTAATTGATTAATTAGTTTACGGGATGTAATTAATTAATTTTTAAATTAATGAAATTGCATTCATGAATAATTAATCAAACTAATACGTCAATTTATTAATTAGTGTTATTTATTTAATTGGGGTAATTAAATTTAATCTAATTGTAACTAATTGCATAGAATAAATACTATTGGTATTTATTTAAGTGATTATGTTAGAATTAGATTAGTTTTGTAATTAACCAATTAACCCTAAACTAATTAGGTTTAGGAATAATTACACTATATATATAATAAAAGTCTAAAACCTAATTAACTAACCTAATATACACATTCGGCCAAATCAGGGATTGAGGAAGGAAAATCAAAATTGATTTTCGCAGCCACCACCATTCCACTTGAAAGTGGATTTTTTTGTTTTGGCAAATAACACAATTTCTTCCGTTGTTCTTCCGTTCTTCGGTTAGCACCGGTTTTAGCTCGATAGCTGTTCGTGCACCTGACTACGGAGATCTTACTACCTTGTGGATTCTTCAGCCGTCTCTAGAAGAGACAGTCCGGGTATGTTTATATCCTTAAACGGATCTAAAAGGTTTTATTCAATCAATGGTTAACGGACAAAGATCAAATTAAAGGGATTAGAAATAAATTTTAAACCGCAATTCCGCTGCGCTACAGTTGATTAACTGACTATAATCCCTAACAGTGGTATCAGAGCTATGGTTTAGTCCGTTTTGATTGATTGAAAAATTAATATGATTTGGTTTTATTATTTTTCCAAATCAATTTTTTTGAAATTTCCTATTAAATTCCTCGTGTAGAAATTGATCTAGGAAGTTTTCATTTTTTAATTTCTGTATGTATTTTGTTTTTGTTTGGTTCTGAAATTATTTTAAATAATTTAAATTAAAAAAAATACAGCAGCGTTTTTTTTATTAAACAGAGAAAAAAATAGTTCCGGACACCGAACAGCAGTCACGGGACTGGTGTCCGCGAACATCAGCCCCGCGGCTGCTGTTGGGCGGACAGCAACTCCGTTACTGTCTCGGGTCCGTTTTTGGGTCTAAATTTAGTATAAATTTAGATTATAGGGACTGATTTTAATTTTAAATTTTTCACGGGTAATTTTAATAAAATCAGGGCCCTAATACCGTTTAATTTATTAAACGTGTTTTGAATGAAAATTAATTGGTATTAAAACGTTTTTGATTGGCATGCATATTTAATTTTAATCGAATTGATAATTTGTGTAAAATTGAATATGGTTAATTTGTGAAATTGGCCCAATAGACCGTGACACCGGTTTAAATTGGGAGGGCTAAATTTTAGATATGTGACGACCCTAAAATTCAGTGGGAGCAAAATTTTAATTTTGCATACAAATGGATGTTAACCGTTTGAGCCTTTATGGGCCTTAGTCACATATGGTAAAATTGGCGATTTCACCCTAAGTAACTCAGCTTAACTTTATTAGATGATTTTGGAATGTCATGATCATGCATTATATTTATATGTCTTACCGTGCAGCAATGTGTTATAGAGTTCTATGAGCCCTAAATTAAAGTCGGTTTGTAATTTAATTTATTTTGGGAAATATGGCCTGCGTGCCATTCTTTCATTAATGTAATTTTAGAATAAGTTCTATTCATAAATTGTAATTGGTCGTGAAGAAGCCCAGATGGTCCAAGCACATGGTGGGAACCCAAGGAGACTTGAAGCAAGCCCGTGAAGATTAGATAGTATATCTAGTTTCACTAGGATGTATTATAAGGCCCATAGAGTCTCTATGTTTATTTTGATTATACAATTGCTTAGTATAACATGAAATATAAGTAGCAACGATCACCAGATCATCACCCGTGATAATTATATGTTAAAGCCGTATCACTTAATTAATCCGGATAATGAAATATTGAGTCGCTTAAAAGTGCTTTCCAGATTCACACCTCTTCCTCCCAGGTAGTGCTACAGTGTATGACGTGCCCTAGCAGGTATGCTGTAGTAATTAGTGGGCCGTCGAGGGTTAGGATACTTCGGTATGGCTAACGCGTGTATAGTGGTTGGACTCAACGTGGGTAGCATTAGCTCAGAGCGGGCCCTAAGCACAGATGGGCTAAGTGTCACAAAGCCCATCAAACCAAGAGTCCTTATGGAGGATTGGATAGTCTATCCTACCAAATCGTCAATGGTCGATGGCGGAGCCCTAGCTCGGTTGATTATTGATGGATTGTGGATCTTGGTCAAGACAGCCAAATAAATATCACCAATAACGAATTAAAATGGATTATTAATTTGATCTTTGGCTTAAGCCCTTTATTCTAACTCTAATGTAATTTTTTCCACGTAGATTAAACTCCACATCAAAATTACACGAAAAGAAAATTAAATGGCTGCAACAAGCAACAACTCACTCAGACCACTCCTGGAAAAGGAAAAGCTTTCAGGGACTAATTTCCTTGACTGGTCCAGGAACTTGCAAATAGTTCTTAGACACGAGTCGAAGGAATATGTGCTGACTACTACCTTACCAACAGCTCGTCCTACAGGTCGGGGCATAACCGCTGATCAAATGGCGGAGTACGACCGACATGTTAAGGATGATAAAGATGTGTCATGAATTATGCTGGGTACCATGGTTCCTGATCTTCAGAAACAGTTCATGGAGCATCACGCCTTTGAGATCATGGATCAACTCAAAAGGATGTTCCAAGATCAAGCTCGTTAGGAAATATACTTGACAACAAAGGTGCTATGCAGCACTACGATGCAAGCCGGGACTTCTGTTAGCACACATGTTCTAAAGTTGAAGGGTTTTATTGACACGTTATCAAGGCTTGGCTCACCAGTGCCTGCACAACTAGCAGTCGACATCATTCTTGGATCACTTCCGGCATCCTACAATCAGTTTATCATGCACTACCACATGCAGGGCGTTGATAAGTCTGTAGTAGAATTGCATGGCATGTTGAAACTTGCTGAGCAATCATGCAAGAGGACTCCAAAAGTGTTGCTGGTTAACAAAGGGAACGTACCTAAGGGAAAGGCCAAGTCCAAGTCCAAAGTGAAGGCCCAAAAGGCCAAGCCCAAGGCTAGGAAGGCGGCAGCTTCTAAAGGTAGGTTGGCCTCAGCAGATGATATCTGCCATGAGTGTAATGAGAAGGGACACTGGAAAAATGCGTGTCCAAAGATAAGGGAGAAACAAAAGAACGAAGCTTCTGGTTCAAGTATTTATGTTGTTGAATCTAATCTGGCTATTTCTACATCTTGGGTTGTAAACACTAGATGTGGTACTCACATTTGCTCAAATGTGCAGGGACAAAGAAATAGGAGATTGCTGGGATCTGGTGAAGTGGATCTTCGAGTCGAAAATGGTGCTCATGTAGAGGCCTTAAAGATCGAAGATTATTCTTAGAGATACCTAGTGGATTAGTTTTAGAAATTAGAAATTGCTATCTTGTACCTGCAATGCGCAGGAATATTATTTCAGTTTCTATGTTGGATATTTATGGTTTTAATTTTTAATATTGGACGTGGTGGCAATATTGTTTATGGAACCGCATTTCTAGAAAATGGTTTGTATATCCTCGATCTAAAATGTAGTGAATCAATCTATAACATAAAAGCTAAAAGGATTAAGACTAATGAACTGAATCCTACATATATCTGGCACTATCGTTTTAGCCACATAAATAAGAAATGCATAACTAGGCTTCACTCTAGTGGAGCGCTAGGGTCATTTGACATACAGTCTTATGACATATGTGAATCTTGTTTAAAAGGGAAGATGACAAAGGCGCCTTTCACCAAAACTGGTGTAAGGGGCACGGAGCCATTGGAGCTGATACACTCAGATGTATGCGGTCCAATGAGCACCAGTGCTAGATCTAGTTTTCTGTACTTTGTTACCTTCACGGATGACTATAGCCGGTATGGGCATGTGTATCTGATGAAACATAAATCTGAAACTCTTCTGAGATTCATGGATTTCAAAAATGAAGTAGAAAATCAACTTGGCAAGAAAGTAAAAGCGCTCCAGTCTGATAGAGGGGGCAAATACTTTAGCCAAGAGTTTGTCTCATTCTTGAGAGAGTGTGGGATCGTTTCCCAACTCACTCCTCCTGGTACACCCCAATGGAATGGAGTGTCAAAATGAGGAACAGGACCCTTCTCGACATGGTCCGCTCAATGATGAGTCAAGCTTCTCTCCCTGTCTCCTTTTGGGGATTTGCTTTGGAAACTGCTACTCATATAATTAACAATACACCGAGCAAGGCAGTTGAAGGAACACCATATGAATTATGGACGGGCCGAAAGCCCAACGTTTCCTTCATGAAGATTTGGGGCTTTGATGCACATGTCAAGAAATTGATAAGTGGCAAACTAGAGTCCAGATCTGTTAAATGTCGATTCGTGGGTTACCCTAAGGAAACTAAGGGTTATTACTTCTACAACCCAGCTGAGAATAAAACATTTGTGGCTAGGTTTGCAATCTTTTTGGAAAAGGAATTCCTTTCCAAAGTAGACAGTGGGAGTGATATTGATCTCGTTGGGATTCAAGACTCACAAACTCCTGCAGCTTATGCTGAGGATGCTTTGGGAACCGATATAGATCCTCAAAACATTGAGGAGGCTAAACCGGTAATACAGGTGGTGTTTCAAGTAGATTCGTACAGAATTCTGATGAACCCTGTGTGTATATGAAATTCAATGGGAGCATATCCATTTTCCTAATATTGTATGTCAATGACATACTGCTTATTGGAGGCAATATATTAACACTGCAAGATCAAGTAGTGGTTGAGTAAATGCTTCACAATGAAAGACTTAGGAGAAGCCGATCAAGATCTACAAGGTTAGATCCAACCGACTTCTAGGCTTGAGTCAGGCATTGTACATAGACAAGAATCCATCATGTACTCTATGTTATGTACAAGGCCAGATGTTGTGTGTTGCACCAAACATGACTAGTCGGTGCCAGTCAGATCCCGATAAGGAACACTGGAAGATAGTCAAGGCAATCCTGAAGTACCTCAACTGTACCAAGGATGTTTTTCTTAGTATTTGATGGGTAGGAGGAATGGCAATATCAGGTTACACTGAACGAGGTTTTAAGGATGATAACCAGTCACATACTGGGTATATATTTCTACTGAATGGCGATGCCATTAGTTGGAGATCCTTAAAGTAGTCAACCATTGCCGATTCTATGACGGAAGCTAAGTACATCATTGCATGCGATGATGCAGATGAAGAAGTTTGGATTAAGAAGTTCATAACTGATTTAGGAGTAGGTCAAACTCTCCTAAGATCAGTTGATGTTTTTCCTGTGATGATAATGGGGCCATAGCACAAGCACCGGAGCCCATGTCACACAAGAGATCCAAACGCATACTTAGATAGTAACACCTTACCCGGTGATATTACATTGTAGAGGGTTGACACTGAGACCAATGTCGCTGATCAGTTTACCAAGGCACTTGGTAGTACTAGATCTATAATGTTTAGGGCAATACCCTCTTAGAACTAGTTCAAGTGGGAGACTGTTGGTGTGCCCTAGTTCATAGGCATTGGTTCTTATAAAATGTATTTGTGTCACATTAATAAAGGCATTAATCTAGTTCATTTATATCTTGTGCTATAATATGAATAGAGAATCCATTGATTGATAATTGTAAAACCATATCCCAAGTCTATTCTATCATGGGAATGATTAGGACCACAGACTTGTATATTCGACGATTGTATGGTAGTAATTGATACTAGCCATAGCACTTGATAAGTCAGTTGTGAATATAGGTACATGTTGTATACATGTGACTGGATCGATCCGCTCGAGAAAACTACATGGTGGTTGTGTCATTAGTTTTCTTAAGTAGGTCTCTAACTATCTTCAGACCAGATTTCATTATAATATCAATATGGGATCTGGTTCACTTTGACATACGCCTAACAGGTCTGTAACAAGATCCTAAATACGGGTATGATTGGGTGAACAGGTGAACACGTTGGTATTGATATTGAAGTGATGGAATTACCACTCATGTAATAGTGAGATGATATCAAAGGCCACTTGATAAGTGAGATTGATAAGTGTGTGGCCACACCCTGATAAGTAGTTTACTTATCTGATTCATTAATCTACTTAAGATCAAGAAATATCATAAACATCAGAGAGGATGACAGCCGCCATGCCACTAGTTTATAATATAGATATCAAATGGTAAAAGAAGTTAAGAGATAACTACAGGGTCTCTGCATCTTTAGACTGCTGAAATAGCTGTATTGGTTAGGGGTAGTAATGGTTTGCTAGAACCCACTTACTGTCTGTGGGCCGTGAGCCCATTGCTAGCTAAGGACAGTCCCATAGGATCGTGCACATTGAACATCTGAGTTAGAACTTATAGAACGGTAAACTGGAGGGATGAGATTAATTAATTGGTTGACAGTAAAATGTCAAGGTAATTAATTGGTGGTTAATTAATTGATTAATTGATACTTTGTATCAATTCAATTGATCAATAGATTTAGGCGTTGAGTGTTTAATTGATTAATTAGTTTACGGGATGTAATTAATTAATTTGTAAATTAATGAAATTGCATTCGTGAATAATTAATCAAACTAATACGTCAATTTATTAATTAGTGTTATTTATTTAATTGGGGTAATTAAATTTAATCTAATTGTAACTAATTGCATAGAATAAATACTATTGGTATTTATTTAAGTGATTATGTTAGAATTAGATTAGTTTTGTAATTAACCAATTAACCCTAAACTAATTAGGTTTAGGAATAATTACACTATATATATAATAAAAGTCTAAAACCTAATTAACTAACCTAATATACACATTCGGCCAAATCAGGGATTGAGGAAGGAAAATCAAAATTGATTTTCGCAGCCACCACCATTCCACTTGAAAGTGGATTTTTTTGTTTTGGCAAATAACACAATCTCTCCCGTTGTTCTTCCGTTCTTCGGCTAGCACCGGTTTTAGCTCGATAGCTGTTCGTGCACCTGACTACGGAGATCTTACTACCTTGTGGATTCTTCAGCCGTCTCTAGAAGAGACAGTCCGGGTATGTTTATATCCTTAAACGGACCTAAAAGGTTTTATTCAATCAATGGTTAACGGACAAAGATCAAATTAAAGGGATTAGAAATAAATTTTAAACCGCAATTCCGCTGCGCTACAGTTGATTAACTGACTATAATCCCTAACACTTATTTCGCTTGCTCTCTTTTTCTTGATGTAATCGAATGGATAGGGGAGTAGTAAATTCAAAAATTTGAAACGTGACCGTTCGTCACCTAGGGGTCTACTCGAAGGTACGTGCCTTTTGCCAATTTGTCCAGGTGGCGTCCTTTGGACCGCCCTCATAAAGACGGGTTGGCAACAGACCGTTCCCTCTCTCTCCCTACTTAAGGAGACCTATCTCATTGCGGTCGCTTGTTCGTTTTGCTTTCTTTTTCATACATTTCTTTTCACTAGTCACCACATGCTCTGTGCTCTTTACCATTGGGAAACCCTATTTAAACTTGAGCACAACATGAGAACTCGTGGCTCTGGTAAGCAGGTAAAAATCGAGGGCTCATCGAAGAAAGAAAAAGCTAAGGGAAAAATGATGGGGACCGGCTCAGTTGCTTTCGTTCCGGACGAAAAATTGGTGAAAAAACTTGCTCAGTTCAAGGATGTGGCCACGCAGAAATACTACGAGGAACTTGCGCAACTAGAATTCGGGCCTATGAGGACAGTTTGCTGGGACACCTTGAAAAGGCTTAAACTTGACCAACGTGTGCGAAGGCTCATGGAGGCAGGCCATTTCGGCTGCTTCTTTGAAATGACGGTGCCGGCCTACAGAGAACTCACGTTAGAATTCCTGGCCACGTTTAAGCACAATCCAGAAATCACAGATCCCGATGAAGAAGGCAAGTTTAGCTTCATGCTAATGAATCACACGCAGCGGCCTTCGTTGAACACGTTCAACAGTTTACTGGGTGCTACGGATGATGATGATCTGGAATCTGAAAGCTACAAGGAGGCATTTACTCAAACTCCTGAGGTGTTTGACCCAACGGCATTCTGGCATTCCATTTCGGGCCAGCAGAGGTATGACGGTAGTGTGTCCATATGTCGAATATTGATGACTATGCCATCCGCTATCTGCATAAACTGGTTTCTGGAACCATCTTCGCCCGAGAAAACCAGGCTACTATTCCCCATGCCGACTTGACGGCCCTGTGGAGTATGTCGACCGGACCCAGAATGAACTTAGGCTATTGGTTTGGGGAGTACATCAGCAACTTTGGAAAGAAGAATTCTTCGGTCATTTGTTGTGGAAGCATTGTGACTCGGATTGCGGAAGAGATTGGGGTTTTTAAACCAAAGGATCGCACCCGGCTCACTGTTGTGAACCACCCTGACCAGATTGATCTAAGGAGCCTATAAAGCATGTTGTTTGGGAAGCTGGTGAATGGAAAGTGTGTATGGATGGCCGACTTTGTTGAAGCAAGGAGAGTTGAAAGCCGCAAGAGAAAGAGTGAACCTACCGTGTCTGTTTCCTCTGAGTCCGAGCAGATTGCGCCCAAAAAAGACCTCGCTTTTTACAAGAAATATGCAAAGCTCACCAATGATGATATTGTTAGTAAGTTCGAGGCTTTGTTTGCGAAAAATGTAGCTAATCGAGACCAGATCCATGCTCTTGAGCATAAAACTGCTGTTCTGCAACAAGAAGTGGATATGCTGAAGCATGTCTGTGTAGATGAGCATGGGCGGGAAAGTCCTTCGGGTACCTCGGTTAAAAGTCTGGTAAGAGCAAAGTCTGTTGTCCCTGAAACAAATGTCGCTACCTCCTCGAAAGGGGATGGTGCTGCTCCTGCTAAGGAGCGAGAGGTTGATTCCTCTCGTTCCCCACCTGTCTAAAACTTCAAACTTTTCGCTATCCAAACATCCGGTAACACTTATAACCCTTCTTTGTTTTTATTGTTACATTCCCATGTTATCATGTTATGATTCTTTTCTCCTGTTGTTAGAGTAACATTGAGGACAATGTTAATTTTTATTTGGGGGTGGTTTGCATGCGTTTACACTACTGCAAATCATTTTTGTTTTGAGCATAACATGATGAAAAGATGAAGTGTGCTGTTATTCGTTTACACTACTGCAAATCATTTTTGTTTTGAGCATAACATGATGAAAAGATGAAGTGTGCTGTCATTGTAGTATGATAAGTTAAACAAATTTCCCTCTAATAAAATCTTGACGTCCTCTTTAAGTAAATAACATAGTTGTTTATGTAATCATTTCACCTTCTGATCCATTTCGCAACTGATTGTGCTTTTGTGATTGCAATTTGAGGTGATAGCTTTGTTTTATTATTTGAGCTCCCTTTTAAATCGTGAAATTCTGAAAATTTTCAAGTTTTAACTCAATCTTCACTTAAAGAATCTCCTGCTCCAATGCAAAAGCCCTAAAATGTGAGAACTTGAGCCTATATTAGCATGAAAATGTACTGATTCTTCATGAGAGGGCTAGTGCATATTGTCTTTAGGTAGGTATTGCTTTGGCTGCCTAATCAAAATGGTAAAATTTTGGATGATCATATGAGGAAAAAGGCAGTTAGATCCCAAATTCACTCCACAAAAAGCCTACCCGTGCTTTGCACTCACATTTTTAGGATATCCAACTTGAGCCTTAACCTATTCTTTTGCAGACACCACTTTAAGGAACCAATTCCCTTCACTATAATCCCAAAACACCTTGAATTTGTCTCATGCTCCAGAACAAGCTGCTCTAGTTAAATAAAAATGCAATTTTTGAGAAAATTTGTGTGTATAATGAAAAATCGGTGAAAGGATGACATTTGAGGGATGAATAGGAATTTTAAATTTGTGTCTCATGTATAAATTAGTCTCTCAAATTTTTGGACAAATGTTTACATCTTGAGACTAAAGTCAAATGTTTGGATAGTTCTAATTTGTGTATTCAAGGAATAGTGTGGCCGATGTTGTAAAACAGGCTGTGTGTAGTGATCGGTTCTGAGTGCCGAGTATGGTCAATTGCATTGCATGTAGACAAAATTCATACACTTAAATTGCCAATTCACGTCCATACCTTAGCCTTATCCTAATAGTACAACCCATGTCAAGACCTTTTGACTATGATCGGAAATTTTTTGATCCATCGAGATGGGGCCAATAAGCAATGTCATAACCTAGCGATCGTAGTACTAAGCTGAGGAGTGATGATACTTTCACCTATGGCAACAAAGGCCATTTGAGAGTGTGTGAATCCTCCTGAACTGAGTGAGGCACTTGGAGCATTGCAGGTGGTTTAAATGAGGATTGAGGTTCAAATTGAAGCTTTGAGGAATTTCATAAGAAAGGGATATAAATTTTGATTCTAGCTAAAGCCTCATTAGCAGTCACAAATTGTTCAAAAAGTTTTTCCTCTTAAATTCTTTCTGCTCGGATCATTCTCCTATAAATCTGTTTCCCTTGTTTCTGCATAAATTCTTTCTGTAAATGCTCCTTCGATTATTCATGCCTAAAACCATTCTCTTGTGTTATTGTTATCTTTTTGCTTACTTGAGGACAAGTAACGACTTTATTTGGGGGTATTTGTTAGGCATGAAAATGACTACAATTAAACAGCATTTTAATAACATTTTATGTGCATTTCAGGCTAAATATTCCGAAATATATGGGCTTATAAGTGTTTTACGCAGATGTGTATTGATTAGATCAAAATAGGCTACACCACAGCCTGTTTTGCAACAAGTCGTAAGGAGTTGAGCACCCTTTGATCCAGCGGATTTTCCGCTGTGTACCCGATGACGGATAGCGACTAGACAGGTGAAAGGAGCGGCGTGGCAGCAGTTGCAGGAAAGGCAAGAAAGTAGCATGATGACAAGACGGGTCACCCCCTTGAGTGTTCAAGGGTCAACCTAAATTAATCATTCCTAGTATTAAGTAGTTGTAGAAAACAATCTTTTTGTAATATTTGGTGGCATGGTTCGTTTTTCTTCATATTTATAGATGTAGTCGTGGGGAGGAAAGGACACACCTTTTTACTTTTGAGACAATTAGTCGTAGTTAAAACTTTTGAGGAGAGGAAGCTCTCCTAGAATGATGATTCCATCAATGGAGAACTGTGAAATTAACGGTGGCTATTCACTCTACAAATGATTTATTACACTAATGTGTTTGTTCAATGTTGAGTTTAATTGTTTATAAGACATTAAAATTAAAAAGCCCAAAGGCCCATAAGTGGAAGTCAAGCTCAAGTCAACACATCAAGACCATTCGGCCCAAGTGTTCAAAACGTAGCCATTTCAAGCAAAACGACGGCTCAGCATGAGGAAGGATCGAGAAGCCTTCTCTCAAATGCTTCAAGACGAAGCTGCTGAGTTGGACGACAATACAGTCTGGACAGCGGCAGATAAGAACCAACTTCCAGACAAAGTAATTCTACTTTGGGTAAAGTTCAGAAGGCGCAGGAAGTTGTCTCGTGGACTTTGCCTTAAATGTCGAAACATTATGTTTCAAAGATGAAAAGCTGCCGTGGACAGAAGATGCGTGAATCCTATTGGCCAACGACGCTAAGCACGCCCAGAGTGACAACGACAGGAAGCCATTTCCCTCCAACGGTTATTTCGAAATTCGAAATGACCAGGTGCCTCAAGTGTCACTATATAAAGGCCATCCATTTGCTTCAATCGATGCAGATCTTCAATTAGTTGAAACGCTGACCAAATTCATACTTGAAGTTTCTGTGAGAAAAGCAAAGCAAATACCTTACACCAACTTTCAATCTTTGTGTAAAAGTCTAGAGTGATTTCAATCATCTAAAGTGTCTTAACAATTGTTGTTTAGGACAAACACTTTATCATTTCTAGAAGAATAGAAAGGAGAGGCTGAGTACTCGGTTATAGTACTCAGCGGTAGATATAGGAGTGAGTAGAGGTATAGAGGAAGGTACTCTTGTTATACTCAGCTTCTATCTGTAAAAGGTTTTGTGCTCTACCTTTAAAGAGCTCAGTAGAGAATTCAAAAAGCCTGGAACGAGTTCCGGGGACTGGACGTAGGCGGAGAAGCCGAACCAGGATAAGTCTGCTGAGTAATATCTTTCTAACCCTTAAACTCCTTTAATATATATTGCTTGCTATAAAAACTGACTAAGTAAAGAACTCACGCTGAGTTAAGTCTACTAAAAAGCTGAGTTCAGGAATAGACTCTAAGTGCTGGTTCCTGACTCAAGTAAAGAAGCAGACTTAGTCACAAGTTGACTAAGCTTGTGTCTTGAATCTACTTAGTGACGCTGTGTAAACCTTTTCATAAGAAAAGAAGTCAGTCTTAACGGACAAAATTTTAAATAGTTCCTATCCCCCCCTTGGAACTAACTTGTCACGTTATAAGGGACCAACAAGTGGTATCAGAGCTTAAAAGCTCACCGTGCAAGGTTTAACTACCTTGAGCTGATCCCCACTATGGTTGAGAACAGCACTCGGTTTCTCCCAGGAAATCTGACAACTCAGATTTTACCTGAGGGTCTGTCCATAACTCGGCCTCCTCTATTCTTCGGGTCTAACTATACTTTTTGGAAGAATAGAATGAAAAATTTCATTCAGGCAACAAATATGAGTGCATGGCTATCTATAGTCCAAGGCCCATTTGTTCCTGTTGAAACTATTGATGGCCAATCGGTTGTCAAAGCTGAGACTAGATGGACAGAGGATGATCTCAAGAAGCTACAAAATCATGCTTCGGCTATAAACATGCTTCACTGTGCTTTAGATGCTGCAGGATACAACAAGATTTCAGGTTGTGAGTCAGCGCAGGAGATTTGGAAGAAGCTGGAGGTCACCTATGAAGGAACCAACAAGGTGAAGGAATCCAAGGTCAACCAGCACATGAGGTTGTACGAGCTGTTTGAAATGAATGATGATGAAGGAATCTCTGACATGAACGCAAGGTTCACAAACATAATCAACGAGCTCAAGAGACTTGGAAAGATCTTCACTGAGGAAGAGCAAGTCAAGAAGATTCTTAGGAGTCTTCCTAAAAGCTGGCAAGCAAAGAAAACTGCTGTTGAGGAAGCTCAAGACTTAACCACCTACAAGTATGATGAACTTATTGGCTCGCTCCTGACCCACGAGATTTCAATGAAGAACTTCGAGGTGAAGGAGAAGTCTGAAGACAAGAAGCAAAAGTCTATTGTCATGAAAGCTGACTCCACTGATGGGAGCTCAACAAACGATGAAGAAATGGCTATATTCACTAGAAAGATGAAAAGGCTGTTCAGAAAGAATGACAATATTCTAAGAAGCCTTACAAGAAGGTTGATAAGTACAAAGCTGAGTCCAGCGACAGCAAGTACAAGAAGGACAGCTCAAAGCCCATTACATGCTTTGAATGTCATCAAACTGGCCATATCAAGTCAAGCTGTCCCACGCTGAGGAAAGAAAGAAAGAACAGCAAGAAGGTAATGGTGGCAACTTGGAGCGACAGTGATGAGTCTTCATCATCAGAAGCTGATGCCACTGAGTCAGCGAAGATTTGTTTCATGGCTGACGAACTTGTTGAGCCATGTGTTTCTGAGCATGCTGACCCCTCCATTGCATCTGACGATGAGGAACACTCAACTGAGGTAATATCACTACCCTTGCTCAAAAATGAAATGGTTAATGCCCTAAGTGACCTCTACACACTTGTCAAAAAGTGTAATAAAAAGGTTAGAGCACTCAGCAGGCGATGTGACGAGGTTGAGGAGGTCAAACTGAGTGACCTTCGATATCTTCTCCAGGATAACTTAACTTTGCATAGTAATGTAGAAATTATGCAAAAGTTTGTCTCTGAGGTCCAATCAGATTCTAAGAAACTGAGAAAGGATGTCACATCAATTCAGAACCAACTTAAGGTTCCAAATAAAAGAAATATTCCTCTGAACACTGAGTACCGAAGTACTAGTCAGCAGAGATGGAATCCTCAGCGGAATGTCTAGTGTGACTTCTGTAGGAAGAAAGGACACACCACAAAGGTGTGCTGGCACGCTCAGCACTGGGGTGCTGACCAGTCAGTGAGACATCCTAAACGGAAGGTCAGTTGTGACTTCTGTGGAAAGAATGGACACACTGTCCAAGTATGTCGTCATAAAATGAAATATGATGCTTTACCTATTGAACCTAACAAGCAAGGACCCAAAAAGAATTGGGTACCTAAAAGCAACTAGCTATATTGCAGGTAAGCCTGAGGTGTGCTGAGAAGTCAAAGATGTGGTACATTGACAGCGCATGCTCGAGGCATATGACTGGTGATGAAACTCAGTTCATCACGTTTGTGCGTAAACGAGGAGGAAGTGTAAGTTTTGGAGACAACAAGAAGGGTAAGATAGTAGGGTCAGGAACCATTGGTGGTAATCCTACTATTGAGTCAGTCTCCCTAGTCAGCGGACTCAAATATAACTTACTCAGCGTAGCTTAGCTATGTGACAATGGGAGAAAAGTTATATTTGATGACACTGGATGTAAAATATTCGAGGGTAAAACAAATGAGTTAATTTTAACTGCCCCTCGTATTGATAATGTCTTTATGCTGAACTTAGAAAAGAAGTTTTCAAAAACTGTATGCTTAGTGTCAAAGGAAGAAAATTCCTGGCTATGGCACATGAGACATGGTCATGTAAGCATGGACCTCCTGGCCAAATTAGCAAGAAAGCAATTGGTTGAGGGACTGCCAGAACTTAAATTTGAAAAAGATCAATCATGCCACGCTTGTCAAGCTGGAAAACAAACCAAACAATCTTTTCATAGTAAAAACATTGTCTCAACTAAGCGTCCATTAGAGTTGCTACATTTGGATCTCTTCGGTCCAGTCCAGCCGCTGAGCTTGGGTGGAAGAAGATTTTCCTTGGTCATTGTAGATGACTTTTCTCGGTACACTTGGATCATCTTGCTGAGTAGCAAGGATGAAACCTTTGAGACATTTTCAAATTTAGTAAGAAAACTTGAAAATGATAAAGACCTTAAGTTAGCTCACATCCGAAGTGATAATGGTGGAGAATTCAAGAACCAACAGTTTGTTGAATTCTGTGAAACCAACGGCATTGACCATAATTTTTCTGCTCCTAGAACGCCTCAACAAAATGGGGTTGTTGAAAGGAAAAACAGAACCTTGGTTGAAATAGCCAGGACAATGCTGAGTGAGCATAGGCTTCCAAAGTACTTTTGGGGAGAAGCTGTTAACACAGCGTGCTACATTCTTAATAGGGCTCTAGTTAGACCTATATTAAAGAAAACCCCCTACGAACTTTGGAAAGGACGAAAGCCCAACATTGGATACTTTCGTGCCTTTGGTTGTAAATGTTTTATCTTGAATACCAAAGACAGCCTAGCTAAGTTTGACTCAAAAGCTGATGAAGCTATCTTTTTTCAACAAACAGCAAAGCATACAGAGTTTTCAATAAACGAACTCAGGTCTTAGAAGAGTCAGTACACGTTGAGTTCGATGAAACTAACCCTGCATGAAGAGACATGCTGCTGACTGAGGATGATCCACACTCAGCTCCTGCTGACCAAGAAACAGCCGCTGAGTCATTGCCTCAAGGGCTGACCAAAGGTAAAAGTGAAACTCAAATTACTTTCACTGACCAATCTACACCTGCAGAGATTGTTGAAACACAACCAGCACAAGACATCAATCTACCAAAGGAGATTAGAATACCAAGAGGTCACTCAGAGAGTGCCATTCTTGATGCCGCTGAGAACACCCTAATGATGAGGAATCAACTCAGGAGATACCTCAGCAACGTAGCATTTGTCTCAATCCAAGAACCAAATAATTTCGCTGAAGCTGAGTATGATGAATTCTGGATGAATGCAATGCAAGAAGAACTTGATCAGTTCAGAAGAAATGAAGTATGGGACTTAGTGCCAAAACCAAGAAGCCAGAAGACCATAGGAACAAGATGGGTCTTCCGCAACAAGCTGGATGAACAAGGGAACGTAGTCAGAAACAAAGCAAGACTTGTAGCTTAGGGCTACAGTCAGCAAGAAGGTATTGACTACGGTGAGACCTTTGCCCCAGTGGCAAGGCTAGAGGCTATTAGAATTTTATGTGCATATGCAAGCTATATGAACTTTAAACTGTTTCAAATGGATGTTAAGAGTGGATTCCTTAATGGAGTTATAAACGAGGAAGTTTATGTTAATCAGCCTCCAGGGTTTGAGGATCCTAAATTCCCAAACCACGTTTATAAGCTCAAAAAGACTCTGTATGGTCTCAAGCAAGCACCACGTGCTTGGTATGAGAGGCTGACCAGTTTCCTGCTGACTAGAAATTATGTCAGAGATAAAGCAGATACAACCTTATTCATTAAGAGGAAGGGTTAAGATACCCTGATGGCTCAAATATATGTTGATGACATTATTTTTGGTGCCACTAACGAGTCAATGTGCAAGGAATTTAGTAAGCAGATGCAGACTGAGTTTGAAATGTCAATGATGGGAGAACTCAATTTCTTCCTTGGACTTCAAATCAAACAAGGGAAAAATGGCATCTTCATCAGTTAAACTAAGTATGCTAAGGAGATATTGAAGAAGTATGAACTTGAGAATTGTAAGTCAATATCTACCCCAATGGGTACTGACACTGTCCTCTGCGCTGATGAGAATGGTAAGTCAGTAGACAGCAGATTGTACCAAGGTATGATTGGTTCACTACTTTACTTAACTGCTAGTAGGCCGGACATTCAGTTCTCGGTATGTTATTGTGCTAGATATCAATCTAACCCTAAGGAATCTCATTACATAGCTGTAAAAAGAATCCTTAGATATTTTCAAGGCTCAGTGAATGCAGGTTTGTGGTATCCCAATACTCATGATTTCACACTCATTGGATACACTGACGCTAACTACGGACGAGACAAGCTTGAACGAAAAAGCACCTCAGGAGGATGCCACTTTCTTGGGAGCTGTCTTGTATCCTGGTTCAGCAAGAAGCAGGCGTCAGTAGCCCTGTCAACCACTGAAGCTGAGTACGTTGCTGCTGGAAGCTGTGTTGCTCAAGTCCTATGGATTAAGCAACAGCTTGAAGATTATGGCGTTCGGACTAAAACAATTGAAGTCAAATGTGACAACAAAAGTACCATTGACTTATCAAAGAACCCAATCCAGCACAGCAGGATGAAGCATGCCAGCATAAGACACCACTTCATCAGAGATCATGTACTCAAGGGAGAGATCAAGCTGACCTATGTCCCAACGGATGAGCAGCTTGGTGATATCTTCACAAAGCCACTGGCTCGTGAGCAATTCAACATACTTAGAGAAGCCATTGGTATGTTTAATCCTCTTCAATAAATTCCAAGTATAGTATGCATGCTGAGTGAATTACCATGCTGAATGATTTATGCTTGCTGAGTAGATATATATATGCTGAGTGTTTATCTTAAGCTGAGCTACTAAGCATAAGAACTGCTTCTTTGCATAACACTGACTACTCAGAATTTTAAACGCTTGAAATTCTTAACACCGAGTAAGGATCCGTTGCAAAATTTAATGCAAGCACGCGAATTAAATAGCCACATAGGATGACATATGCACTATAATTAGAAAACACATGCGCCGTATCTGTCATAAATGCTAGAATCTTTGTCGATTGAGAATCTCGAGGTCAAATTGACAACCCAACGCTTTAGATCAACTCAATACCTCTATAAATAGTGGACGAATTCCCACTTTTATCTCTTTACGCTTAGAAAACTTTGGCATTCCAATTACTCTCTCTAAAAAATTCCCAAACTTCCCAAAACTTCTCTGAGAATATGACGAACGTTTCTCTGAATATCTCCGGTGCTGGTTTATCCGACAACCGCTCCGATGAAAATCCCAAATCTTCTACCCAGCGTGACCACACTAAAATCACTACGCCGAGCAAGAAAGCTCAAGCTGTCCAAGCCACCTCTTCGAAGGGAAAACAAAAGCAAAAGGACAAGGGCAAGAAAGTAGTGGAACGCACCTACTCTCAGGTTTTTGAGAGTGTGAAGGGATGTAAGATTGATCACTCGCGATGGGTTTCAAAGGGATTTGTGGACGCCGAGCAACCCTTTTGTGCGTGGATCAAGAATAATGGTTGGACCGAGCTGTTCTCAGTTCGTGATGCTACTTACCCTGAGCTGGTAAGAGAATTCTACGCCAACCTAAGGGTCGCCGATGATAACAGGAACTACCTGGCCTCTTATGTTCGAGGGAAGGACATCTTCATCAACCATGCGTATCTTACTTCACTGTTCAAACTGAAAAACGAAGCAGCCATACTTCGTAAATCAGGTGACCAAGATAAAACCAACTACGTTCACAGTTTCTGTAAACCTGCTGGACATGTAGGTGAAATCTCGAGTACCTCCATGGGTCAGCATCAAAAGATGGCTCATTACATTCTGACGAATTTCCTCTTCCCAAAAATCAACTGCACCAACTCAGCAACCAACTTTGAGCAGTGTTTTATATGGCACATGCTGACATACACGCCGATAAATATGTCCGTCTTCATAATCAGTGGGTTT